>NC_066581.1:480315200-480915200 GCF_024323335.1 Lathyrus oleraceus
TTGTCTCTACACTTTAGGTATCTATCATAGCATATTTCATTTATTAGATAATTTAGGTTTGCATGATTTCTTTTCAAACAAAGAACCTACCTATGAGCGATTGACAATCGAATTTTTGAGTTCTTTAATCTATATTGTCAATCCTAACACTGCTAGCACAATCGGTACTGTCAGATTTAGAATGTTTGCTGTTGAATATGAATTCAGTACCGACGAACTAGCAAGCTTGTTAGGAATCCCTCATGGGGACGGTGCTATTTGTGAGGGGCCTTTGGATTCGGATTGGTTAGTCGAGGTGTTCTCCTTCTGGCAGAGATTGTCAAACACTTCCATAAATTCTTTTGAAGGAGTTCTTGCCTCGACTATCCATAACCCGACCATCAGAGTTTTTAGATATCTGTTGGCATGTACTATTTTTGGCCGGGAGAATCCAAATAAGGTTAATGCTAGAGAGCTTCTATTTTTGCAAGGAAGCCTCACAAATAGACGAATTAATTCGGTCCTGTTCATGCTCGCTCATATGACTTTGACTTTAAATAAAGCGGGACTGATTTCTTTCGGAGGATTGATTACGTCTATTGCTCGGGCGCTTAACCTGAACAATGAGATAGCTACCCTAGACCCCTTACCTCCTCGCACAATTAACCTAAAATTTCTGAGAGACATGAAATTGTGCTTTTTGAGGAGAGAAGGAGGCTATGTGCTTATGGTTCATGGTGTAGCTATCCCATCTGTTGTTTTACCATGCACTAGACGTACTGATGTACGAGATGAAAGGAATTGGACCTACGCTTTAGATGCTCCACCTATTTTGGGTCCTCTTCCTCCTAACATTCCTGATGAGGCGGGACATGACACTGATGATGAATATGACCGGAGAGAGAGATCTCCCGTACCCCTTGTGTCCCTCCATCATCCTTCACCACCACACACCACACCATCTTCTTCTTCTGCAGGTACCACTCCTGGCTTTTATATTACAGAAGAGATGTGGCGTGACCACATGGCTAGAGAGAAAAGGCGTGATGACCTACTCTCTACCATCCAACAACAACTAGCGGATAACATGAGCTTCATGCAAGAATCGCAGCGGAGGACAGATAGATCTTATGATACTGTTTTACAGTCCCTGCTTACGATTACAAATACGCAAGCCTGTCAGCAACAATACCACCAGCAACATATTGCACTCATCTAATCCACTCAAGGTTCCATTTTGGGTAACCTTCGAGAGGTGAGGACCGCTCAGGATGCCTTGCAGGCCAGGATGGTTCAGCGAGACCGTCGTCGTACCCGATCCCGTCGTCCACCTCAGGATGGCGAAGGCACCAGTGGCCAGCAGTAGGTTGTCAGGTAACTCTTCCCTTATCTTATTTCAAAACATTGGGGACAATGTTTGATTTAAGTGTGGGAGGAGCCTTTATCACTTTTCTTTACTGTTTTCAGTTAGTTTGTTCATTTTCTTTGCTGTTTTTAGATAGTTTGTTTACCTTTATCGCTTTTTGTTTATTTTATTTTATTTTGCTTTTAAGTTTAAGTGTCTTAGATAATGCATTAGTCTGACGAGTCACCAAATATAGTGTATCTTTAGTATAATCTAATCTCCCTATACCTTTAGCCTCACCGAATTTTTTTTGCAAAAGAATACAGTGTTATTCCGAAAGTTTTTGGGTTTTAAAGACGGGTTTGAGTAAGGATGCGGTGACTTGGGAGAACTTTGCGAAACATCAGTATTATTTTAGCACCATAGACTTCGTAAATATAGGAATCATTCCCGAAACCCCATATACCATGGCCTTAATCATCATTTCAATATAAGTCCTCAGTAGTTTATCCCAGCAGTCAGCTCCGGCCTACACATCCTCTACGTAGGGGACCGATGCAAATAAGTGAATGATCCAGAAAAATAAATAAAAGAAAGCAAAAAGGCAACTCCATTATAGGTGACCCTCACAAAGTCATTTAAACTAAAGAATTATAAAAATTTGCTACAAAAAGAAAAAGAAAAACTTACCCGTTGTTAGTTGGTTCAGAGGTATCTGGCACTGAACTCGGTAGGGCGGATTACGATCCGATCCCCCACAACTACAGTTGGGTCAAATAAAAGGGTTTACACAGATTTTTGTGCCAGAAACCCCATGCTTAGATCATAATCACTAACAGGTCACTCTGCTATGAAGCATGTACGGATAACGGGCTTAATGTGATTGCGCCTGAATGAAAAGGACACAAAAAGAGATGAAGAGGCAGGCCTAAGTATTGTGGGATAATATGGGTTGGTTAATATAGGAATGAAGTTTATGTCCGTATTTGCGGATTAGTGTCATCATGATACCCTTAGTTCACTCAGTTAGTACCTATCACTGCATCCCGACTTGAACTTAGAACCTTTTTAACCTGAAGCACTCGTTTACACCAGTTTTTCTTTTATGAGCTTTTTAATGTTTTGCTTGAGGACAAGCAAAGTTTTAAGTGTGGGAGAGTTTGATAACACTGAAATTCACCGTATTTTCGACTCCGATTTCGCATGCATTTTAGTAGTTTTATTGTCATTTTATTGTGTTATTACTATGTTTCTCTTTGTTTTCAGGTTTTTACTTTAATCGGAGCCCCGATCAAGAAAAGGAGTAAAAAAGAGCTAAAAACCCTAAAATTCAGCATTTTGTACTTGTGGCTCCCACTGTGGCTGGCGCCATAGACCCTACCATGACGTGTCCTAGCTCAACTTCCCTCAACTGCCATGATCCCCACTACTTCCACTAAGGCGCCTCAGATTGGCCTTGTGGCGGGCGCCATGGCCTTGTGGCAAGCGCCACAAGAGGAAAAGTTTTCCCTCCCATTTTCAAGTTGAAGGGCATCCTTGTCATTTCTATCATTTTACTCTCCTATAGATAGAGACTCGAAATTACTTGTTCAATCATCCAAACTTAGAGCAGAGGCAAACTTAGAGCAAACTTTGTTTCACTTAGGCATATATTCAGTATTTTAAAGTGGTAATCGCTTCGCATTGGGGTGTTACCACAATTGTGTAATCAAGTTTTGTGATCGAGTCTGTAGTCGAGTTTGGAGCACTTTGGAAGGAAGTTAATCCTGCCGCCATTTTCATTTCCTCTTTGCATTTTATTCAACCCTCCGATTGGAGCAGGTTTTTATTACTTTGCCTTTATCTATTTTAATTTCCCGCACTCGCTTTACTTTATTTATTTTCCCGCACTCGCTTTACTTTATTTATTTCCCGCACTCGCTTTACTTTATTTATTTTCCCACACTCGCTTTACTTTATTTATTTCCCGCACTCGCTTTACTTTATTTATTTTCCCGCACTCGCTTTACTTTATTTATTTCCCGCACTCGCTTTACTTTATTTATTTTTCCGCACTCGCACTACTTTTATTTATTTTCCGCACTCGCACTACTTTAATTTAAATTTCTCACTCGCACTACTTTTATTTAAATTAATGCACTTTTACTTTACCATGTCTAACTAAATCTATAAGGTTAGAATGTAAGGATCATAATTGAACCGATAATCCGTACAATTGTTCGTAGAAACACTTAAGGGCTATTTTGACTTTCACCTTAAGTTTTCCCGCACTTCAATTCCGTTGGGTTAGATCGAAAGTCGTCCAACGTCTTTTTAAACTTAATTGTTTTTAACTATTTCAAAAACAACGGAAGCGCTTTGTTTAGTTTAGGAGTTTTTAACTTAAGAAGAAAAGAGATTTTAAAACTATTTTCGGACGCGTTTATAAGTTTAGAGTCTGGTTCGTGAGAACCTCTTTTGGTTAAGAAATCCAGGTTATAATACTTTTCAACTTAGTCAAGATACTATATTTCTTAAAAATAGGTTTACTACTCTAACGCAATGCGCGCCTTTTTATAAGTGACAATAAGAGGGTTTGATTAGGGAGTACAACTCGGTTCTGAATACGCGAAAGCGACAGTTCCTGTTAAATTAGTTCTTTTCAAAGTAGGAAACATTGCCCATAAGTAGCTCTATTAGCAAGTACTTGGATTATTAATTGATTATGTGAATTACATTCGACCCTGTCTTTATTAGTTGAACTTTATTCAACACTTTACTTTTCATTGCACACTCTAAAAACCCCTATTTTGATTATCTAAGATAAACACTATAACAATAGATAACGATAGATTGACACTTGGTCTCTATGGATTCGACAATCTTTTATATTACTCTGACGCGTTCGTATACTTGCAAAAAGCACGCATCATTCCTCTTCATCTTCATCCATATTCTTCCCCATTCCTCCATTTGACCAATGGAATCTCTAATGTCTTAAGGCTAATTGGTTCATCAATGACCTTTTGTCAGATGAATCAATACAAGTATGACTGAGATAGGTCCCTCCCTCTTGACCTTTTCTTTTAGTGTGTGGTATGTTTTAGGAGTTTGGTTCTTCATACCAAATATCTAACATGCATGAACACCTAAACTTTTATTGTTCGACCTCAGATAGTTGTGACTTCTACATAAGTCCAATTACGATTGCTTAACATAGAGCTAAATTTGACCCTAATGGCATAGAATTATAGTAAATGAGATTATAAGTCTCCCATTCTTCATGGTATTGTATGGAGACTTTGCCTTTTTTCCTTTCATGAGAGCTAATGGCATACTTATTGAATTATCCAAGTTGGAGCCCTTCTCATGGAAGATGTCTTGGTTTAAGGATTCATACTTGTGCAAGAATGGTTGAGTGTTCTCCAAAGAATGACTTAATCAATTAAAAAAACCACCACTAACCTTTAACTAACCTCTGACTAACATTTGACTAATTCTTGTTAATATTGCTTTACTTTCAAGTCATTTACTTTATGCAATTTAAATTTTAGTCATTTATCATTCATTTCCATTTACATTTCATTTAACTTGTTTATGTTTATGTCATTTTCACCTTGCTAATTTGAGCTATATCTTGTGATTGTATATATTGTTTGTGCATTTTGGTTTTGTTTGTGGTATTAAGACCTTAAAATACTTAATAACAACAAAAACCCTAAAAAATGTTTGGTGGACTGTTGATCTTGATCTGAACTTTTGGACTTAGGATTATGCAACATTCCCTGTGCAAAAAGAACTTGGCCAATGCCAACATTTTTTTAGACTAAGTTATTATGAACTGAGCCTTCATCTAATGCAAGCCTTGGATCTTGTTTAAATTCATCTGCTACTTTGTCTCTGTACTAATTTTTATTTTGACCTTGTGTCTAATGCTTTGCTTTGAGTTGATCAAGGAATATTTCATCTGATACATGAGAAGACAAAGAAGACTGCTAGCTTTTGGGATTGCTTGCTTGGATGTGGCTATCTTTATTTGATGCCTTGATCTTCATAATGTTTGGATATTGCTAATTACTTATTGATTATTGCTTGATTCAGAGTCCAAAGGGAAAGTGGGTTTTCTATATGACATTCTTGTCTGTTGGATTGTATCCCATTGGTCAGATCTTTTCAACTCTTACCTTTTAATTTTATGCTTAGGGTAGTCTATTTATCTCCTCACACTTCTTAAATTCCAAAATCTCTCCCTCTTTTTTCAAAAACTTTCTTTGCTTGTGATTTCAAACTTAGACTTTATTTTAATGATTAGAAACTTTGGCCTTATGCCAATGAATTTTCAAACTTTTTCTTAAGTCAAATTTTTAAATAAACTTAATCATATTGACTTAAAATTTCAAAATACAAAAAGAACTAACAACTCCATTCAAACTTTTGGGCCTTTTGTGCCTTTTTCTTATTAAACCTTTTTATTAAAAGCAATTCACTAACTTTGAAATTTTTTCCATGAACTACGAGGTTTTGATCCCTCATTTTTATGTTGGTACGTATGCACAATTTCGAAGGTCTTGTCAAACATAAAAATATAATCAATGAATTCTTTTCCCATCCCCCACACTCTATTTTTTTCAAACATCATTTATACCATAAACACATGCACACATAACAAAGGGCTCCCTAGAAGTACCTAGGACACTTTGGGTGCTAACACCTTCCCTCTGTGTAACCAACCCCCTTACCTGTAATCTCTGGCATTTTATTAGTTTTGATTTTAAAATTCTTATCTTTGGGTTTTGTTCGTACTTTTCCCTTTTCCTTTGGAAATAGTAAAAGTGGGGTGGCGACTCTGGTTTTATTGACGTCAAGCTTATCCTTAGCTTGATGATCATGAATTTACCGCTACAGAAATTAAGTGGCGACTCTGCTGGGGACTAGTCCTTAGTGGGTTTAGCCTACTTTTTTATGTGTATATATTTGTATATTTGATGTTTGTATACTTGTTTGTGTGATATAATTCGTCTGTTGTGCTTGGTGATCTCTGAGTGGTGAGATAAGTTCTAACTCGAACTTGAGTTCAATTAAGATAGGAGGATGGTATAGTCATGTTCAACTTGTATGGAGTAGTCCTTAACAAGTTGACTTGAGAGCCATCTACTCAGTGGAGACCCTTGTGGAGTTACTAATGTCACACAAGTTATTTGTGGTTAGGCATTACTTTCTCTGATTTGGGGTCCGAGAAGTTGAGGACCGTAGAACATTTAACCCAACTTGGCTTATTTAGGACGTAGTGCGGAGATTGTTCAGGTGTAGACCTGATAACAGCTGTTACACGATACTACACTCAGACGAGTTTCTCTTGAGAATATTATGGGTTGATCAGTCAGTCATCCTAACCTATAATATCTTATTGATGGGATTAAGACTCTGGGAACTTCTTAGAACATGATCTACAGGTTTTTATACTTAGTCCATTCCTTTGGGATGGTTCTTAACCTGACTCCATACTCGTGACTCACAACAAACCCTTTGATTCTCGGTTGATCCGATTAAGTCTCGTCAATATCAATGGAACTAGGGTGTTGATAAGGGGAAAACCATAATCCACCAAAATGGATGATTGATCTTGATGATAACTTAATCCATACCTTAACCTTTGTTTGTGTTTGCCTTGTGTATGATCTCTTGTGTGTGATTGTTGCATTCATGCATACATGTGCATCATAACATTCATCACATAAAGTAAATTTCAAGGAACTAAGGTCTTATTTGCAAATATTTTCAGACCATGGATTATGGACGAAGGAACACTAAGAAGTACAGTTTCAGATGCCTGATTTGAAAGAGCTAAGAAAGTTGTCATCTTTTGTATTAGATCCCTTGAACTTCAAGCAACGTCATGGGAAGCTTTTGTTTGTATTATCTACTAATGTGGTTGAAGGACTTCTGAGTGTTTTGATTCAGTTATATGATCCTCTCTACCGGTGTTTCACTTTTCCTGATTATCAGCGTGTACCTACGTTAGAGGAGTATGCCCATCTTTTGGGAATACCCATATCTGAAAAAGTACCTTTTAGTGGATTGGAAGAGATTCCCAGATCTCATATCACAGTTGAAGCTCTTCATCTGAAGAAATATGAGATTGATGCTCATTTGGTGAAGAAATGAGGTATTCTTGGGTTGACTGTTGAGTTCCTCATTGGTAAAACTACTGCCTTTGCTCAAGCCGGTAGTATGGATGCTTTTAAATCCGTTTTTGTATTGCTCATCTATGGTCTAGCTTTGTTCCCTAACGTTGACGATTTTGTTGATATTAACACCATTAGAATCTTCTTAATTGGGAATCATGTTCCTACTATGTTGGGTGACATGTATTTCTCTTTGCATTTGAGGAATTCTAAAGGTGATGGGACTATTGTGTGATGTGTTCCTCTTCTGTACCAGTGGTTTATTTCGCACTTCCCTCAGATGTCTACTTTCTTGGAGAACAAGCAATGTCTATGATGGTCTCAGAGACTTATGTCTCTCACTAATGATCATATTATTTGGTATGGTTCTGCATTGAGTAGCTTGGATATTATTGATATTTGTGGTGAATTCTCTAATGTTCCTCTCATTGGTACACAAGGAGGAATCAACTACAACCCTGCTTTGGCTCGTCGTCAACTTGGGTTCCCCTTGAGAGATAAACCTAATAACACTCAGTTAGAAGGTCTTTTATATCAAAAGGGTAAAGATCCCCAATATTTTAATCAAAGGATGATACATGCTTAGCATAATGTGCATAGGAAAGGAAGATCTGAGCTTGGTCCGTGCAAGTGTGTAGCTTTGGAAGCTTACAATATTTGGGTGAAGAAGAGAGCTTTGGAGGTGAAGATGTCGTATGCTTGTGAAAGACCTATGTCTATGCTTATGGTTGAGCCATCAACTCTCCCTAACCAAGATGTAGAGGAGTTTAAAGATGCACTCACCAAGATAAAGCAAGAAAGAGATATGTGGGAAGAACGGTTCCATGCTTTGAGCCGAAAGCATGAAGAGTTGTAGCTTAAGTCGAAAGACAAGGATGCACTTATTGAGATTCTTGAGGATCAAGCAGTGAAGAGACAGAGAGAGACAGAGGGTCCATCTTCCTCTAGTATGCCTCAACCTTCCGGCACTTGGAAGTAGATTGTTGATCAGCCAGTTCATGAGAAGGCTCAGATGAAGACATCCTTTGAGTCTGAGATTCAACGCATCCGAAGGAAGTATGCACCCATAGCCAGATCATTTGATACAGTTGCTAAGGGATCCTTAGGATGATAGTTTCCTTTTCTCTTGTATTTGTACTTTGGTGTCTGAAAAGTATAAAGGGAATACTTATCCATTGAGCCATCTTGTGATGTACGCCAGAAAGATGTCTACTCATACTGATAATAATCAGTTGCTGATTCACTATTTCCAAGACAGTTTGACTGGAGCTGCTTTAAGGTGGTATATGGGTTTAGACAGTGCAAGTGTCCGTACTTTCAACGAATTAGGCGAGGCCTTTGTCAAGCAGTATAAGTACAACGTTGATATGGCGCCCGATAGAGACCAGTTGAGGTCCATGTCTCAGAAGGATAAGGAGACATCCAAAGAGTATGCCCAGAGATGGAGAGAACTGGCTGCCCAGATTAGTCCACCTTTCGAAGAGAAAGAAATGACAAAGATCTTCTTGAAGACGCTGAGTTCGTTTTATTACGAATGTATGATCACAAGTGCCCCCAATGATTTTATCGAAATGGTAAATATGGGGATGAGGCTAGAAGAAGGAGTCCGTGAAGGACGTTTGTCTAAGGAAGAAGCATCATCCAGCAAGAAGTATGGTGGGAGTTTCTTCAAGAGAAAGCATGGAGAAACTAATTTAGTGTCAGTGAGGAGGCAGAGGAGGCCTCATGTCAGAAAAAGTTCTCAACCTCGTCAACATCAACATCAAGTTTCATCAATAATTCCAGTTTTTCCCAACAATTCTAATCAATCAGTTCCAATTCAGCAACAACAACATCAACAACAACCGCAACAAAGAACCAACTACAACAACAACAACAATAATCATCAACAAAACTTTGAGAGGAATAAGGTTTCCTTTGACCTTATTCCTATGTCTTATACAGAATTGTACCCATCATTGGTTCTCAAGAACCTCATTCAACCAAGAAACCCTCCACAAATTTCTGAGCCACTTCCATGGTGGTTCAAACTTGATTCACACTATGCTTTTCACCAGGGAGCCCTTGGCCATGATATAGAAAACTGCTATCCATTGAAATATGAAGTTCAAAAGCTTGTAAAGAGTGGTATGGTGTCCTTTGAGGACAAAGCGCCAAATGTGAAAGCCAATCCTTTGCCTGCTTATGGTAATGCTACTGTCAACATGGTGGATGGTTATCCAGGTAATTTCCATGTTTTTGATGTGCGACGTATCCGTAGGTCGTTGGTGGGAATGCATAAGATCTTATGTTTAACCAGTGACTGTAAGCATGACCATGATGGTTGTGTGATTTGTAGCGTGAACCCCCGTGGGTGTATGGTTGTCAAGAAGGATATCCAGAAGTTAATGGATGATAATGTAATCCAGATTCAACAGTCGAGGGATATAGATGATGTGAATGTGATTGTACCAGTGTTTAAAACCCCTGAGCGGGTAGTTATCCAGTTTGATATCAGCAGTAGTAATAATGTTAATAGATCGGTATCACCGTTGGTTATATGGTTAACGGGCCATGTCCCGTATGCATTCGATAAAGCTGTGCCATATCAATACAACACCACAATGATTGGGAATGGTCAAGAGGTTCCTCTACCAGTTGTAGATTTAATGGTGAATATTGCTGATATAGCAAAGGTGACCCATAGCGGTCATGTGTTTGGTCCATTTTTTCCAAAAGAAATAGAAGATGCATAGGGAGGCATTGCAGAAAGTGCTAAAGTAGGCTTATGTTGAGCCTGATGTGACCGTGTATCAGTTTGACCACATAGTTGCTAACATTACTTATTGTAATAATCTAAGCTTTTGTGATGAAGAGCTTCCTGAGGAAGGCATAAATCACAATTTGGCATTACATATTTCAATGAACTGTAAGAAGGACGCTCTGTCCAATGTGTTGATTGACACTGGGTCATCTTTGAATGTGCTGTCAATATCAACTTTATCAAGACTCTCCTATCAAGGCTCCCCAATGAGGTACAACGACGTGATTGTCAAGGCGTTCGACAGTTCTCGTAAAACTATCATTGGTAAAGTAGACCTTCCAGTGAAGATAGGTCCGAGTGATTTCCAAATTACTTTCCAAGTAATGGATATCCACCCGGCCTACATTTTCTTGTTGGGAAGGCCATGGATTCACGAAGCAGGAGCTGTGACGTCTACTCTACACCAAAAGCTGAAATTTGTGAAGAACGGCAAGCTTGTCGTTGTTGGTGGAGAGAAAGCATTATTAGTAAGCCATTTGTCATCTTTCACATATGTTGATGTTGAGGAGGAGGTTGGAACGCGGTTCTAAGCCTTATTGTTGATGAGACGAAGAAAACTGAGGCACCCATGTCTTCTTTGAAAGATGCACAAGAAGCCATTCTGACTGGCAGCATTGATAAATGGGGGCGTATGGTAGAGATTGTCGAGAACAAGAATAGGGCCAGATTGGGATTTCAACCAGGGACGTTCAACATCAGAGCTGAAGTTGTACAACCAAGCTTCCACAGTGGAGGGTTCATTCATGGGAATGATCAACACTCAGCTGCCGTGATTGAAGACAATGGTGATGAAGACGAAGCTTGCGCCAACTTTGTGACGCAATGCCAGACTTGCAACAATTGGGTTGCTATTGATGTTCCTACTGTTATTCATTGTTCTAAGTAATTTGTGTTTTCATTTATTTTAAAGAAAAATCCTTCACCTATGCCTAAGGGAGAAGTGAACATTGTTGGGCATTTTCCTGATTATCATCAATAAAAGATAATTTTTATTCATCCACATCTATGATGTTTTATTTTTACTTTTTGCTTTTCTGAAAATGGTAATCACAAAAAACATCAATAAATAATAATATTCCATCTGCATAATATTTGATCGCACTCCATTTCTCTAAAATCAAAATATTAAATCATTATGCAGGTTGGTTCTCAAAACCATTGAATACAATGATCATACTCCCTTCCCAAACTTTGATTTCCTTGTGTTTGAAGCTGAAAAGAGGATGATGATGAAGAAGTATCTGATGAGTTATCTCGTTTACTTGAGCACGAGGGAAAAGTCATTCATCTGTTTGAAGAGCAGATTAAACTAGTCAACTTGGGTTCCGAGGATGATGTGAAGGAAGTCATGATTTGGTCTCAACTGTGTCCAGAGGCTAAGAAGGGGTTGATTAATCTTCTTCGAGATTATTCTAATGTGTTTGCTTGGTCCTATCAAGACATGCCTGGGTTGGATTCTGAGATTGTGGAGCATAGATTGCCGTTGAAGCCAGAATGCCCGTCGGTCAAATAGAAGTTAAGGAGAACTCATCCTGATATGGCAGTTAAAATCAAAGAAGAAATGCAAAAGCAGATTGATGCTGGTTTTCTTGTTACCTCCGAGTATCCGCAGTGGGTGGCCAACATTGTGACTGTTCCTAAGAAAGATGGAAAAGTCTGCATGTGTGTTGATTATAGAGATTTGAATAAAGATAGTCCGAAAGATGATTTTCCTCTGCCACACATTGATATATTGGTAGACAATATAACCAAATTCAAAGTCTTTTCATTTATGGATGGATTTTTCGGTTATAATCAGATCAAGATGGCACCTGAAGATATGGAGAAGACCATGTTCATTACACCCTGGGGAACATTCTGTTATAGAGTGATGTCTTTCAGTCTAAACAATGCTGGTGGAACGTACCAGAGAGCTATGACCACTCTTTTTCATGATATGATACATAAAGAGATCGAAGTTTATGTTGATGATATGATTGCCAAATCAAGTGATGAAGAAGAATATGTTGAGCATTTGTTGAAGTTATTCCAGCGTTTGAGGAAATATAAACTTTGCTTGAAGCCCAATAAGTGTACTTTTGGTGTTCGTTCTGGTAAGTTGTTGGGCTTTATTATCAACGAGAAAGGTATTGAAGTTGATCCTGCCAAGGTCAAAGCAATACAAGAAATGCATGTGCCCAAAACTGAGAAGTAAGTCAGAGGACTTCTTGTCCGCTTGAATTATATCTCAAGATTTATATTGCATATGATTGCCACATGTGCGCCTATATTCAAGCTTCTTCGAAAAGATCAGTCTTGTGATTGGACCGAAGATTGCCAGAAAGCTTTTGATAATATCAAAGAGTATCTGCTTAAACCTATGATTCTGTCTTCGCCTGTTGAAGGAAGTCATTTGATCATGTATTTGAATGTGCTTGATGAGAGTATGGGTTATGTTCTTGGTCAGCAAGATGAATCTTGAAAAAAATAATACGCAATTTACTACCTCAGTAAGAAGCTCACCGACTGTGAGACTCGGTATTCTATGCTTGAGAAGACATGTTGCGCATTGGCTTGGGTTACCGAGCGTCTGCACCAGTATATGTTGAATCATACTACTTGGTTGATATCTGTAAGACCCCAATTTTGAACCTAAGATCCCTCATGAAATTTCATCATAAGCATTAGCATAGGGATCATACCTTGGCATACTCCTTACCCCTCCTTCATTGGGTTTGTTTTGGGAGAGATCACCAAGCCCTTTGTAATTATATCATACTTGTATATTATCATTTTTGCTAACCCAAATACCAAAAATATGTCTTTGCATTTGCCTAACTCTTTTGTAGGTAGGGCATGATCCCATTGATCTATCAAGTTCACATCTAGGGTTTAAGACCCTCATGAACGAAGAACACAACCATGGATTGATACAATAATGGTCACAAGCATCATATATGAGTCCCAATGATTCTTACATGTCATATTGATCGAGTTTTCTTCAAGAGTTTGAGGGTGATTTGCCTTGGAAACCCTAGTTTGACTAGGTATCTTGAGTAACTTCTCCAACAAGCTATCTCACCAATTGATCAAATTTCTCAAGGGACACTTCAAAATTTATCATCTTATGCATATATGATCTACCATGATCCTAGAAAGTCAAGAGAATTGAAGGTGAGCAAGTTGGTTGATGGTGGTTGGCCAGATGAATTCATCTGATCAAAACGGGGTCTCCGTAGACCCTATCTCCTATAATTTTCACCATATGAAAATGATTTCAAGAAAAAACTTACTCTAAATGACATTCCAAACAACTTTCGTGTTGAGACCTAGAGCTAGTTTTTCTTGGAAAATCATTTTCTATGTGGAAACACTATAGGTCATTTTGTCTAAATCCTAATTTGAAAGTCAACTTCCCAAGGCCATAACTTGCTCAATTTTTATGAGATGGAATATTTACAAGTTGCACAATAAAATTCAAGATGTCTACTTCAACTTTTATTTTTGTAGTGAGAGCTAATTCAACTTTTATGAGCATGTGATATGAGGCTAAATTATAGGTCATTTTTGACCTATTCCATTGAACAAGTGATTTTTCCAAACTTCAAAAATGCATAACTCTATCATTTAAAATCCAAATAACATGAAATTGGTGACCATTTTGAAGGTATTTGAAATAGATACAACTTTGATGAAGACACTTTTCTCATTTGAAGCTCACATAAAAAGTTAAGCAAGGTGGAATATTGAGATATATGGCTTGACACTTAGAAAAAATTTCAACATGTTGAAATTTCCAAACTTCCACCTCAAAATTCATTATGATAAAAGCTTCAAATGGAAAAGTGTTAAACAGGAAAGTCATTCCTCTTGATCTAACCTTTCCAAAAAGTCCAAGTTCATACATTTTGGACAAGAATTGAATAGGCTTCACATGGCTTGAACATGGTATCATCATTTGGCAAAGATCAAACTTCAAGTTTCCATGTACACTTGCCTTGCAATCCAAGTTGATTTCAGACTCTCTCACACTCATTTGTGGACCCAAAGCAATAATATCATGGGCCTGTACACGCCCATGCACCCATGCATCACTCATTGCCAAATTTGGAAAGTGATTTGGAAGGTGCAAATATCATGTGATTCAGCTATAAATAGAGCTCCATATGCTCAGAATTCAACACACATTCGCGCCAGCTTTGATCCTAAACCCCTAAACCTTCCATTTGAGAGGATAATCCTGAGAATTTCATCTTGAAATTGAGTTTGAATCTCACTGTTTTGAGATTCAAATCTCCAGGGATCCAAGACCTTTTGTGCATTTCATTCTACTTCTGCAAGCATTTTGAGTGAGGTCAAGCACGAGCCAAGGCAAGAACAGTTGAATTCATACCTGCATTGAAGGTATTTTCCAGAAAATTTCATCTCTTCGATTCTCTCTCAATATTGCTCAATTCTCTTGATTCTTGGGTTGTCTTAAGTCCTACCAAATATAGGCAAGAAGATTGAGTTGCTTAGAGGTCAAATCGAAGCAACTCAGTTGACATACCTCAAAATTCAACTCCTCATATCTTTCTATATGAGAGGAGTTAGTTAAAATTGAGGTCAGATTCATGCTCTGCACAATTTTTTCTTTCAGATCATGTCCTCCTTTTTCATTTTTTTGATGGTGATGAGGGAACCAGTCCGGTCAGGGTCACCGGAGAAGATCATCGGCCTTTGGACGTCGGTGATGTGTTGGCACGGTTCAGAGCCATTGATCCCTTTTAAATTGTTTTAATCTCGTGCGTTGCTTTTAATTACCATGATTGTGCCACGTTAACTCAAGCACACCATGGAACACGCATTGGTGGCCACTTGATCTGCCACCTCAATTAATGAGGGAGATCAAGTGGTCCACGTTTTTTCTAATTATTTGAATTTTATTTTAATTGCTTTATATTCATTAATTCATATTAATTTTAATATTGATCCAAAAAATGTGAGAGTTTCACCCAAAAATTTCAAATAATTTCCTCTTTCATATTCTGAATTAAAATTATTTTTTGGATCATTATTAATATTTTTCATGATTTAATTGATTTTTCACGTTTTTAATTGTTTAAAAATACTTTTAAGTCTTCAAAAATTCTGAAATTTTTTCTCCAAGGTCCTTTGACCTTGTTTGACCTATGATAAATCTCATGGTCATTTATTTGGTGTTTTGATGAGGTTTTAGGAATTTGACAAACCATATTAAATTTAAATGTATTATTATTTTAGTTTTTTTAATTTTAATAAATGTCAAATAAGTTTGTTGACCAATTGTGATGACTTGTTGATGTTTGACTCTTGTTGTTGGGCCTTGGTCAAGGTTAATTTGACTTTGTCAAGTTAATATAATTGGATTTAGGGGATTGATGGAATGTACATTCCATCTCCCAAAATGAATGGATGATATTAATTTGGTAAAAGTCCTCCTTTGACCAATTTGAGTTTTCATTTATTCCCCTCCCTCTTCATCCCATTCCCTTTCTTTATGCATTCATCTCATTTGGCTTATGATATCTCAAAGTCCTAAAGCTAGTTGATTGAAAAATTAACATGAGTATGGATAAGATTAGGCCACACCTTTTGCATATTCTTTTTGTGTGTGGCATGTTTCATGAGCATAGTCCATTATACTATGTCTCTAACATGCATTAACACCAAAACTCTATTGCCCGACCTCAAATAGTTGTGACTTCTACATAAGTCCAATTATGATTGCTTAACAAAACGCTAAATTTGTGACACAAAAGGCATAACATTCTAGTTCGTGAGATTGTAAGTCTCCTCTCTTTCATGGTATTGTGTGGAAACTTGGCCTTTTTTCCTTCCTTTGGAAGATGTCTTGGCTCAAGGATTCATGCTTGTGATAAGTGGGTTGAGTGTTCTCCAAAGAATGTCTAAGAATGAAAAGCAAAAGCAAAACAATACTAACTCCTAACCTATTAACAACTAACTTTTAATTTCAAGACATTTACTTTAATGTCATTTAATTCTAGTTTTTATACATTTGCCATTGTTCATATCATTCTAATTGTTTATGTTAATGCAATTTTCACTTTGTCCATTTGGACCATATTGTGTGATATTTCTTGTTTGTATATACTTTACTTGTTTGTGTGGTCTTTGACCATTAATGTACATAATAACAACAAAAACCTTAAAAAACTTTTGTGTGGACTGTTGACTTGATCTTGGACAAATGGAATTAGAACTTAGGCAACATTCCTATGCTAAAGGACTTGGCCAATGCCAACTTGTTGAGAAACCAAGTGTTTGCAATTTGAGACTTCATCTGATACATCATTCAGGATCCCTCTGAGTTCATCTGCAACATGATCATTGTGAAGCTATTATTTTGAACTTATGGCTTGTGAAATTCATCTGTTACATGGGTTATTTTGAAGAAGATCATGGAATGGATAAGCTTGGATGTGGCTATCTTTATTTGATGTCTTGCTCTTCAATATAATTGTGCATTTGTGTGTTGCTTGATTCTAAA
Organism: Lathyrus oleraceus; assembly: GCF_024323335.1. Classification (NCBI taxonomy): domain Eukaryota; kingdom Viridiplantae; phylum Streptophyta; class Magnoliopsida; order Fabales; family Fabaceae; genus Lathyrus; species Lathyrus oleraceus. The sequence goes on from NC_066581.1 coordinate 480,332,000, forward strand.
AAGTCCAAGGGAATTCTGGGTTTCTATTGACATTCTTGTCTATTGGATTGCTACCCATTTGGTCAGATCTTTTCAACTCTTAACTTTTAATTTTGTGCATAGGATTAGTCTCTTCATCTTCTCCCATTTCTTTAATTTCAAAATCTCTCCCTCCCTTTTCAAAATCTTCTTTGTTTGAACTTATTTTGTTCTAAACTTTGACCACTTTGCAAAAAGATAGAAACTTTGGCCTTATGCCATTGAATTTTCAAACTTCTTTTCTTAAATCAAATTTGTAAATAAGTTTAACTATATTCGACTTAAACTTTCAAAAAGCCAAAAAGAACTAACTCATTCAAACCATTTTTAGGCCTTTGTGCCTTTCAAACTTAATTTTTGTTAAAAGCAATGCATCCACTTTGAATTTTGTATCACGAAATACGAGGTTTTGATCCCTCATTTTTATGTTGGTACGTAGGCACAAGACCGAAGGTCTTGCCAAACACAAAAATATAATTAATGAATTATTTTCTCATCCCCTCATTCTATTTGTTTGTAAACATCATTTTTGTACTAAATACATATGCACACAAAAGGGCTCCCTAGGAGTACCTAGGACACTTTGGGTGCTAACACCTTCCCTCTGTGTAACCAACCCCCTTACCTGTAATATCTGACATTTTATTAGTTTTTGTCGCAACCTGAAAAATGGAATGTGAAAAAAAACAACCGGCGAAGAAAGACAGGAGAGTCGCCACCGTGTGTTATTTATCCCAAAGGAGGGAAAGGAAACGCTCGAAGTAAACCTGGAAAAAGGAAAGGACAAGACAGGGTCTCGCAACCAAATCTTGGGTTCGGGAGTCGATTATGCGAAGGGAAGGTATTAGCACCCCTACGCATCCGTAGTACTCTACGGGATCCACTTTTGTAGTTCTTGTCTAAAGGGTGTGGGTTTATCTAATGTGTTATTTACTAAAAAAGGGGTCAAAAGAAAATGACTCGCACGGATGTCGCATCCACTGCATACGTATCTCATCTGAATATGAGAATCAGAGTCTTCGTAGCTCGGCTACCTAGGGGTTAAGGGTAATTGTGCTCGCTAAGACACCGCGTCTTATGCCTACGTATCTCATCTGGAATGAGAATCAGAGCAAGCCGTAGTTCGGCTAACTACGGGGTTATGGATTGGGTTTTGGACGAACGACGTTACTATGCAATCTACCGGATGCTCGACCTTTAGAGACTTACTCGCCTGTAGTAGAAGGAGTTAACGTGTTCTTAGGAGAAGAAAAATCAATGAGTTGGTAGGGTTAGGGATGCTCATGCAAAAAGGTTGTCCTTGACGAAGGAACCGCGCTACCTGTGGGGATACGAACACATACAAAACAAACATGTATAAAATAAACGTGCCAACAAGGCAATCAGAATAAATCTCCCAAATGGTATCCCACAAGCAAAGTGGAATATCCAGCGAGCTATCCCTGCAAAAGTCATGTGAGCCTTCACAAAAACTCAACAAAAGGGTTAGTGAAACACGATAAGGATTAGGAGAAAACATGTTATGACAAACGTAAGTCAGATTAGAGCAAAACAGAAAAAAGCAAATGCTACTGTCGCGATCGCTACTGTCTCGCCTAGCGAAGGCTTGGCGAAGCGTCGCTGCGTGCTTGCCTAGCGAAGGTGCTAGCGAGCGCCTGCGGGTTTTGGATTTTTCATGGATAACAGTATAGTTTCAGAAACCTCAAACCCTGTGGCATACACTTCAGAAATTAAACGATTAAGCATTCAAGGCATTATTTATACATTCATACATAATTATGAACCCGTGGGCAAAAACCTAATGAAATTCATCCATCATACCTCAAACATTCAGAGTATTCAACTTTAAAGCACAAAGGTAATGGGAATAAGGGCAAACCTGATTGGAGAGATCGGTTGAAATCAAATGGCACGGTTGGATTTACAAACCAATGTTAGGGTTTGCTTGAGCTGAAAGTGTGTGAGTCAGAATGAACCTTTCAGAGTTGCCTGGAGGTTGCTGCAGATTAATTCTCACTCTCTCTATCTAGGTTTCTCTCCAGGTTTTGTCCAGGATTTTGTTTCAATGAAAACTCTAGTATTTATAGCCTAATATTGGTAGCTTAGTGGGCTTTTGAGAGAGGTCCAAGTCTGAGATTTTTTCTTTTATTTATTTATTTATTTATTATTTATTTTTATTTATTTATTTATTTTTAAAAAAAAATCGTTTTTCGTTTTTTTTTTTGTCGTTTTTTTTTTGCATAACACGTGGGCTTCGCCTAGCGAGCATGACAGCTCATAAACAAACCTTTGCTCCTTCAAGATTAACGTTTTGACTGACGAATAGACCCCTGTTGGAAGTAACTCAAGTCTTTCCCTTGTGTTGACTGATCATCTAAATAGAACCCACAAAGTGTCCTGGATGATGTTCAAGCTTCTTGGAGCTAATCCCGATTGACATGATGAAATGCAATGTATCTAATGTTAAATGACCTAAAAATGAATGCGTGAATAAGGAGGGCAAATTTTGGGGTGTTACAGCTGCCCCTATTCAGTCATCAGCTAACCCGAGCAGGACGAAAGCGAACAGCTTATCAGACAAACAGGGTGAGCTGTGATTGAATACCAAAGACAGACCGAAAATTTGTGCTCCGAGAACACCACAAAAATGCTGAAATACACTGCGCTGTTTATTTCTCTTCCGATCCTCTGGCTGAATCTGAATTAGTCTTCTGACTTAATCTGGAGTTTCGATCCTCTGGCTGAATCTATACTCAATTTAGTCCTCTGGTTGGATGTTAATTTTGATCCTCGGGCTGGATACGATTTCAATCTTCTGGCTAGATCTTCTTCGATCTTCTGGCTAGATCTCCTTTGTTTCGATTCTCTGGCTGAATCTATTTTCTTTGATTCTCTGGCTGAATCTACTTCGATCTTCTGGCTAGATCTGAATTTTTGCGATTCTCTGGCTGAATTTATTTCCGGTCTTCGGGCTAGACCTGACTTCGATCTTCTGGCTAGATCTTCTTCGATCTTCTGGCTAGATCTCCTTTGTTTCGATTCTCTGGTTGAATCTATTTTCTTTGATTCTCTGGCTGAATCTATCTATTTTTCGGTCTTCGGGCTAGACCTGACTTTGATCTTCTGGCTTGATCTGGATTATTTTGATGATAAATTCCCATCATCAGGATCTCGCATTTGGGGCATGCGCTGGTTGACCCTCTTTCGAAATCTACAGTCTTCATGTTAGATATTCAGCTTCGAGAATATCCCACTTTTGGGCTTCGTACATATTCTTCAGGCTAGAACATGTTATAACGACTCTTCGATTAGACTTTGTTTTTTTAATGTGATCCGCGGGCTGGATCCTCTTGTAGGTTGATTTTCTGTTGAGCTGTCAATCTATTCCTCCAGCTGGCTTGCTGGGGAAATAACGCTCGTAGTCGACTCTCTGGCTGAATCTTCGAAATGACCCTCAGGCTGGATCTCTGGAAAACGATTCTTAGGCTGAATCTTCGAAATGACCCTCATGCTGGGTCACACACACACTTGATCCTCTGGCCGAATCTCATGACTTTGGTTGTAAAGTAATTTTTCAGTCTGCTTTGAAGAACCTGTTTATCAGCTTATGTGTATGTTTGATATGCATGCAAATGCAAATGCAAATGTTATGCATGGTGCAAAAGAAAAAAGAAATCTGCTTGGGGAAGCAACTCTGGCAGGGAGCGGATCGCTGTATCAATCCTTGAATGCTCTGTGGGGAACGATCCGTCTGCCGGGACCGGGGAGCCACCAAAAATAAATCGGCCTTTTTTGAAAAGTTGACCTTGCTGGGGAAGTATCAACTATGGAAACTTTGCTTGGCGAAGCTCTGCGAGGAGAGTCTGTGAGAAAAGCACTTCCTGGGGAAATGTCATAGGAATCGACCTTTGCTGGGGATATGAACTTGCTAATCGTCCTCAGGCTGGGGATTAAAACAAATCTGTTAAAAAAATAATCTGCTGGGGACAAGATGAACACTAGGAACACCACCCTCTTGTCTGTTGGGTATGCGACTACTCCGCTGTTGCTGGGAAGATACAGTCTGGCATTGTCGACTCCGCTGGGGATATACAGTCTGGATACTGTCAACTCTACTGGGGATATACAGTCTGGATATTGTCAACTCTATTGGGGAACCTGCTCTGCAGAGGAGAGGCTTTGTCAACCGCTTGGGGGTGAGGATTCATGACTTGGCATCCGGTTCCTGTGACCTGTAACCAAAAAATACACGTATGCCCCGGGGAATTACTCGGTTTGAATTCACCGTCCGGGATTAAGCACATTCAAAGCAATTTTGATTGTTTTCCTGCGCAAGTCATCTGCAAAAGCCACCATTACATTCAGATGCAATATGTTTCCTCAAGAATTCAGACATCTTTTGCAAACAAACTGATAAATGAAAAGTAAAGAGGCTTTTTAATTGAATTATTCGACTTTTGTTGGTTGAAAAATTTGTGCCAGGAATAGGCGAGTACATCAGGAAGCTGATCCCTGGAAAGAGGCGGTCTCTATAAATTGAACAAGAAAAACTATCCTAATGGCAATGTGGAAACGGGGTCCCACCGAGTTTCGACTCTGCTATGGCTCGTATGTCCTCAAGACGCTCTGCTCATCTTGCTTTCTGAAGTGGATGATTAGTCGATCTTTTACCTTCGAAGATTGCCGAATTGAATGAAACGGTGATATAACACGGATGAACTCAGATCACAGTTATTCGCTTATTCCCTAACTTTTGCGTGGACCGCCCTTTTGGGTTTTCAATCCACCGGGATACCCTTTTTTGCCTGAGCCGCCCTTTCGGGTTTTCGACTCACCGGGTGTACATTTTTTTGATTTTTATATCCCTAATTTTTGCCCGAACCTCTTCATTCTTTTTTTTGGTTCGTCGGGATGCCCCTTTTTTGCCTGGACTATTCTTTTTACTGTCCAGCGGGTCTATTTTATGTGAAGTATTTTTTTAACTGCGTCTGAGTTGACAGGGGACGGGAAGTCTTCGCCATCCATGGTTGTTAGCATCAGAGCTCCGCCAGAGAAAACTCTTTTAACCACGTATGGACCCTCGTTGTTCGGTGTCCATTTGCCCCTGTGATCTGTGTTGGGAGGAAGAATTCTTTTGAGTACCAATTCACCGACTCGATACTCCCGAGGGCGCACTTTCTGATCAAACACTCTCTTCGTCCGTCTCTGATATAGCTGGCCATGGCATATAGCTTCTAGTCTCTTTTCCTTAACTAGGCTTAGCTGATTGTATCGAGAACGGACCCATTCTGCTTCGTCCAGCTTCATTGTTGGTGCAGGGAAAAGTTATTCTGGCACAAAATGGCATATGAACCCCCTCCGGTGTGATCAACACTGCACCAACTCCGCGACCATTGACGTTGACCGCCCCATCAAACATCATAATCCATTTGGATTCAGGGTCAGGCCCCTCCTCCGGGAGTGGTTCCTCGCAATCTTTCGATTTGAGAAACATGATGTCCTTATCAGGAAAGTCGAACCTCATAGGTTGGTAATCATCAATCGGTTGCGCGGCAAGATAGTCTGACAAGACACTTCCTTTGATGGCTTTTTGTGAAGTGTATTAGATGTCATACTCTGTCAGCATCATTTGCCACCTAGCAACCCTGCTGGCTTTTCAAAAATATACTTGACTTGATCCATCTTTGATATCAATAGAGTCGTGTGAGTCAACATATAATGTGTTAGTCGGCGAGCAGCCCATGCCAAAGTGCGGTAAGTTTTCTCGAGCAGTGAGTATCTTTGTTCACAGTCGGTAAACTTTTTGCTAAGGTAGTATATTGCATGCTCTTTTCGACCTGACTCGTCATGTTGACCGAGCACACAACCCATTAACCTTTCTAACACAGTCAAGTACATGATCAACGGTCTTTTCCTCTCGGCCTGTAGACTGGCCCCGATCTTGATCTCTTTCTTGTCGTCTTCGGTACCAATGTTGATGGTCTCAACCACCTCCTGATAAGGTGTGATAGCTCGGTCCTCCTGTTTCAACAACCTGGCTAACTCCTTAGGCAATTCACAATCTTCCTCAACCCCTTCTTCGGCTTGATAGATAGGATTGCCGAAGTCATACTTGGCCATAGCAGTGTCGTTAGCAGTGAGATCCGGGTGATCAGTTTTACGAGCTGTTTTTTGGAAAGAAAAACGAAAAAGAAACATGAAAAAGAAACATTGCCGTTTTTGTAAAAGTAAAATAATTGAAAGAAAGAGCACACAAAATTGTTTGCAAAAGCTGTCCTTTATTGATGATGAAAATAATTGCGAAATGTAACTAAATGGATGGCCCTACAGATGAGTCATTACACCTTGGTCAAAGTGTAAGACTTTGTTATACATGTGATAAAAGGAAAACAATAAAAATTACTCCTTCAGTAGAGTAAACCGGACGACTTTTTCAGACGACCAATTGTCGAGCTTTTCTCCTGGGACACACGGGCGAATCCAGCTATCTAAGTCACAGTCGCTGTCAGCCTTGTCTTCATCTGCAGCATTGACGGTGTGGGGAGAAACCAAACCCCCGCTGGAGAAAGTACCGGCTTCATTCTTCTGAGACCTCGGAGTATACCCCAATCCAAACTTATCTTCTTTTATGATTGGCTCCACAAATTTGCCCCAGCCTTGGGCATTACCAGCCTTAACCACTTCAACAACTTGCTTGTATGAAGAGATAGAAGTCCCGACCCTCAGACTCAGGTGAAAAGACAGTTTCGGGCACGACCTCACTGATGTTTATGGCTTCGAAGCCCTGACACAGCATCTCATGCATCTCGCCATCCATCTCCACATACTTAAATGTAGACAGGTGGCTAACAAAAATATCCTCTTCACCACAGACGGTGACGATCTGACCTTCTAGTCCATATTTGAGCTTCTGGTGGAGAGTAGAAGTAACAGCACCGGCAGCATGAATCCAGGGTCGACCTAGCAGACAACTATAGGCAGGTTGGATATCCATCACATAAAAGGTACTCTTGAATACCTGCGGTCCAATCTTAATTGGCAACTCAACTTCGCCACAAACAGCTCGCTTAGAGCCATCAAAAGCCCTTACAACTAAATTACTCGGCCTTAGGGTGGCGTCATCGCAACCCAACTTCGTTAAGGCTTTCTTTGGGAGAACATTCAGAGAAGAACTTGTATCAACCAAAACATGGGAAAGCACCGTCCCTTTGCATTCCATTGTGATATGCAAGGCTTTATTGTGATTCCTGCCCTCAGATGTTAGGTCATAATCGGTGAAACCTAGCGCATGGCTAGTGTGTACATTCGAAACTACCGACTCCAGTTGGTCAACAGTTATCTCTGGGGGAACATAAGCCATATTCAGTACTTTCAACAAGGCTGTTGTGTGCCTCAGAGCACATCAATAGTGAGAGAATGGAGATCTTTGAGGGTGTCTGATTTAGCTGGTCGACTACCTTGTAGTCACTTTTCTTGATAATCCTCATAAACTCATCCACTTCCTTCTCGAATGCGGTCTTAGGAGGAGCTTCCTCGGTAGTAACCTCTTCGGTGGATACCTGTTTTCCTTTAGCCTTGGCAGCTGCCTCAGTTTCAGCATTCGTGCGCAATGTTGATGGTGCAAATAGGCGTCCACTACGAGTGAAGCCACCAATTCCTCCAACATTGTCTATAGCAAAGCTAACAATGTCAATGTCTTCTTCGTTAACTTTCTGCCCCTGGCAGTAGATATCAACCCCATAGTGCCACGGGATAACACTGTCTTTCTCATACGGAACAGGTCCTGGTACTGTGATGGTGACCGGACCAATCAAAGTCGGTTGAGGGTTGTCAGAGTAAATTGGTGCTGGACTTTCTGGGAAATATATTGTTGTCAGAGCGGGTCTCTCGGGAACATATATTTCTTCAGGAGTGAAATAAAACGTTACTGTCGACACATCATTCTTCACTGGACGAGTCTGATCGAACTGAAGACAACCTTCATCTATCAGTTGCTGAATACCCCTTCTCAAACTATCACATCCGTTCTCGGCGTCTTGACAATTTCTGCACTCTTCCCCACAGCCCGGGAAAATCCGTCCTTTCAAGAGTCGGTCTTTGACCACCGATAGCGAAGTCTTCACTTTAGTCACATCAGAAACCAAATTCAAAGTTTCCCCACTATCAACAGCATTAATCCTCTGCCCGCCGTGAGCTAGCATCGGGTTTTGGATAATATTAGGCACCGGAGAAAAATTGATGGCATGTGCATCTCTCAAATCTTGTACCTTTAGCTGGAGAGCCTTGCAATTATCTGTAGTATGGCCAGGTGCGTTGGAGTGAAAAGCACATCTGGCGTTGACATCATAACCTCTAGGCATATTGTTGGGATCGACCGGTGGAGCCAGAGTTCTCAACGTAACCAGATTCATGTCAATCAGCTTGGGAAGTAATACAGAATAAGAAATTAGGATTGGCTCAATGACCCGGTCCGCCTGCCTTGGACGTTATTGATAGGGTCTCTGCTGACCCGGATTACCTCCTTGTTGTTGATTGTTGTACCTAGGTTGCTGTTGCGGATGATACTGCGGTTGAGGAACAGGTGTTGGAATAGTGACTGCGGCCACTTGATCTTGATAATAATTAGGGTGTCCTCTGCCCCTGCCTCTACCGGCATATACAATGCTCGTCTCACATTCTCTTCTTCGCTGACCGTTACCAGCAAACGGTTTCTTGGGAACTAATGAGTTGGAAGCACTGTTGTCTTGAATTCGGCCCATCTTCAACAGACTCTCGATCCTTTCTCCAGCAATCACTATCTCTACAAAGCTGATTGACGGGCAAGCAGCCAATCTCTCGATATAATTGCCTTGAAGAGTATTCATGAACATGTCCGCCATCTCCCTTTCAGACATAGGGGGTTGGACGAATGCAGCAATCTGTCTCCAACGCTGAGCATATTCTCTAAAGGTTTCCTTGGAAGTCTGAGACATTCCTTGCAACAAGGTCCGATTTGGAGCCATGTCCAAGTTGTATTGATATTGCTTGACAAAAGCCTCTGCCAAGTCTTTCCAGCTCTTGATGGTAGTACGAGACAAATGAGAATACCATTCACGAGAAGCTCCAGTTAAACTGTCTTCAAAATAGTACATCCACAGCTTTTCATCTTCAGTGTGAGCTCCCAACCTTCCCAGATAAGATTGGAGATGAGTGCGTGGGCAAGAAGCCCCGTTGTATTTCTCAAAAGTAGGGGGTTTGAACTTGTGAGGGATCCTTACTCCCTGAACCAGACCAAGATTGGTGACATCAAAACCTAAGGAATTTTGAGACTCCAAAGATTTGAGCTTCTCAGCAAGCTCATCCATACGGCGAGTGGTCTCGAGGGCCTCGTCGTGCAAAGAAAATTGATCATACTGACAATCTTCAGTAACGGGGCGCCCGTTAATCCGAATCCCTTGATTCACATTGTACCTTCCGCCAATACCATTCCCAACATTTCCCGTGTTGCCAACATTACCCGGGTTTCCATCAACATTTGTGTTACCCGCGTTTCCAGTGTTCACAGGGTTATCAGCGTTCCCAGGGTTACCAGGGTTCCCCTCAGCACTTGGTATTTCCACCTCTGGATCGGGCCTCGGTTGCTCAACCAATTCCTCCAGCTTCGCCTGGCCTTCTGCCATACCAGTCATCAATGTCATGAACTGATCCATCCTTTCACGCATATCAGCCAGTTCTTTTTGTATCTGGTCCATTGCTAGTCGTGGACAGTTTTCCTTTGTCGGGTACCTGTGAACTCGCTTGGGACCAATAACTGCCTGCAACAGGGAACAAACATTAGACACTGCGGTGACACCTGCAAAACAAACAAGGGTTAGTATGTATGGTATACGATGCACTGCTTATTCGATTTTAAGGCCCCCCCTTAAAAAGGGAATACCCTGCAAATGAATAAGCATGAGATGTTGGATGCAAATATGCAGATGATGTTATGCAATGCAATGGCATGTCAATCAGAATTGCTGGATCCGCTTGAACATCTGTCAGGTTGCACTGCCTAGAGAGAAATTAAGAGGATCAAGCAAAGCACACCAAACAAAGGTCATGGGATGGATCATGTTATCCTTAATATCAACCATCCATTTTTGGTGGATTATGGTTTACACCTTATCAACACCCAAGTTTCATTGATATTAAGGATACCTGAACGGATCAACCATGAATCAAGGGTTTGTTGCAAGTCACGAGCATGGAGTTTAGGTTAAGAACCACCCAAAGGGAGTGTACTAAGGTTTAAACCTGCCAAACATGTTCTACAAAAGGTTCCCATAGTCATAATCCCATCTTTCGGATATTATCGGAGGAACGACTACTCGTATTCCAAAAATATTCTCAAGAGAGACTCTTATGAGTGTAGTATCGCGTAACAATCGTATCAAATCTTACACTTGAACGACTTTCGCACTACGTCCTACGAATAGGCCAAGATGGGTTTGGTAAACTAAGGTCCTTGGCTTCTAAGGTCTATATTGGAAAAAGTAATGTCTAACCACAACTTACTTGTGTGACATTATTGATCCCAACATGACCTCCACCAAGTGAATGGGCTTGCAAGTCAACTTGCTAAGGAATAACTCCACACAAGTCAACAGGACTATGCCATTCTCTTATCCTAAGTGCACTCGAGTTCGGGTATAGAACTCATCTCACAAACAGAACCAGCAGATACGACAGTCATATGTATACAATGCAATAAAGCAGGTAAATGCTGAAAGATAAATAACTGTACAAAAAAATAAACACCCAATAAACAAACAACCTACAAAAGCTAGGAGGGACTCGCTTAGGGAAATCGGGTCCCCAGCAGAGTCGCCAGCTGTCGCAGCCTGAAAAATGGAATGCGAAAAAAAACAACCGGCGAAGAAAGACAAGAGAGTCGCCACCGTGCGTTATTTATACCAAAGGAGGGAAAGGAAACGCTCGAAGTAAACCTGGAAAAAGGAAAGGACAAGACAGGGTCTCGCAACCAAATCTTGGGTTCAGGAGTCGATTATGCGAAGGGAAGGTATTAGCACCCCTACGCATCCGTAGTACTCTACGGGATCCACTTTTGTAGTTCTTGTCTAAAGGGTGTGGGTTTATCTAATGTGTTATTTACTAAAAAAGGGGGTCAAAAGAAAATGACTCGCACGGATGTCGCATCCACTGCATACGTATCTCATCTGAATATGAGAATCAGAGTCTTCGTAGCTCGGCTACCTAAGGGTTAAGGGTAATTGTGCTCGCTAAGACACCGCGTCTTATGCCTACGTATCTCATCTGGAATGAGAATCAGAGCAAGCCGTAGTTCGGCTAACTACGGGGTTATGGATTGGGTTTTGGACGAACGACGTTACTACGCAATCTACCGGATGCTCGACCTTTGGAGACTTACTCGCCTATAGTAGAAGGAGTTAACATGTTCTTAGGAGAAGAAAAATCAATGAGTTGGTAGGGTTAGGGATGCTCATGCAAAAAGGCAGTCCTTGACGAAGGAACCGCGCTACCTGTGGGGATACGAACACATACAAAACAAACATGTATAAAGTAAACGTGCCAACAAGGCAATCAGAATAAATCTCCCAAATGGTATCCCACAAGCAAAGTGGAATATCCAGCGAGCTATCCTTGCAAATGTCATGTGAGCCTTCACAAAAACTCAACAAAAGGGTTAGTGAAACACGATAAGGATTAGGAGAAAACATGCTATGACAAACGTAAGTCAGATTAGAGCAAAACAGAAAAAAGAAAATGCTACTGTTGCGATCGCTACTGTCTCGCCTAGCGAAGGCTTGGCGAAGCGTCGCTGCGTGCTCGCCTCGCGAAGGTGCTAGCGAGCGCCTGCAGGTTTTGGATTTTTCATGGATAACAGTATGGTTTCAGAAACCTCAAACCCTGTGGCATACACTTCAGAAATTAAACGATTAAGCATTCAAGGCATTATTTATACATTCATACATAATTATGAACCCGTGGGCAAAAACCTAATGAAATTCATCCATCATACCTCAAACATTCAGAGTATTCAACTTCAAAGCACAAAGGTAATGGGAATAAGGGCAAACCTGATTGGAGAGATCGGTTGAAATCAAATGGCACGGCTGGATTTGCAAACCAATGTTAGGGTTTGCTTGAGTTGAAAGTGTGTGAGTCAGAATGAACCTTTCAGAGTTGCCTGGAGGTTGCTGCAGATTAATTCTCACTCTCTCTGTCTAGGTTCTCTCCAGGTTTTGTCCAGGGTTTTGTTTCAATGAAAACTCTAGTATTTATAGCCTAATATTGGTAGCTTAGTGGGCTTTTGAGAGAGGTCCAAGTCTGAGATTTTTTTTTTTTATTATTTTTTTATTTATTTTATTTTATTTTCATTTTCCGTTTTTTTTTCGTTTTTCGTTTTTGTTTTTGTTTGCATAACACGTGGGCTTCGCCTAGCAAGCATGACAGCTCATAAACAAACCTTTGCTCCTTCAAGATTAACGTTTTGACTGACGAATAGACCCCTGTTGGAAGTAACTCAAGTCTTTCCCTTGTGTTGACTGATCATCTAAATAGAACCCACAAAGTGTCCTGGATGATGTTCAAGCTTCTTTGAGTTAATCCCGATTGACATGATGAAATGCAATGTATCTAATGTTAAATGACCTAAAAATGAATGCGTGAATAAGGAGGGCAATTTTTGGGGTGTTACAGTTTTGATTTGAAAACTTCTTACTTTTTGGGTTTTGTTCATACTTTTTCCGTTTTCCATTGGAAACAATAAAAGCGCGGTAGAGACTGTTGTTATTTGATTTCTAGCTTATCCATAGCTTGATGATCATGAATTTACCGCTACAGAAATTAAGTGGCGACTCTACTGGGGAGTAGTCTCCAGTGGGTTTAGCCTATTTTGTGTGTGTATATATTTGTATATATGTATGTGTGATATAATCTGCTTGTTGTGCTTGGTGATCTCTGAGTGGTGAGATAAGTTCTAACCCAAACTTGAGTGCAATTAAGATAGGAGGATGGTATAGTCATGTTCGACTTGTGTGGAGTAGTCCTTAACAAGTTAGCTTGAGATCCATCTACTTAGTGGAGACTCTTTTGGATTTGGAAATGTCACACAAGTATTTGTGGTTAGGCATTACTATCTTTAATTTGGGTCTGAGAAGCTGAGGACCACAGAACATTTACCCCCTCTTGGCCTATTTAGGACGTAGTGCGGAAACTGTTCAAGTGTAGACTTGATAACATTTGTTACGCGATACTACACTCAAACGAGTTTCTCTTAAGAATATTATGGGTCGATGAGTCAGTCATCTTAACCTATAATATCCGATAGATTGAATTAAGACTCTAGGAACTTTTTAGAACATGACCTACAGGTTTTATCCTTAGTTCACTCCTTTGGGATGGTTCTTACCTAGACTCCATGCTCGTGACTTACAACAAACCCTTGATTCATGGTTGATCCAATCAAATCTTGTCAATATCAATGGAACTTGGGTGTTGATAAGGTGTAAACCATAATCCACCAAAATGGATGATTGATCTTGACAATGACTTGATTCATCCCTTGACCTTTGTTTTACTTGTGTGTTATCCCTTATTTGTGATTGTTGCATCCATGCATTCATGCGCATCATAACATTCATCACACCAAAATTTCAAGGAACTAAGGTATTATTTGCAAATATTTTCAGACCATGGATTGTGGACGAAGGAACACTAAGAAGTACAATTTTAGATGTCCCGACTTGAAAGAATTAAGGAAGCTAGCATCCTTTGTATTAGATCCCTTGGACTTCAAACAACGTCATGGGAAGCTTTTGTCCATCTTATCTGCTGATGTGGTTGAAGGACTTTTGAGTGTGCTAATGCAGTTCTATGATCCTCTATACCGCTGTTTCACTTTCCCAAATTTTCAGCTTGTGCCTACCTTGGAGGAGTATTCTCATCTTTTAGGGATACCTATTTCTAGTAGAGTGCCTTTTAGTGGATTGGAGGAGATTCCCCGATCTAATCATATTGCTGAAGCTCTTCACTTGAAGAAGTCTGGGATAAAGGCTCATTGGGTGAAGAAAGGAGGATTATTTGGGTTGCCATCTAATTTCCTCATCAAGGAAGCTACTGCTTTTGCTCAAGCCGGTAGTGTGGATGCTTTTGAAGCTATCTTTGTGTTGCTCATCTATGGATTAGCTTTGTACCCTAACATTGACAGTTTTGTTTATGGATTAGCTTTGTTCCCTATCAAGAGGGTAAAGATCCCCAACATTTTAAGCAGAAGATTATGCATGCTTGGCATAATGTGCATAGGAAAAGAATATTTGAGCTTGGTCCGTGCAATTGTGTAGCTTTGGAGGCTTACACTCTTTGGGTGAAGAAGAGAGATTTGGAATTGAAGATGCCTTATCCTTGTGAAAGACCTGTGTATATGGTTGTGGTTGAGCCATTAACTCTCCCTAACCAAGATGTAGAGGAGTGGGAAGACACACTCGCCAAGATGAAGCAAGAGAAGGACATGTGGGAAGAGCGTTTCCATGCTTTGAGCATGAAGAGTTGCAGTTGGAGTCTAAGGATAAAGATGCGCTTATTGAGCTACTTGAGGACCGAGTGACGAAGAGACAGAGAGAGTCGGAGGTTTCATCTTCTAGCATGCCTCAGCCTTTTGTTGCTTGGAAGAAGATTATTGATCAGCTTGTCCTCGAGAAGACTCAGATGAAGGCTTTTTTTGAGATCGAGATCCATCGCATTCGAAGGAAGTACGCGCCTACAGCCAGATCTTCTGGCATTATTGTTAGGGATCCTTAGGATGACTAGTCTCCTTTTCTCTTGTATTTTTTCATTTGGTTTCTGAAATTGTAATTAGTGTAATCCTTCCAATTTATATAAATAAAAAGAGATTTTCGGTCATATCAAATTGTTGCAATGACTATTTAAATATATATATTTGCAAATGATATAGTAAGTTCCTTGAAAATAAAAATAATCAAGCATTGCATCTCATGCATCATTTGCATAAGCAGGTTTTCGCCAGATGTCTGATTGGTGTTTCTTATGTGCTGAAGCCAAGCTGACTCACCGGTACAATACCCGAGCCAATCACTTCAAAATCATGGAGCATCTGGAGAAAGAGAACAAAGAATTGAAGGACGAGATTGCCCGTCTGACTACCATGATGGAGTTAGTTCTTGCAGCTCAGAGTCAATCTTCTCCAGCGCCTGCAACTCCTCCTACGAGGACTATTATTTCAGAGGTGGCTACCTCTACCGTGCCTACTGTTGCCGCCCATTTCGCGCCAACTATGCCTGCCGGATTCCTGTGGGGAATGACGTCCAACTTTGAGCCCGAAGGCTTTGCGCCTACCTTTGCTTCCATGTCGGCATCTAGCCCGGTCATGTCCGTGCCACCTCCCGTTGTGCACACCTTGCCTCGTGTAGAGGACACCATTTATCACTCTGAGCCGTCTGAGGGTCCGGATGTCTACGAGAAAATGGATGAAATGAAAGATCAGTTTCTTGAGTTGCGCAAGGAATTGAAGACGCTGAGAGGTAAGGATTTGTTTGGGAAAAGTGTTGTTGAGTTGTGCTTAGTGCCCAATGTAAAGATCCCGGTGAAGTTCAAAGTGCATGACTTTGAAAAGTATAAGGGGAACTCTTGTCCGCTCAGTTATCTTGTGATGTATGCTCGCAAGATGTCTACTCAGACCGACAATGATAAATTGCTTATTCACTACTTCCAAGATAGTCTGACCAGTGTTGCACTCTGTTGGTACATGGGATTGGACAGTGTCAGCATTCGCACTTTCAATGACTCGTGGGAGGCTTTTGTCAAGCAGTATAAGTACAATATGGACATGGCACCTGATAGAGACCAGTTGAGGTCTATGTCTCAGAAGGACAAAGAGACATTTAAAGAGTATGTGCAATGATGGAGGGAATTGGCTGCCCAGATCACTCCTCCTTTGGAGGAAAAAGAGATGACAAAGATCTTCTTGAAAACTCTGAGTTCATTTTATTATGAACGATGATTGCTAGTGCCCCCAGTGACTTTACCGAAATGGTAAACATGGGGATGAGGCTTGAGGAAGGAGTCCGAGAGGGACGTTTGTCAAGAGATGAGGCATCAACAAGCACGAGGTATGGCAGTAATTTCGGTAAGAAAAAGGACAGTGAAACGAATGCAATTTCAAGTGGGAGGCAGAGGAGGCCTCAGATCAGAAGGAATCCACCATCCTGTCAACATCATCATCATAAAGTATCTTCCGTTATTCCGGTATTTTCTAATCAACAGACAACACCAGTTCAACAACAACAACGTCAACAGCAACAATCGCAACAGCGAACAAACACCTACAACAACAACAATACCAACAACAATCATCATCAACAAAACTTTGAGAGGAAGAAGGTCTCTTTCGATCTGATTCCTATGTCTTACGCAGAACTCTATCCATCCTTGGTTCTCAAGAACCTGATCCAACCAAGGAACCCGCCACAAATTCCAGAGCCACTTCCTTGATGGTATAAGCCTGAGCTCCATTGTGCTTTTCATCAAGGAGCACCCGGACATGATATTGAAAATTGTTATCCGCTCAAGTATGAGGTTCAAAAATTGATGAAGAGTGGTATGGTGTCCTTCGAGGATCGTGCGTCGAATGTAAAAGCGAATCCATTGCTCGCCCATGGGAACTCTTCTGTGAATATGGTGGATGGTTGTCCTGGCGAATTTAAAGTTTTTGATGTGCAGTTTATCCGAAGATCATTGGTGCAGAGGCATAAGGATGTTTGTTTGGTAAGTGAATGTGAGCACGACCATGATGGTTGTGATGTTTGTAGTGTTAACCCGAGGGGTTGTGAAGTTGTGAAAAGAGACATGCAATGACTGATGGATGAAGGCATGATTCAAATTGTTCAATCCCGTCATGTAGATGACAATGTTAATGTCATAGTGCCTATTTTCAAGCAACCTGAGAAGTTGGTAATCTAGTATGACTCCAGTAATAGCAACAGTCAAAGATCAGTATCGCCGTTGGTAATACGGTTAGCGGGCCCAGTCCCGTATTCATCTGATAAAGCTGTGTCGTATCAGTATAATGCTACAATGATTAAGGATGGTCAAGAGGTCCCGTTACCTACGACTAGTTCAGTGGTGAGCATTGCTGATGTTACTAAGGTGACCCGTAGTGGTCGAGTGTTTGGGCCGGTGTTCCCAAAGGATAAAGAAGAAGCAGTTGTGAGTAAGAAGGTGGAGGTACCTAGTGTAGATCCGGTTGGTGTTTCAAAAGGTCAGTCTGGTGAATCCAGCAATTTGAAATCCAATGATGATGATGAGGTACTTCGGTTAATCAAAAGAAGCGAGTTTAATATGGTGGAGAAGTTGATCCAAACCCCCTCGAAGATCTCAGTGTTGTCTCTGCTCATGAATTCCGAAGCGCACAGAGAAGCACTGCAGAGAGTTCTAAAGCAAGCGTTTGTAGAACATGATGTTACAGTGGATCAATTCGATCATATTGTGGCTAACATCACTTCTTACAATAATCTTAGCTTATGTGATGAAGAACTCCCCGAGGAGGGCATAAATCATAATCTGGCTTTGCACATCTCGATGAATTTCAAAGAGGATGCTTTGTTAAATGTGCTTGTTGACACCGGTTTGTCACTGAATATGCTTCCGAAGTCAACTTTGTTAAAGCTATCATACCAAGGAGTGCCCATGAGGTATAATGGCGTAATCTTCAAGGCCTTTGATGGTTCACGCAAGACGGTTGTTGGTGAAGTGGACCTTCCAGTTAAGATAGGTCCGAGTGATTTTCAAATTACTTTTCAAGTAATGGATATCCACCCGGCCTACAGTTGCTTGTTGGGAAGGCCATGGATCCATGAGGTAGGAATTGTTACCTCCACATTGCACCAGAAGCTCAAATTTGTGAAGAATGGCAAGCTAGTGATTGTTGGTGGAGAGAAGGTGATGTTGGTTAGCCACTTGTCATCTTTCTCTTACGTTGAAGTTGAGGATGAGGTTGGAACTTCGTTCCAAGCCTTGTCTATTGCTGCTGAGAAGAGGGTTGGGGCACCTATGTCCTCATTGAAAGATGCCAAGAAGATTGTTGAAGAAGGTAATGTTGATCAGTGGGGGCGCATGGTAGAGGTCTCTGACAACAAAGGAAGAACCGGTCTGGGGTTCCAGAAAGGTTCATCAACTGCAAGGACTGAAGATGTGCAACTTAGCTTCCATAGCGGAGGGTTCATTCATGGCAATGAACAACATTTAGCTATTGTGCTGGAGGATGACGAAGAGGAAGACTGCACCAATTTTGAGACGCATGGAAAGGCTTGCAACAATTGGACTGTTGTTGATATTCCTGTTATTTTGCATCGATCTAAGTAATTACTTTTATATGTTTTAAAATCCTTGTCCTATGCCTAAGGGAGAAGAGAACATTGTTTGGGCATTTTCAAATTGATCATCAATAAAATTAATTCTATTCATCCACATCTATGATGTCTTGTTTTTACTTTTTGCTTTATTCTGAAAATGGTAATAAAAAAACATATATAAACAATATAATTGTCCATTTGCATAATATTTGGTCACAAATTCACTTCTCTAAAATCAAAATATCAAATCATTTTGCAGGTTGGTTCCTAACCCCATTGAATACAATGATCATTCTCCTTCTCCAAATTTTGAATTCCTTGTGTTTGAAGCCGAGGAGGAAAGTGATATAGAAGTGAGTGATGAATTATCTTGTCTTCTTGAGCAAGATGAAAAGAACATTTTGTCGTTCGAAGAGCAGGTCGAGTTAGTCAATTTGGGTTCCGAGGATGATGTGAAGGAAGTCAAGATTAGGTCTCGAATGTGTCCAGATGTCAAGAAGGGGTTAATTGATCTTCTTCGAGAGTATTCAGATGTGTTTGCTTGGTCCTATCAAGACATGCTTGGGTTGGATTCTGAGGTTGTGGAGCATAGATTGCCGTTGAAGCCAGAGTGCCCACCAGTCAAGCAGAAGTTGAGAAGAATGCATCCTGATATGGCTGTGAAGATCAAAGAGGAAGTGCAGAAGCAGATTGATGTCGGTTTCCTTGTAACTGCTGAGTATCCGCAATGGGTGGCCAACATTGTGCTAGTGGCGAAGAAAGATGGAAAAGTCTGCATGTGTGTTGACTATAGAGATTTGAATAAAGCCAGTCTGAAAGATGATTTCCCTCTGCCACACATTGATATGTTGGTAGACAATACTGCTAAATTCAAAGTCTTTTCGTTTATGGATGGATCTTTCGGATATAATCAGATCAAGATGGCACCCAAAGATATGGAGAAGACCATATTCATTACACCTTGGGGAATATTCTGTTATAGAGTGATGCCTTTCGGTCTAAAGAATGCTGGTGCAACTTACCATAGAGCAATGACTACTCTTTTTCATGATATGATGCATAAAGAGATTGAAGTATATGTTGATGACATGATTGCCTAATCGATTGATGAAGAGGAACATGTTGAGCATTTGTTGAAGTTATTCCAGCGATTGAGGAAATATAAACTCTGCTTGAATCCCAATAAGTGTACTTTTGGTGTTCGTTCTAGTAAGTTGTTGGGCTTTATTGTCAGCGAGAACGGTATTGAAGTTGATCCTACCAAGGTCAAAGCAATACAAGAGATCCCTGCGCCCAAAACTGAGAAGCAAGTCAGAGGTTTTCTCGGCCACTTGAATTATATTTCCAGATTCATTTCCCACATGACTGCCATATGTGCGCCTATATTCAAGCTTCTTCAGAAAGATTAGTCTTGTGATTGGACCGAAGATTGCCAGAAAGCTTTTGAAAGTATCAAGGAATATCTGCTTGAGCCTCCGATTTTGTCTCCACCTGTTGAACGAAGACCGTTGATCATGTATTTGACTGTGCTCAAAGATAGTATGGGTTGTGTTCTTGGTCAGCAAGATGAGACTGGAAAGAAAGAATTTGCGATCTACTACCTCAGTAAGAAGTTCACCGACTGTGAGACTCGGTATTCTATGCTTGAGAAAACTTGTTGCGCATTGGCTTAGGCTGCTGAGCGTCTGCGTTAGTATATGTTGAATCATACCACTTGGTTGATATCCAAAATGGATCCAATCAAGTATATATTTGAAAATCCTGCTTTAACTGGGAGAATTGCCCGTTGGCAGATGTTGATGTCAGAGTATGATATTGAATACTGATCTCAGAAAGCGATCAAAGGTAGTATCTTGGCTGACCATTTGGCTCACCAACCGATTGAAGATTATCAGTCAGTACAATATGACTTTTCGAATGAAGAGATTTTGTACTTGAAAATGAAAGATTGTGATGAATCGTTGCTTGAAGAAGGACCAGAACCTGGTTCCCGTTGGGACATGGTATTTGATAGAGCTGTCAACCAGTATGGTAATGGCATTGGGGAAGTGATTATTACTCCTCAAGGCACGCATCTACCATTTACAGCTAGATTGACTTTCAAGTGTACAAACAATATGGCAGAATATGAAGCTTGCATTATGGGGCTTGAAGAGGCCATAAATCTAAGAATCAAGTATTTGGATGTCTTCGGTGATTTGGCTTTGGTTGTGAATCAAATCAAAGGAGAGTGGGAGACAAATCAACCCGGTTTAATACCATATAGAGATTATGCGAGGAGGATTTCAACTTTCTTTACAAAGGTTGAGTTTCATCATATCCCTCGAGATGAAAAACGGATGGCAGATGCTCTTGCAACGTTGGCATCAATGATTATGGTAAAGTATTGGAATGGAGTTCCCAATTTATCTGTGATGCGTCTTGATAGGCCAGCTCATGTGTTTGTTGTTGACGAGATCAAAGACGAGAGGTCGTGGTATTACGACATCAAATGTTTCCTCCAAAGTCAAATTTATCCGCATGGGGCATCTTTGAAACTTCGACATGGTTTTACTCAGATGCGTGGATAAACACGAAGCAAACTTGTTGATAACTGAAGTGCATGAAGGTTCCTTTGGTACTCATTCCAATGGACATGCAATGGCGAAGAAGATGTTGCGAGCAGGTTACTATTGGATGACAATGGAATCTGTCTGTTGCAAGTTTGTGAAGAAATGCCACAAGTGTCAAATTTATGCTGATAAGATTCATGTTCCTCCGACACTTTTGAATGTTATCTCTTCCCCATGGCCCTTCTCCATGTGGGGAATTGATATGATTGGGATGATTGAACCCAAAGCTTCGAATGGACATCGTTTCACTTTGGTGGCAATTGACTATTTCACAAAATGGGTTGAAGCGGCATCGTATGCAAATGTAACCAAGCAAGTTGTTGTAAGGTTTATCAAGAATCAGATCATATGTCGTTATGGTGTGCCAAGCAAGATCATTACTAATAATGGATCGAACTTGAATAACAATATGATGGAAGCTATTTGTAAAGACTTCAAGATTGCACACCATAATTCTTCTCCCTACAGACCCAAGATGAATGGGGCTGTTGAAGCTGCGAACAAGAACATCAAGAAGATCATTCAGAACATGGTTGTCACATACAAGGATTGGCATGAGATGCTCCCATTTGCTTTGCACGGGTATCGTACATTCGTCCGCACTTCAACAGGGGCAACCCTTTCTCACTTGTGTATGGTATGGAAGCAGTGCTCCCCGTAGAGGTTGAGATTCCTTCATTGCAAGTGCTCATGGAAGCCAAGTTGACTGAGGCTGAATGGTGTCAGACTAGGTTTGACCAGTTGAATTTGATTGAAGAGAAGAGATTGACTGCCATGTGTCATGGTCAGTTATATCAGCAGAGGATGAAGAAAGCTTTTGATAAGAAGGTCAGACCTCGTATGTTCAGAGAAGGTGACCTTGTGCTCAAGAAGATTTTATCATTCAAACCAGATTCTAGAGGGAAATGGACTCCTAATTATGAAGGCCCATATGTTGTTAAAAGATCATTTTCAGGCGGCGCATTGATACTTACAACTATGGATGGTGAAGAGTTCACTCGTCTTGTGAACACAGATGCAGTCAAGAAATACTTCGCCTAAAAAGAAAAAGAACAACTCGCTAAGTTGGAAACCCGAAAGGGCGGCTTAGGCAAAAATGAGCGTCTCGGTGGATTGAAAACCCGAAAGGGCGATCCAGGCAAAAATTAGAGACATAAAAAAACAGAAAGAATTTCCCGATAAGTTGAGTACCTCACCTTAGGGAAACTTATGCAAAAATTAGGGATTATGGCAAGTAACTGCATTCTGCTGATCTTCAGTGTTTTGAAAACTTGATTGAGCACAAGGGTTGACATCAATTCATCACCCCGACAGCGGTCAAGAGCACAGCGGATATCAAGAGTTGGTAGAAGGATTAAGGATCATTTGTATTCAATGAAACCCTTTTCCATGTAAATTACCATTTTCAGCTTTGTAAAAATCTATGAAGTCTTGTCATTTACAGACTATCATTCTATCAAATAAAGTCGAGCTTTTATCCAATTGTTTCTACTCTTATTTATTTCAGCCAATAGTTTAAATTTTATTATGATCATTTTTGAAAATTTAAATTTTTTAATCAAAATCTCTTTTTTAAAACATATAAAAGCAAGAATTTTCCAAAGCAATTGAAAAGAAATATTAACAGCATTTCGATGGATAACAAGTCCTTAAGTGCGAAACATCAGAGGTTCCCCAAGCAGTTAACCCTTCGAGTATCCCTAGACAATTGTGTTGATTCAGTTCCTCGGCGGAGTTTCTGCCTTCCCCAGCGGAGCTTTGTTCCTTTTCCCTACCTGAGTTGGTTGATTCAGGTATCCTGTGGCTTGTCTCCCCCGACAGAGTTTCTGCCTTCCCCAGTGGAGTTTGGGTTCCTTCAGCAGAAGTGGTTGATCTCCCCAATAGATCGCATTGGTTTCCTCGCCAATCGCCATTCGACTTGCTCCCTAGTCAGAGTTTCCTCCTGGTTTCTGAGCAGTTTATTTCCCTGTAAGGTTGTCTCCCATTTTTATGGTGTTGACCTAAAATTCCCTACAGGTTCGATGATATTTCTCTTTCCTCAGCAGATCTCCTCCTTCCCCAGTTAGGGTTGAGCTTTGTGTATTATTGATCTCTCTATTCTCCAGCAGTTGTCTCCATATTCTATGGATTGACCGAGGATTGTACCGATGATTCAATTTCTTTGCGACACCTTCGTATCCTTTGTGATCGTCCTTGTCATCATAATCATCATATATATATATATACATTCATATAATTTCATAATTGCATATTTGCATATCTGATTAACTTGTTGGTTTGAGATTCTCATTCCCTGTATGGCGGTACTTTATCCCCATACAAATTCCGGTGTCTGTCCTCCCTCAATTGTAGAGCGTCATCCCCTTAGGCAGAAAGACTTTAACCTTTCTCCTCTTCCCTACTGAGTTGTTTCCTCGTGGATGATTATTATTTAAGTTTCCTCCCCAGTTGTTGATCTGGATGGAACCACTCCCCTTGAGTTATATCCTCATTGGGTTGAGTCTTGTTTGACTGTTTCTTTCTAGCTCCTACCTAGATAGATGCTTCGAGTCTCCTAAGAGTTTATTACCCAGTAACTGGTAATATTCTTCTTAGTTTGCAGTTTGTTACTTGTTGCCTAATACCCGACAAAAGTACCCTTGTTTTTCTTCTCAGTAGAGTCCCCAGCGGATCTGATTCCCCGGGAAGTATATCCTTGATATGTTCACCCTAACCGGTGACGGATATCTTTCTCTCCCCTGCTTGAGTCTATCCTTGATATGTTCGTCCTAACCGATGACGGATATTCTCACCTTTGGTATTCTACCTAGTAAGAGGATAGTTGTAATCCATATTTTTGTTTCCCAGAGAGTTAATCCTTGATATGTTCATCCTAACCGATGACGGGTTTCCTTCTCTTTACGGTCTTCTACCTAGTAACTGGTAGTTGTAAAACCTGCTTTTGTCCCCTCCGCATAGTTAATCCTTGATATGTTCACTTTAACCAGTGACAGATTCTCTCTCTTGGTATTCTATCCAGTAACTGATAGATGTAATCCCTATTTTCTCCTCTCTCAGAGTCTATCCTTGATATGTTCATCTTAACCGGTGACGGATTTTCTCTTTAATGGTCTTCTATCTAGCATTCGTGTAATTCCTACTTTTGTTAAGTTGGTTTATCCTTGATATGTTCATCTTAACCAATGGCGGATATCCTCCTTGACATTTCCCAGGCAAGTCTATTCTTGATATGTTCATCCTAACCGATGACGGATTTTCTTCCCTGTTGAGTTTATCCTTGATATGTTCATCCTAACTGATGACGGATACTCTCACCCTTGGTCTTCTACCCAGTAACTGGTAGTTATAGATCCTATTTTCTGCAGTTTCCCCAGCAAGGCTATTCTTACCCAGTAACCGGTAATGAATACTCCCTCCTGGCGGTTCCCAGTGAGTCATCCTTGATATGTTCATCCTAACCGATGACGAATGTTCTCCCTGTCAGATCTTTGTTATCTCCTTACCCAGTAATAGGTAGTAGATATTAGATTTCTGTTCCTCCTGTGTTGAAGTTTATTTCTCCCCAGTTGAGTTGAGTGCGTATTTCCTTAGTGAGATCGCTTTTTCCTGTATGATGCAAGTGCTTCAGTTTTATTCTGATCTACTTGTATCCCTGCAGATGTTGTTGTTTCCCCGGTTGAGTTCTTTTCCATGTTTGTATGGAATTCCTCGAGTCCCCCAGTAGTTAAGCCGAAGCCTGGCCTACGCATAATTCCTTTATCCTTCCAGAGTCTCTGTCTCCCTAGTGAGTTTTCCTTACGGAATGCATTATACTCCTGCGGACCTTCGGTCTCTCTGATTTCTTTTCTTTTGTGGCAATATTTCCCCACAGAGAATTTACTTTTGCATTCATATCATTCGCATCATGAGGTCTCTTAGGGACCAAAATTTGTTTATGTGTTGTTATTTAAGCCCATTCTACTGAGTCGACATGAAGAGTTTAACCTTCGCCTCCTCAGTTAGAATGTCCTTAAATAGGGGTAGCTGTAAGACCTCAATTTTTACCCTAAGATCCCTCATGCAATTTCATCATAAGCATTAGCATAGGGATCATACCTTGGCATACTCCTTACCCCTCCTTCATTGGGTTTGTTTTGGGAGAGATCACCAAGACCTTTGTGATTATATCATACTTGTATATTATCATTTTTACTAACCCAAATACCAAAAATATGTCTTTGCATTTGCCTAACTCTTTTGTAGGTAGGGCATGATCCCATTGATCTATCAAGTTCACATCTAGGGTTTGAGACCCTCATGAACGAAGAACACAACCATGGATTGATACAAGAATGGTCACAAGCATCATATATGAGTCCCAATGATTCTTACATGTCATATTGATCGATTTTTCTTCAAGAGTTTGAGGGTGATTTGCCTTGGAAACCCTAGTTTGATTGGGTATCTTGAGTAACTTCTCCAACAAGCTATCTCACCAATTGATCAAATTTCTCGAGGGACACTTCAAAATTTATCATCTTATGCATATATGATCTACCATGATCCTAGAAAGTCAAGAGAATTGAAGGTGAGCAAGTTGGTTGATGGTGGTTGGCCAAATGAATTCATCTGATCAAAACTGGGTCTCCGTAGACCCTACCTCCTATAATTTTTACCATATGAAAATGATTCCAAGATAAAACTTACTCTAAATGACATCCCAAACAAATTTCATGTTGAGACCTAGAGCTAGTTTTGCTTGGAAAATCATTTTCTATGTGGAAACATTATAGGTCATTTTGTCTAAACCCTAATTTGAAAGTCAACTTCCCAAGGCCATAACTTGCTCAATTTTTATGAGATGAAAGATTTCCAAGTTTAAAAATCAAATTCAAGATGTCTAATTCAACGTTTATGTTTGGAGTTAGAGCTAATTCAACTTTTATGAGCATGTGATATGAGGCTACATTATAGGTCATTTTTTACCTATACCATTGAACAAGTGATTTTTCCAAACTTCAAAAATGCATAACTCTATCATTTAAAATCCAAATGACATGAAATTGGTGACCATTTTTAATTTCTTTGAAAGAGCTACAACTTTGATGAAGACACCTTTCTCATTTGAAGCTCACATAAAAAGTTAAGCAAGGTGGAATATTGAGATATATGGCTTGACACATAGAAAAATTTTCAACATGTTGAAATTTCCAAACTTCCACCTCAAAATTCATCATGATAAAAGCTTCAAATGGAAAAGTGTTGAACATGAAAGTTGTTCCTCTTGATCTATCCTTTCCAAAAGGTCCAAGTTCATCCATTTTGGACAAGAATTGAATAGGCTGCGCATGGCTTGAACATCGTATCATCATTTGGCAAAGATCAAACTTCAAGTTTCCATGTACACTTGCCTTGCAATCCAAGTTGATTTCAGACTCTCTCACACTCATTTGTGGACCTAAAGCAATGATCTCATGGGCCTGTACACGCCCATGCACCCATGCATCACTCATTTCCAATTTTGGAAAGTGATTTGAAAGGTGCAAATATCATGTGATTCAGCTATAAATAGAGCTCCATATGCTCAGAATTCAACACACATTCGCGCCAGCTTTGATCCTAGACCCCTAACCCTTCCATTTGAGAGGATAATCCTGAGAATTTCATCTTGAAATTGAGTTTGAATCTCACTGTTTTGAGATTCAAAACTCCATGGATCCAAGACCTTTTTTGCATTTCATTCTACTTCTGCAAGCATTTTGAGTGAGATCAAGCATGAGCCAAGGCAAGAACAGTCGAATCCATGCCTGCATTGAAGGTATTTTCTAGAAAATTTTATCTATTCGATTCTCTCTCAATCTTGCTCAATTCTCTTGATTCTTTGGTTGTTTGAAGTCCTACCAATGTAGGCAAGAAGATTGAGTTGCTTAGAAGTCAAATCGAAGCAACTCAGTTAACATACCTCAAAATTCAACTCCTCATATGTTTCTATATGTGAGGAGTTAGTTAAAATTGAGGTCAGATTCGTGCTCTATGCCATTTTTTCTTTCAGGTCATGTCCTCCCTTTTCATTTTTTTGATGGTGATGAGTGAACCAGTCCGGCCAGGGTCACCGGAGAAGATGACCGGCCTTTGGACGCCGGTGATGTGTTGGCACGGTTCAGAGCCATTGATCCCTTTTAAATTGTTTTAATCTCGTGTGTTGCTTTTAATTACCAAGCATGTGCCGCGTTGACCCAAGTCCACCATGGAATGCGCGTTGGTGGCCACTTGATCTGCCACCTCAATTAATGAGGGAGATCAAGTGGTCCACGTTTTTTCTGATTATTTGAATTTCATTTTAATTGCCTTATTTTCATTAATTCATATTAATTTTAATATTGATCCAAAAAATGTGAGAGTTTCACCAAAAAATTTCAAATAATTTCCTATTTTCATATTCTGAATTAAAATTATTTTTTGGATCATTATTAATATTTTTAATGATTTAATTGATTTTTCACTTATTTTTAATTGTTTAAAAATACTTTTAAGTCTTCAAAATTTCTGAAAATTTTTCTCCAAGGTCCTTTGACCTTGTTTGACCTATGATAAATCTCATGGCCATTTATTTAGTGTTTTGATGTGGTTTTAGGAATTTGACAAACCATATTTAATTTAAATGTATTATTTTAGTTTTTTTAATTTGAATAAATGCCAAATAAGTTTGTTGACCAATTGTGATGACTTGTTGATGTTTGACTCTTGTTGTTGGACCTTGGTCAAGGTTGATTTGACTTTGTAAAGTTAATATCATTGGATTTAGGGGATGGATGGAATGTACATTCCATCTCCCAAAATGAATGGATGATATTAATTTGATAAAAGTCCTCCTTTGACCAATTTGAGTTTTCATCTATTCCCCTCCCTCTTCATCTCATTCCTTTTCTTTATACATTTATCTCATTTGGCCTATGATATCTCAAAGTCCTAAAGCTAGTTGATTGAAAAATTAACATGAGTATGGATGAGATTAGGCCACACCTTTGGCATATTCTTTTTGTGTGTGATATGTTTCATGAGCATAGTCCATTATACTATGTCTCTAACATGCATTAACACCAAAATTCTATTGCCCGACCTCAAATGGTTGTGACTTCTACATAAGTCCAATTACGATTGCTTAACATAGCGCTAAATTTATGACACAAAAGGCATAGCATTCTAGTTAGTGAGATTGTAAGTCTCCCCTCTTTCATGGTATTATGTGGAAACTTGGCCTTTTTTCCTTCCTTTGGAAGATGTCTTGGCTCAAGGATCCATGCTTGTGATAAGTGGGTTGAGTGTTCTTCAAATAATGTCTAAGAATGAAAAGTAAAAGCAAAACAATACTAACTCCTAACCTATTAACAACTAACTTTTAATTTCAAGTCATTTACTTTAATGTCATTTAATTCTAGTTTTTATACATTTGCCATTGTTCATATCATTCTAATTGTTTATGTTAATGCAATTTTCACTTTGTCCATTTGGACCATATTGTGTGATATTTCTTGTTTGTATATACTTTGCTTGTTTGTGTGGTCTTTGACCATTAATATACATAATAACAACAAAAACCTTAAAAAACTTTTGTGTGGACTGTTGGCTTGATCTTGGACAAATGGACTTAGAACTTAGGCAACATTCCTATGCTAAAGGACTTGGCCAATGCCAACTTGTTGAGAAACCAAGTGTTTGCAATTTGAGACTTCATCTAATACATCATTCAGGATCCCTCTGAGTTCATCTGCAACATGATCATTGTGAAGTTGTTATTTTGAACTTGTGGCTTGTGAAATTCATATGTTACATGGGTTATTTTGAAGAAGATCATGGAATGGATAAGCTTGGATGTGGCTATCTTTATTCGATGCCTTGCTCTTCAATATAATTGTGCATTTGTGTGTTGCTTAATTCTAAAAAGTCCAAGGGATTTCTGGGTTTCTATTGACATTCTTGTCTATTGGATTGCTACCCATTTGGTCAGATCTTTTCAACTCTTAACTTTTAATTTTGTGCATAGGATTAGTCTCTTCATCTTCTCCCATTTCTTTAATTTCAAAATCTCTCCCTCCCTTTTCAAAATCTTCTTTGTTTGAACTTATTTTGTTCTAAACTTTGACCGCTTTGCAAAAAGATAGAAACTTTGGCCTTATGCCATTGAATTTTCAAACTTCTTTTCTTAAATCAAATTTGTAAATAAGCTTAACTATACTCGACTTAAACTTTCAAAAAGCCAAAAAGAACTAACTCATTCAAACCATTTTTAGGCCTTTGTGCCTTTCAAACTTAATTTTTGTTAAAAGCAATGCATCCACTTTGAAATTTGTATCACGAACTACGAGGTTTTGATCCCTCATTTTTATGTTGGTACGTAGGCACAAGACCGAAGGTCTTGCCAAACACAAAAATATAATTAATGAATTCTTTTCTCATCCCCCCATTCTATTTGTTTGTAAACATCATTTTTGTACTAAATACATATGCACACAAAAAGGGCTCCCTAGGAGTACCTAGGACATTTTGGGTGCTAACACCTTCCCTCTGTGTAACCAACCCCCTTACCTGTAATCTCTGACATTTTATTAGTTTTGATTTGAAAACTTCTTACTTTTTGGGTTTTGTTCGTACTTTTTCCCTTTTCCCTTGGAAACAATAAAAGCGCGGTGGCGACTCTTGTTATTTGATCTCTAGCTTATCCATAGCTTGATGATCATGAATTTACCGATACAATATCCAAAATGGATCCAATCAAGTTCATTTTTGAAAAGTCTGGTTTAACTGGGAGAACTGTCCGTTGGCAGATTATGTTATCTGAGTATGATATTGAATACCGATCTCAAAAAGCAATCAAGCGTAGTGTCTTGGCTAACCATTTGGCTCACCACCCGATTGAAGATTACCAGTCAGTGCAGTATGATTTTCCTGACGAAGAGATTTTGTACTTGAATATGAAAGACGGTGATGAACCATTGCTTGAAGAAGGGCCAAAACCTGGTTCCCTGGTTGAAGCGGCATTGTATGCAAATGTAACCAAGCAAGTTGTTATAAGGTTTATCAAGAATCAGATTATATGCCGCTATGGTATGCCAAGTAAGATTATTACTGATAATGGATCTAACTTGAATAATAATATGGTGGAAGCTCTTTGCAAATACTTAAAGATTGCACATCATAATTATCCTCCCTACATACCCAAGATAAATGGGGTTGTTGAAGCTACAAATAAGAACATCAAGAAGATCATTCAGAAGATGGTTGTAACATACAAAGATTGGCATGAGATGCTCCCATTTTCTTTGCATGGTACCGTACCTCCGTCCGCACTTCAACAGGGACAACCCGTTTCTCACTTGTTTATGGCATGGAAGTTGTGCTCCCAGTAGAGGTTGAGATCCCGTCACTGCGTGAGTTAATGGAAGCCAAGTTAACTAAATTTGAATGGTGTCATACCAGATATGACCAATTGAATTTAACTGAAGAGAAAAGATTGACTGCCATGTGTCATGGTCAGTTATATCAACAAAGAATGAAAAAAGCATTTGATAAGAAGGTCAGACCTCGTGTGTTTAGAGAAGGTGACCTCGTGCTCCAGAAAATTTTATCTTTCAAACCTGATGCTAGAGGAAAATGAACTCCTAATTATAAAGGCCCATATGTTGTGAAGAGAGCCTTTTCAGGAAGTGATTTGATTCTTACAACTATGGATGGTGAAGAGTTCACCCGTCCTGTGAACGCCGATGCAGTCAAGAAATACTTCGCCTAAAAATAAAAAGAACAGCTCGCTAAGTTGAAAACACGAAAGGGCGGCTTAGGCAAAAATGAGCGTCTAGGTGGATTGAAAACTCGAAAGGGAAATCCAGGCAAAAGTTAGAGACATAAAATAGAAAATTATCCCGGTAGATTGAGTTCCCCACCTTGGGGAAATCTGGGCAAAAATTAGGGATTATGGTAAGTAACTGCATTCGGTTGGTCCTAATCATGGAAGCAACTTTGAGCAAAACATTTTGGGTCTGATTCATCATTCTCAACTGAAGACAAGCACAATGGATATTGAAGTTGGTAGGGAGAGTAGTGATCATTATATTCAATATAGCCCTTTTCCATGTAAATTACCAGTTTCAACTTTGTAAAGATCTATGGAGTCTTGTCATTTACAAACTACCATTCTATTAAATAAAGTTGAGCCTTTTATCCAATTGTTTCTACTCTTATTTACTTCTGCTAAATAAAATTGAATTTTTATGATGATAATTTTGAAATAAATCAATGAATAAAAATTATTTTTTCTTAAAATAATAAAAACAATCACTTTAAGAATAATACATTTCAGCAAGGAATGTCAACAGCAATCTGAGAACAGTTAAGTCTTGAAGTGCGAAGCCTTGTTGGTCTTCCTCAAGCAGTTGGTAACTATTTTCCTCCCTAACAGTTCGTCGGTTATCCCCAGCTGAGTTGGTGGGTCACATCCATAGTGGAGTCGAGCTGATGATTGATCCCTTTTGCAAATCTATATTCCCCAGTTGTGGTGCTCTTGTTGATATCCTCTAGTTTGTGACTTTGGAGATCTGGAACCTTTATTTGGTTTCCATTAGCATATTTGTGTTGCATAACTTCGGCAGTCTTTTCCTTGGAATTGGTTTATTTCGCAATTCCCAAGAAGAACTTGTTGAGTATTGAGGAATGTGATAGCATCTTTAGGAATTTTCTTATATCCCCCATTCAGAGTTTTACCTCTTGTATTTCCCGGCGGAGTTCATTTTCAGATATTGAAGATCCCTTGTTCCCGGCAGTTTTAGATTCTGAGCAGTTTTTATTTTTATCCCTTGTAGGGCTTGTCTCCCATTTGATATGGTGTTGACCTAAAAATTCCCCGCGAAGTTGACAATTTGGATCCTCGACAAATCTTTTCTCTATTCCTCGGCATGTTTGTTGTGATTGGTTGGAATCATGATTTCCCAACCATAGTTGATTTGTGCAGAGCTAGATGATTTATCTTCATCCTTAGCATTTTCTCCGGTTGGTGTTTCCATCTTATTGAGATTAGCCGAATGTTGCAGCAGTGATTCAAATCTTTGATATTTATATCCTTTGTGTTATTTTGTCAGCACAATCATCAATCATATTCATGTATAAAACACAGCATCAGATATTTCATTATGCATTTTATTTTGTTATCTTGATCCCCTGCTTCGGTGATATTATTTACCCGTGCAGATTTGGTGTGTCTGTCCTCCCTCAGTTGTAGAGTGTCAGCCCCTTAAGCAGAAAGAGTTTAACCTTTCTCATTTCCCCACTGAATTATTTCCTCGTGGATGATTATTATTTCATTTTCCTCCCCAATTAATTATCTGGATGAAATCACTCTCCTTGAGTTATATCCTCATTGGGTTGAGTCTTTGTTTGACCATTTCATTCTAGTTATTACTTAGATAGATATTTTGGTCCCTTGAGAGTCTATTACCCAGTAACTGGTAATATTCTTCTCAATTTTTTAGTACTTTACTTTTGCCCAATACCCGATAAAAGTAATCTACTTTATTTGTTTTCCCCAGCAGATTCGTTTTCACGTTTTCCTAGGCAATCTATCCTTGATATGCTCATCCTAACTGGTGACAGATATTCTACCCAGTAAAAAGGTAGTTGTAATCCCTACTTTTATTTCCCAAAGAGTTAATCCTTGACATGTTCATCTTAGCCGATGATGTATTTTCTCCTCTCAGTAGTCTTCTGCCCAGTAACCGGTAGTTGTAAATCCTACTTTCCCCTCCGAGTCTATCCTTGATATGTTCATCCTAACCAGTGACAGGTATTCTCTCTTTGGTATTCTATCCAGTAACTGATAGATATAATTCTTATTTTCTCCCCGATAGTCTATCCTTGATACGTTCATCCTAACCGATGACAGATATTCTTCCTTTCAGTTTATCCTTGACATGTTCACTTTAACCGGTGATGAATATTCTCTTCTTTTGGTCTTCTACCTAGTAACCGGTAGTTGTAAATCCTATTTGATCTTTTTCCCCAGCAGGCTATTCTTACCCAGTAACCGGTAACAAATACACCTCTTTTTCCTCAACTAGTCATCCTTGATATGTTTACCCTAACCGGTAACGGATGTCCCTCTGTCAGAGTATATTATCTTCCTACCCAGTAACTGGTAATAGATAATCTCGGGTACTCCTGTGTTGAAGATCATTCTTCCCCAATAGAGTTTGGTCAGAGTATTTTTGCTTCGTTCGGATTCACCTATTTCCCCTGCAGAGTTTCCCTTATCCCCAATTGAGTCCTTCCATTGATTTATTTTCATAAAAATTCCCCTCGTTTATCCAAGATTTTGTAGACGTAGCCTGGCCTACGCATAACTTTTTAATCCCCCCAGAGTCTCTATCTCCGTAGTCAGTTTTCCTTATGGGATGCAGTTTGGTCCTGTGGACTTTCAGTCTCTCTGAATTCTTCCCCTTTGTGGCAATATATTCCCCACAAAGATTATTTTTAACATTCATATCATATGCATCATGAGGTCTCTTAGGGACCAAAATTTGTTTCTATATGTTGTTATTTAAGTCCATTCTACTAAGTTGATACGAATATTTTAACATTCACATCCTCAGTTAGAATGTCCTTAAATAGGGGCAACTGTAATACCCCAATTTTGACCATAAGATCCCTCATGTTATCTCATCATATGCATTGGCTTTGGGATCACACCTTGGCATCCTCCTTACCCCTTATTCATTGGGTTTGCATTGGGAGAGATCACCAAGAACATTTGATTGTATCATACTTTATTTTTCTTTGTTTACTAACCAAAATGCCAAAATATGTCTATGTATAGTTGTACTTCTTTTGTAGGTAGTGTGTGCATCCACCAATGTTCCATCAAGCTTATATCTAGGGTTTGAGACCCTCAATACAAGGAGACTAATAAATATATGGTTCACATTGACTCTAGACTTCATATATGGATCCCATGGTCTTAATTTATCATTTTGATCAAGAATTCATCAAGAGTTTGAAGCTTGTTTGCCTTGGAAGCCCTAATTCATCTAGGTATCTTGTGTGACTTCCTTAGCAAGTTTCTTCATCATTTGATCAAATATTTCAAGGGATACTTCATATTAAATCATCTTGTACATATATTATCCTCCATGAGTCCAAAAGATCAATAGAATTTCAAGTTTGCAAGATGGTTCATGGTGGTTGACCAGAGAAAGTCAATTGGTCAAAACTGGGGTTCACTAGACCCTATCTTCTACAATTGTTTTCATATATAAATGATTCCAAGAGAAGGTTACTACTTATGACATTCCAAACAACTTTCATGTTGAGGTCAAGAGCTATTTTTGCTTGGAAAGTCATTTTTATGGTGAAAGATTATAGATCATTTTGTCTGAACCCTAGTTAGGAGGTCAACTTCCAAGGACCATAACTTGCTAATTTTTTATGATATGAATTCCATCCAAGTTTCATGATTAATTTCAAGATGTACTCTCCAAATTTTATTCTTTAATAAATTCAAATTCAAATTTAAAGGGCATATGCCAAGAGGAAACATTATAGGTCATTTTGGGCCATTACCATTGAATAAAAGATTTTCCTCAACTTCTAAAATGCATAACTCCTTCATTCCAAATCCAAATGAGGTCAAATTTGTGACCAAATTGAAGAGGTTTGAAAGGTATACAACTTTTTTCAAGGAAATTTTTCCATTTGAAGCCCATAGCAAAAGTTATTCAAGGGGGAAGAAGTGAACATTTGGCTTGGTACTTAGAAAATTTTCATTTATGTTTGATTTTCCAAACTTCCACCTCAAAATTTATCATGATCCAAGCTTGAAATGGAAACGTGTTCAACATTAAAGTTGTTCCCCTTGATCTCACCTTTCCAAAAATTCCAAGATCATCTTATTTGGCCAAGAATTAGATGACTTGTGTAAGGTATCCCTTCAAGGCTTCATTTGGATGAGTCTCATGTTCACATCCCAATTTACATTGCATGATTACATGACACACTTTCAACATTGCACATGATGAAATTTGGACATGATTATA
Source organism: Lathyrus oleraceus (assembly GCF_024323335.1). Classification (NCBI taxonomy): domain Eukaryota; kingdom Viridiplantae; phylum Streptophyta; class Magnoliopsida; order Fabales; family Fabaceae; genus Lathyrus; species Lathyrus oleraceus. The sequence continues at coordinate 480,367,055 of NC_066581.1, forward strand.
TCATTTCATGGGTCTATCACACGCCCATGCAACCATGCAAGTGAAGTTTTCTATCTTTGGCATTTTGATAGAACGGTGTGAAAACCAATTGCATAGCCTATAAATAAGACCTTTCATACTCAGAATTATGGACACCTTGCCCAGGCTTTGAACCTGCAATCCTAACCCTCGCCATTAGAGGACAAACTTGAAGGTTTTCAATTGAAAATCGAGTTTCAATTTCACTTTAGTTTTGAAGTTGAAACTCCAAGAATCCAAGCCTTTCCTTGATCTAATTAAACTCCTGCAAGCTTCTGAAGTCAAGCCAAGACCAAGCAAGATTCAAGCTCCCTCGAAGGTGAATTTTTAGAAACTTCATCTCTTCGATTCTCTCTCAATTCGTCACCATTCTCTTTGATTTTTGGTTGGCTGAAGTCCTACCAATGTATGCAACAAGATTGAGTTGCTTTGAGGTCAAATCGAAGCAACTCAGTTCATGATCCTCAAAATTCAAATCCCTGTATATTTTATATACTTGGAATTTGAGAAAATTGAGGCCAGATTCGAGATCCTGAGCATTTTCTCTTTGAAATAGTGTCCTTGTTTTTTATTTTCCATTGAGATGAAGTTAGACCAATTCCGTGGAGGTCACTGGAGAAGATGATCGGAGCCCTAGCTCCGGTGGTGTGTTGGCACACCTCCTAGCCATCTGATCAGGTTGAAACGTTTTAATTTGAGCCATTCTTCATGATTACCACGCATGTACACACGTTGACTGCAGAACATTATGGAAGTGCGCGCTTGGCCATCAGATCTACCACCTCAATTAATGAGAGAGATCTGATGGCCCTCGTTTTTTCCAATTTCTTTTTATTTTCTGAATTTTCATTTAATCCTTTTATTTTATTTAATTCATATTAATTTCATTTTTAATCCAAAAAATATGAGACTTTTACCAAAAATCTTTAAATATTTTTCTCTTTAATATTCTGAATTAAAATTATTTTTTGGATTAATTTTGATATTTTTCATGAATTAAATGTTTTTATGCATATTTTTAATTATTTAAAAATACTTTTGACTTTTTAAAAATAGTGAATTTTTTTGTCTAAGGTCCTTTGACCTTGTTTGACCTAGGATAAACCCCTTTGCCATTTATTTGGTGTTTTGAAGGGATTTTAGGTTTTAACCAAATTAAAATGTATTTTAATTCACTTTTAATTGCATTTTTAATTGATTAATTGTTTAAAAATTATGTTGAGCCATTTTTATGGTCTTGTGATGTTTGAGTTTCTGTTTGGGTCTTGGTCAAGGTTGATTTGGCTTTTGTTGGATCAAAACCATTGGATTCAAGGGATTGATGAAATGTACATTTCATCTCCCAAAATGAATGGATAGTTTTGATTTGATGAAATTCCTCCCATGATCAATTTGTGTTTCTACCTTCCCATCCCTCTTCATCTTCATCCCTATTCTTCCTCATTCCTTCATTTGACCAATGAAATCTCTAATGTCTTAAGGCTAATTGGTTCATCAATGACCTTGTGTCAGATGAACCAATACAAGTATGACTGAGATATGTCCCTCCCTCTTGACCTTTTATTTTAGTGTGTGGTATGTTTTAGTAGTTTGGTTCTTCATACCAAATCTCTAACATGCATTAACACCTAATTTTTTATTGCCCGACCTCAGATAGTTGTGACTTTTACATAAGTTCAATTATGATTGCTTAACATAGAGCTAAATTTGACCTTAATGGCATGACATTCTAGTAAGTGATATTGTAAGTCTCTCATTCTTCATGGTATTGTGTGGAGACTTGACCTTTTTTCCTTTCATGAGAGCTAGTGGCATACTTGTTGAATTATCCAAGTTGGAGCCCTTCTCATGGAAGATGTCTTGGTATATGGATTCATACTTGTACAAGAATGGTTAAGTGTTCTCCAAAGAATGACTTAATCAATTAAAAAAACCACCACTAAACTTTGACTAACATTTGATTAATTATTGTTAATATTGCTTTACTTTCAAGTCATTTACTTTATGCAATTTAAATTTTAGTCATTTATCATTCATTGCCATTTACATTTCATTTAACTTGTTTATGTTTATGTCATTTTCACTTTGCTCATTTGAGCCATATCTTGTGATTGTATATATTGTTTGTGCATTTTGGTTTTGTTTGTGGTCTTAAGACCTTAAAATACTTAATAACAACAAAAACGCTAAAACGTTTCTGGTGGATTATTGATCTTGATCAGAACTTTTGGACTTAGGATTAGGCAACATTCCCTGTGCAAAAAGGACTTGGCCAATGCCAACATTTTTTAGACTAAGCTATTGTGAACTGAGCCTTCATCTGATTCAAGCCTTGGATCTTGTTTAAATTCATCTGTTACTTTGTCTCTGTATTAATTGTTATTTTGACCTTGTGTCTGATGCTTTGCTTTAAGTTGATCAAGGAATATTTCATCTGATACACGAGAAGACAAAGAAGACTCCTAGCTTTTGGGATTGCTTGCTTGGATGTGGCTATCTTTATTTGATGCCTTGATCTTCATAATGTCTGGATATTGCTAATTGATTATTGATTATTGCTTGATTCAGAGTCCAAAGGGAAAATGGGTTTTATATATGACATTCTTGTCTATTGGATTGCATCCCATTGGTCAGATCTTTTCAACTCTTAAATTTTAATTTTATGCTTAGGGTAGTCTCTTCATCTCCTCCCACTTTGTGAATTTCAAAATATATCCCTCTTTTTTCAAAAACTTTCTATGCTTGTGATTTCAAACTTAGACTTTATTTTAATGATTAGAAACTTTGGCCTTATGCCAATGAATTTTCAAACTTTTTCTTAAATCAAAGTTGTAAATAAACTTAATCATATTGACTTAAAATTTCAAAAGACAAAAAGAACTAACAACATCATTCAAACTTTTAGGCCTTTTGTGCCTTTTTCTTATTAAACCTTTTGATTAAAAGCAATTCACTAACTTTGAAATTTTTACCACGAACTACGAGGTTTTGATCCCTCGTTTTTATATTGGTACGTAGGCACAAGTCTGAAGGTCGTGTCAAATACAAAAATATAATCAATGAATTCTTTTCTCATCCCCCACACTCTATTTTTTTCAAACATCATTTATATCAAAAACACATGCACATATAAAAAAGGGCTCCCTAGGAGTACCTAGGACACTTTGGATGTTAACACCTACCCTCTGTGTAACCAACCCCCTTACCTGTAATCTCTGGCATTTTATTAGTTTTGATTTGAAAACTTCTTATCTTTGGGTTTTGTTCGTACTTTTCCCTTTTTCTTTGGAAACAATAAAAACGTGATGGCGACTCTGGTTTTATTGACGTCAAGCTTATCCATAGCTTGATGATCATGAATTTACCGCTACACATGTCCAAACCAAACTGAAATCTCATGACATTGACATGAATGAGAATTTCATTGTGTCTTATGCCTTAAACTACCTACATGTTGAGTTCACTTAAATCAAAACTTCTTATAATACCTTTGGTGATAAGTGGGTGTAGCGGTAAATTCATGACCATCAAGTTATGGATAAGCTTAATGTCAACAAAACCAGAGTCGCCACCGTGCTTTTGTTGTTTCCAAAGGAAAAGGGAAAAGTACGAACAAAACCCAAAGATAAGAATTTTTCAAATCAAAACTAATAAAATGCCAGGAATTACAGGTAAGGGGGTTGGTTACACAGAGGGAAGGTGTTAGGACCTTAAGTGTCCTAGGTACTCCTAGGGAGCCCTTTTTTATGTGTGCATGTGTCTTTGGTATAAATTATGTTTGATAAAATAGAGTGTGGGGATGAGAAAAGAATTCCTTGATTATATTTTTGTGTTTGACAAGACCTTCGGTCTTGTGCCTACGTACCAACATAAAAATGAGGGATCAAAACCTCGTAGTTCATGGTAAAAATTTCAAATAAGTTGGTGAACTTCTTTTAACAAAAATTAATAAGAAAAGGCACAAAGGGCCAAAAGTTTTAATGAAGTTGTTAGTTCTTTTTGTCCTTTTAAATTTAAGTCATTATGGTTAAGTTTATTTACAAGTTTGATTTAAGAAAGAGTTTGAAAATTCAATGGCATAAGGCCAAAGTTTCTAATCATTAAAACATGTTTAAGTTTGAAATCACAAGCAAAGAATTTTTTTGAAAAGGGGGAGAGATTTTGAAATTAAAGAAGTAGGAGGAGATGAAGAGGCTATCCTAAATACAAATTTAAAAGTTAAGAGTTGAAAAGATCTGACCAATGGGATGCAATCCAACAGACAAGAATGTCATATAGAAACCCATTTTCCTTTGGAATTTAATCAAGCAATAATCAATAAGCAATGAGAAATATCCAGACATCATGAAGATCAAGGCATCAAATAAGGATAGCCACATCCAAGCAAGCACTCCAATAACTAACAGTCTTCATTGTCTTTCAATGTACCGGATGAAATATCCCTTGATCAACTTAGAATAAAACATCAGACACAATATCAAAATAACAATTAAACACAAAGACAAAGTAGCAGATGAATCCAAGAAATCCCCAAGCCTTGCATCAGATGAAGACACAGTTCAAAATAGCCTAGTCTAAAAATGTTGGCATTGGCCAAGTCCTTTTAGCACAGGGAATGTTGCCTAATTCTAATTCCAGAAATTCAGATCAAGCTCAACAGTCGACCAAATGTTTTTAAGGGTTTTTCTTGTTGTTAAATGGTTTAAGGTCCTAAGACCACAAACAAAAACCAAAAGCAAACAAACAATATATATATAATCACAAGATATGTCTCAAACGAGCAAAGTGAAAAGGACTTGAAACATAAACAAGTTATATGGTATGTGAATGGCAATGGATGATAAATGACTGAAATTTAAATTGCATAATAGTAAATGACTTGAAAGTAAAGCAATATTAACAAGAGTTAGTCAAATGTTAGTCAAAAGTTAGTCAAGTGTTAGTGGTTATTTTTAATTGATTAAGTCATTCTTTGGAGAACACTCAATCATTCACTCACAAGTATAAATCCTTAAACCAAGACATCTTCCATGAGAAAGGATCTAACCTGGATAATTCAACAAGTATGCCACTAACTCCCATGAAAGGAAAAAATTTCAAGTCTCCGCACAATGCCATGAAGAATGGGAGACTTACAATCTCACTTACTAGAATGTTATGCCTTCAGGGTCAAACTTAGCTCTATGTTAAGCAATCGTAATTGAACTTATGTAAAAGTCACAACTATCTAAGGTCAGGCAATAAAAATATAGGTGTTAATGCATGTTAGAGATTTGGTATGAAGAACCAAACTACTAAAACATACCACACACTAAAAGAAAAATCAAAAGGGAAGGACCTATCTCAGTCATACTTGTATTGATTCATCTGACACAAGGTTATTGATGAATCAATTAGCCTTTAGACATTAGAGATTTCATTGGTCAAATGAGGGAATGGGAAAGAATAGGGATGAAGATGAAGAGGAAGGGGAAGGTAGAAACACAAATTGATCATGAGAGGAATTTCATCAAATCAAAACCATCCATTCATTTTGGAAGATGAAATGGCCATTTCATCAATCTCCTAAATCCAATGATTTTGATCCAACAAAAGTCAAATCAACCATGACCAAGGCCCAAACAGAAAGTCAAATATCACAAGACCATAAAAATGGCTCAACAATATTTTTGAACATTTAATCAATTAAAAATCAATTTAAAAATGGATTAAAATATATTTTTATTTGGTCAAAACCTAAAATCCCTTCAAAACACCAAATAAATGGTCAAGGGATTTATCCTAGGTCAAACAAGGTCAAAGGACCTTAGACAAAATATTTCACTATTTTTAAAAAGTCAGAAGTATTTTTAAACAATTAAAAATATGCACAAAAATATTTAATTCATGAAAAATATCAAAATTAATCTAAAAAATAATTTTAATTCAGAATATAGAAGAGAAAAATATTTAAATATTTTTGGTGAAAGTCCCATATTTTTTGGATTAAAATGGATTTATTATGAATTAAACAAAATAAGGTAATTAAATGAAAAATCAGAAAATGCAAAAAAAAATAAGGGTCATTAGATCTCCCTCAATAATTGAGGTGGCAGGTCTAATGGCCACACGCGCGCTATCCACCATAAACCAAAGCCAAAGCGCTGCAAACGTGGTAATCAGAATGGATGCTCAGGATTAAAACATGGGAACCAGATCAGATGGCTTGGACCTTGCCAATGCACCACCAGAGCCCTAGCTCCGGTCATCTTCTCCGGTGGACCTCACCGGACTGGTCCACCCTCAACCAAATGAAAAATGAAAAATGAGTACATCTTTTTGAAGGAAAAATGCTCAGGAGCACGAATCTAACCTCCATTTCTTCCAATTCAAAGTATATAGAAAGATACATGGATTTTAAATTTGAGGTTCATGATTTGAGTTGCTTTTATTTGACCTCACATGGAAGCATGCAAAGGGAGATGATGATTTGAATCCAAATCTTGCCAAAACAAACCCAATAAAGTAGCTATGCGCAAGTCCCTCAAATATTTTCAAATGAGGTGATTTTGGACTTTTTGGAAATGTTACATCAAAGGGAACAACTTTCATGTTGAACACTTTTCCATTTGAAGCTTGGATCATGATGAATTTTGAGGTGGAAGTTTAAGAAATCAAACATAATTGAAATTTTTCTAAGTACCAAGTCAAATGACCACTTCTTCCACCTTGAATAACTTTTGGCGTGAGCTTCAAATGGAAAACGTTCATTCATAAAAGTTATATCTCTTTCAAACCTATTAAATTTGGTCACAAATTTGACCTCATTTGGATTTGGAATGAAGTAGTTATGCGTTTTAGAAGTTGAGGAAAATTTCTTGTTCAATGGTAATGGTCTAAAATGACCTATAATGTTTCCTCTTGGCACATGCCTTTGAAAGTTTAATTTGAAGTTTCTCAAAGAATAAACGTTTGATAGGATATCTTGAAATTGATCATGAAACTTTGATGTCCTTCATCTCATAAAAATTGAGCAAGTTATGGTCCTTTGAAGTTGATCTCCTAACTAGGGTACAAACAAAATGACCTATAATCTTTCACCATAAAAAATGACTTTCCAAGAAAAACGAGCTCTTGACGTCAACATGAAAGTTGTTTGTAATGTAATAAAGAGTAACTTTCATCTTAAAATCATTTTCATATGACATAAATTGTAGGAGATAGGGTATAGGGAACCCTAGTTTTGACCAGTTGACTTTCTCTGGTCAACCTCTTCGAACTAACTTGCAAACTTGAAGTTCTTTTGATATTTGGGGTTCATGGAGGATCATATATGTATAAGATAATGTAATATGAAGTATACCTTGAAATATTTGATCAAATGTTGAAGAAACTTGCTGAGGAAGTCACACAAGATACCCAGATGAATTAGGGCTTCCAAGGCAGACAAACTTCAAACCCTTGATGATTTCCTAATCAAAATGATAAGTGGAGATTATGGGGATCCATATATGATGTCTATAACCAATGTGAACCATCCCTTAGTTTATCTCCTTGTACCTAGGGTCTCAAACCCTAGATATGAGCTTGATGAGGCATCGGTGGATGCACACACTAGCTACAAAAGAAACAAAACTATACATAGACATATTTTTGGTATTTTGGTTAGTAAACAATGAAAAACAAAGTATAATCAAATGTGTTTGGTTATCTCTCTCAATGCAAACCCAATGAATGAGGGGTAAGGAGGATGTCAAGGTGTGATCCCCAAGCCAATGCAAATGATGAGATAGCATGAGGGATCTTAGGGTCAAAATTGAGGTCTTACAGTGGGCTATAAATAACCTTATTACCAAGTGTGTAGCTGAGGAAGAGAAACTCAAGAAGGAAAGAAGTGATTTAGGCCTTCTGAGTGTTCATGCTAAACCCCATTATGGTAAGAATTCTTGGAAAAATAAGAAAAATACTCATAGTGCTTCTCATAGACATTCTAAGTTTAGGAAACTAGATAATGGTAAACACCATAATATAGGAGGTCCTAAGCCTGTTTCTTTTAAGAAATCCTTTTGGTGATTTTGGTGTAAGGAAAAAGAGCATATGAAAACTGATTGTCATGCTTTTAAAGCTTGGTTAGACAATAATAACAAATCTGGAGGTAATCATTTAACTTTTGTTCATTTCGAGTCTAAATTAGTTGATGTTACCATTAATTCCTGATGGCTTGATAGTGGTTCTACAACCCAGACTGATGTGTATTTATAGGGGTTCAAAAAACAGAGGAGACCAAATCTGAGGGGAAGCAAACTCCAGGTAGGAAATGATCTTGAAGTCATTGTGGAGCTAATGGGAGATGTTAGCTTAGTTTTAGGAACTGGTTTTGAACTTTTTTTGAAAGATACATTTTATGTACCTTATTTTAGGAGGAATTTGATTTCAGTATCTTGTTTGGATGAGCTTGGATTTCAATTTACCTTTTATGATGGAAAAATAAATTTAATGTTGAATTCTCAAGTTGTTGGTAATAGTATCATTTTGGATGGCTTATATAAGTTATCTTTGGATTGTGATATGATTTCCTCACCCTTGAATGTTGAAAGCTCCATTGCTAAAAGGTCTAAAATTAGAGAAAACCCTACTTGTTGTGGCACAAGCGTTTAGGCCACATCTCTAAGGAAAAAGTTGAAAGGTTAATTACATATGATATATTCACTTATTTAGATTTCAATGATTTGGGTACTTATGTGGATTGCATTAAAGGAAAATTTACAAAAACCAATAATAAGGGTTCAACTAGAGGTTCATACCTTTTGGAAATTATTCATACAGACATTAGCGCCCCCATTTCTCCTACTATTTATGGTAATAAATATTTTATCACTTTCATTGATGATTTTTCCCGGCATGGCTATCTCTACATGATTAAGGAAAAATCATAAGCACTTGAAAAGTTTAAAATCTTTAAAACCGAGGATGAAAAGCAACTAGGAAAGGTGATAAAGGTGATGCATTCTGACTGTGGTGGAAAGTATTATGGTAGATATGATTCTATTGGGAAACACATAGGGCCTTTTCCAAAATAATTTCAAGATTGTGGAATTATTCCACAATACACCATGTCGGGTACTTTTGAATAAAACGGTGTAGCCGAAAGGCGAAACCACATTCTTAAGGATATGATGAGAAGCATGATGAGTATGTGTAAACTACCAAAACTTTTATGGGGCAACACTTTGAAAACAACCATTTACATAATTAATAAAGTTTCTAGTAAATTAGTTCCAAAAACACCTTTTGAGCTTTGGACAGGTAGAAAACTCAGTTTGAACCATCTTTGTGTCTGGGGTTACCCCGCAGAGGTTAAAATATATAATCCCTTTGATACAAAGCTTGACCCAAAAATAAGTCTTTATTTTTTCATTGGATATCCAGATCGAGCTAAAGGATACAGATTCTTTTGTCCGGGTATAGGTAATAAAATTGTGGTGTCCATGCATACAAAATCCCTTGAGCTTGATGTTGTTGAGCATGTCATTCATATGATAATATTTATTCGATTATGCATGACATTGTTACTATGCCATTGCCTAATTTTGACAATGTTAGCTCATCCACTACTCGTGGAGGTTTTGCTCCAAATGAAAATATGGTCGGACCACTTGTTGAAAATGTAGTTGATCTTCCTGTTATAGCTGAGGTTGCACAACCTGATGAGCCGGTTGAGCAAATTCATGTTATAAGGTTAGTAAGACAAAAGCGACCTGGTATCCTTGATGATTTTGTAGTTTATCTTAGTGAGGATGCTTATGATGTTGGTATTGTTATTGATTCTAAAAATTATCAAGAAGTTACTACTTGTTCTTAATCTAGCATGTGGACAGATGCAATGCATGATGAAATGAAATACATGGTAAATAATGATGTTTGGGAACTAGTGGAGTTACCAAGAAACTATAAGGTGATTGGATGCAAATGGATATTCAAAACAAAGAAGGACTCAAAAGGTAAAATTGAGAGGTTTAAGGCAAGACTTGTGGCTAAGGGATTCACACAAAAAGAGAGGATTGATTTTAATGAAAAATTTTCTCATGCTTCCACTAAAGACTCTTTTAGAATCGTTATGACCCTTGTAGCACATTTTAACTTGGAATTGCATCAGATGGATGTTAAGACTGTTTTTCGGAATTGTGATCTTAATGAGGAGGTGTACATACAACAACCTGAGGGTTTTGTGACAAGTGGTAATGAGCATTTTATTTGTAAATTGAGAAAATATATTTATGGTTTGTAACAGGCTTCTAGACAATGGTAATTGAAATTTGATAAGATGAAGACTTCACTAGGTTTTGAATAAAAGAAAGTTGATCAATGCATTTATCTTAAGGTTAGTGGGAGCAAATTCATCTTTCTCGTGTTGTATGTTGATGATATTTTGCTTGCTAGTAGTGATCTTAGTCTACTTCATGAGATCAAACATATGCTAACCACGTTCTTCTATATGAAAGATCTTGGTAAAACATCTTTTGTATTGGGAATTGAAATAAATATAGATATATCACATGATGTACTTGACTTGTCATAGAGGCCTTATATCAATAGAGTCTTAGAGAGGTTCAATATGCATAACTGTAAGCCCTGAGATGTTCCAATTACTAAAGGAGACAAATTCACTAAAGATCAATGTCCTAAAAATGAGATTGAGAGAGCAAAGATGAAGGGAAAACCCTTTGATGGTGCATTGGGAATCTTGATGTATGCTCAAGTATGCATTAGTTTTAACATTGCTTTCATAGTTGGCGTATTTTGACGATACTAGTTGATCGGAAAATAGCAAGTGTACTATTTTGCCTTTGTAGTAATACTGAGGAAAGTTCCTCGAATGTCGATCTCAAGGACTGCTTGTAAATATTGAGTTCTAATTGTTGTTCAATTAAACAAAAACTAATGTTTGGAATTTTTGAAGCGAATATATAAAAATAATTGCGAATAAAATAAATAGTGCAGAGAACAGTTTTGACATATATGAGTAATATGCTAAGGAATGTGTGTGATTTCTTCCTGTAACAACTCTGAGTCACTATTGCAACAACAAATATTAATTAATTAATACTAGTTCTTAAGGGTGTTTTCTCCTAATATCTTAGTGAGAAAACTTTTAATCATTCATACCTAATCTCTATATCCATAGAAATTGACCGATGAAATTAAGCATTATTATATCAAGAACAATTTGGTTTCTACAGGGTATCCCTAGTCCTAGGTAATATCTACTATAGAATAATCTCATGAAAGCATTACTAATGGCGATCCAACCTAATTGATAATCATATAACAATATCAATTGTTCCGAAAGAGAAAGCATTAACAACATCCAGAGAATAAATTAATTATGAAAAACAATATTGTCATTGCAAATATAAACTCAAAGTCATTACAAATTCAAATCAGGGACACCCCCTAACATTTGGGGGTTTAGCTACTCATAGTATTCAAGGAAATCAAAAGATAAAATGTAGACATTACAAATATTCAGATGAAATTTGATCTTCAGTTGCTTCCGCTCATGAAAATCTCGTCTCCCACAAAACCTTATTTTCTCTAATTCTGAATCGTGTGATTTTGCTTCCCCAAAAGTGTTCCTTTGTCTTATCTGAAAAACTCCCTTAAATAGAAAAATCCAACTCTTTCTTTCTCTCCCCTCAAACAGGTCCACAATAGTTAATGAAATAAAATCTTCGACGAACCAAAACGCCATTCGCTTAAAATTAACTAAAACAAAGGAAATATTTGGTTTTTGCACGCATGTCTGTTACGGCCCGTAGTCGATGCTACGAGTGGCCGTAGCAGGCTCCTGTCTTTTATACTCTTGTTCAGGGCCCCCTGCTACAGCCCATAGTAGGTGCTACGGGTGACCGTAGCAGGCCATTGTCTCTGTGAAATCTGGCCATGTTCCAGACCTTCCACTATGACTCGTAGAAGGTGTTACTGGTGGCCATTGTGGGCCTCTATTTTGGATGGACTTGGCTTCTGGTTCAGGCCTCCCTGCTACGGGTGGCCGTAGCAGGCCTACTGGAGTGTGGGAGCAATTTTTCGATTCTTTGCGCTTCTCCTTAGTTTCTGCATCCGATCGTACTTGAATACCTGTTTGAACCTGAAAAACAGTAAAGGCACATAACCAAATCATAACATATGAAAGATAGAAATAACACTTAGAAAAAATAAGACCGATAAATCAACTATCGGTACGAGAAATTGACTCAAAAGACTACTAAATTAGAACAAAGTCCTACAGTTTACCTGGATTTTTGCCGAATAAGTAACAAAATATATAGCATAAACAGTGACTGGTCACAACCCCAAACTTACCTTGTTGTTTGTCGTTAAGCAATGTTTAGGACAAAATGAACATCATGTCACCCCAAAAAAATATTTGAAGATTCAACTCTTACCAAAATACTGTTGAGATCTTTCGCAGAGACGGGGTACATAAATAAGCCCCTTTATTGGTTAAGTGATCTTTTTTAATTAAAGGCAGAGTATCTGAAACCTGATTGGTGTTGACAAAAATGTGGGATTTAATGTTTGGCCCATAATGGGTAGGGACTAGGGTTATATATATATATATATATATATATATATATATATATATATATATATATATATATATATATATATATATATATATATATATATATATATATATATATATATATATATATATATATATATATATATATATATATATATATATATATATATATATATATATATATATATATATATATATATATATATATATATATATATATATATATATATATATATATATATATCGTTTTTTTAATAGATTTTATGAATGGAGGATTACACATTATAGTGAAATGAATATTAGAAGTTTTAAATGGTTATATTTTGAAGAGTGATACATCATAATTTAATTAACATGATAAGTTAGATAACGATTTGTCAATAAAATAAATCGGGGTTCAGATTTAATATATTATAATATAAATATAAAATAAGTGCATAAATTATATGGCTAGGTTCCTTATGTAATCATAAAACAAAATCAGAAACATAAATAACAGTTCCATAACTTGCCCCATTAAGAGTTATGAACGAGAGTGTGAGATACAGAGGAAAATCCGACCATTCATCTTTTCAGAATACCGAATCAAGGTGACAAGAATGACAACCTGTCATACCCCAATTTTGACCCTCATTCAATAAATCAATACAATCATCTTGACATCTACGTAATCTACATATCATAACATACATTTCATCCCGTATAATGCCTATAATGTTAGTCGAAATAAATTATCGGATCTACAGGCAGACCAGTCGAATAAATTTTCAAATATGCGTCAAAACAACGGGCGAAAATTTTCAAAGTCAAGCTTACATACATCAGTTTTATTAATCTATGTTTCACATAGTTTAATCTAGTGTGCTCAATTTATTTTTCGGTTAATTATTTGGTCACATTTTGATCTATCTGAGTATTTTAAATGAGTGTTTTCTATTTCAAAATTTGATCAAAACATGTATGTTTTCGAGAAGTTTATTTCGCGCTGATCATTTTGGTGCATTCAGTTTAATTTTTTGAGCACTTTTGTGTCCGACTTTTTTTTCGTTTTAAATCTTTTTATTTTTATATTTTAGTCAAAATGTTCATAAAAATAAATAGAATTAAATCTTTTTTATTTCAATTTTATCTAGCTTATTTTAATAAAAAAAGCTTTTTTATTTTTTATTTGACTTAAAAAACTAAAACTCATTTTTATCTCTCCAATGCCATGTGGATGTTTAAAATTAATTCAAAAAAATTAAGGTATCATTGACACAACTTTCTTCAATGTAGTTTTTGGTCTGAGTGAAAAAAGACAAAAAAGACAATGTTATCATGAACATGGTACCCCTAATCTCTCACGTTAAAAGCACTTTATTTTTTTTCTTGTAATAGTTACTACACCATTGTATGCCAAAAACCACTTGCTACATTGTTTTCTTGCTTACACCCACCACTTTCTATATAAAAAGACTACTCCGCCATTTGAATAAGAGAAGAAAATAAAAAAAATAACCTACAACCATCACCAAGAGACCATTTTTCATCACCTTTACAACAATACATTCTAACCTCTCTCTTAATTCTTTAGACTTGATTTTCTCCCTCTCATCACATTAAACTCCATATCAACCTCCCTTTTGCAACCACATACAAAAATTGTACCATAGTTTCTCTCTCACTAAAGAAGCAAATAAAAGATGTAGTAAAAAAATGAAAATCATCTTTTCCATATCTCATCTTCTTCTTCTCATCAACATAAACCCATTCATATGAAAATCATATTACTAACTTTATACTTATAATTTTTTTCTCAACAAAATCATCAACTACAAAAATATAACCTCACCTTAATTCTTTTATTCTACTTTACCAACAAAAACTTCACATAACCCCTTTCCATGTCCCTCTCCAAACTTCACCATAACACCATGCACATACTTTCTCCATGACCACACAAACTTACACCATCTTACATCATTTCCATTCATCTTCTTCAACATAAATTACTAACAACAATATCCCAAACAAAAGGAAAGACAAAGTCATAAGCAAAATCAAAGACAATGTTAGATCCTTTCACTTCTGACGATACTTCTGACTACCACATGAAGCACCAACATGAAGCGGACCTTGCAAGCAAAACCACAACTCAACCGTGAATCCACCATCACAAACGCAACTCACTGCTCTTCCTTCGCATCTCCTCCGGTCTTTCATTTTGGTTAGCTTCCTTGTTTCTCATTCTTGATATGTTGTTGTCTTGTAATTTTATGTGTTTTGTTTGTTGAATGAAGGGTATGAGTTGTGTTAATTCTTGAAGGAGATGGAGAGAAAATTTCCACTCGAAGCTTCACGTGTTATCCATTAGTAAGCGTTTTGTCTCTTTATAAAGAGAGTGCTTTGAAAAGTCTATATATTTTCTTTGTTTTTTTTTAGTTTACTTTTTTGTTATTAGTTTTATGTTTTATATTATTATGATTAGTAGTAGAAGATTATTATTGGGCTAGTTTTTTTTTATCTAAGCCCGTGTACACCCCAATTTTCTACTTTGCACTTCCATGTTTGTTTGTAACTATTTTAAATTTTGTTTATTTCTTACTAAAAATATTAATTGATTTATTTCTATAAATTAATTAATCAAGTAGTAAATAATTAAAATCAATTTATTTCCAACTTGACGAACATCAAGTTCCTTTTTCAAATAATAAAAACTCGATCCAATTTTGAGCAAATTTATTTTTAAAAAATTATTTCAAACCATTTCCATCAAATTTCAATAACTTCAAAACCATTTCACAAATCATTTCTTATCTCCGCAACGCAAATCAAACCTCGATCAACATCGAGTGATTTTCCCAAATCTAACATAATGTCAATTCTTTTTTTCAAAACAAACTCGAAATAAGAGGACCGTTGAAATCAAGCATTCCGGTGGGAACCCTCGAATGATCGGTCCCGAGCCACGTGCATCGGGTTAACTGTTCATTCTTTTCTTTCATTCTTAAAATACTTAAATTAACTTGGACAAAGAAGGACCATTGAGATCAAGCATTCTGGCGCAATACTTTGAACAATTGATTCTTATCAAGCGTTTGTTGGCCATCAAACAATTTTCTCAATTAATTCGAATAAAAAAGGACCATTGGGATCTAGCATTCCGGTGGAACCCCGAATGATTGATCCTGAGGCTTATGTCTCATTTTCATCAAATATTCGTCATTCACTTAAAAAATATTCAACCAACCAAACTCTTTTTCTCGCTGTCGTGCGATTAATCTTCAAAATCTTTTCATAAATGAAAGAAATTTTGTCTTAAGATGATGCAAAGCAATGCTTCATCCATAATTGTTGAGTTGAGGTAAGTGACGTTTTCTGAATGTTGATTTATAAATCCATTCGATGTGATGTAAATGTCCGCTCCTCAACTGTTTATGGTAAAATAATGTTTTTTGTCGATTAATACAAGATATCTTTCACTAAAATCGATCAACAAACAAACAAACATTTTCTACCCAGAACTACGTAGACCTTGAATTCTCTATTGCACCTGGAGATACGTAGGAGCCGGATTGCAAAATCTTGTCAGACCCATTAAATAAAAATTTAGGTTTAGTTCCTTTTCTGCCCCCTAATAATAAAAACCTTTTTAGGTCCTCTATCATAAAATTCAAAAACATTTCTCTTCTCTCTCTTTCCCTATCCCAAATAAGTAGAAGATTAGAAACTAACAACATGCTAACATTCATCGAAACTAACTAAATGGTTCCCGTTGAGTATAACGGACGTGAGGGGTGCTAATACCTTCCTCTTGCGTAACTGACTCCCGAACCTAGATATTGGTTGCGATGATCATATCTTGTCCTTTCTTTTAAGGGCTTTATTGATATTTCTCCTTTCCCATTTTGGGAATAAATAAAGTTCGGTGGCGACTCTGTTCAGTCCATCCCGCGAGTGTGCGATTACGCTCTGCGAGCGTCGTGTTCTCATTTTTTGAGGCACGACATATGGTGACTCTGTCTGGGACAGGAGCATCTCCTAAGCGATTCAACCCTAGTTTAGTTAGGTTTTTGCATGTGTGTTAGCTTTGTTTTTTTCTTCTTTTCTTTGTATATGGTTTCCTTTATGCTTGCTTTATCGCATTTTTATATTTGTGTATATATATCTATGTGTGGGCTTTGGGATTTTTGATATCATGAATAAAGATCTACACTCGAGCTTTGCAAAAATAAGAGAGAACATATAAGTTAGAATTGGAAGTTGTGTAGTGTTAGTCCCCAAGGGAAACTCCTTGCGTGCCTAGCATGAAAACTCCCCTAGAGTATACATGTTTGTAGATCTCGTTATAAGACAACTAGCCTGTCGCATGACGTTGATTCATGAAGGGTCCATGACTCTAGGATCCCCTCTTAGAACCAGTTTATGCTTTGGTGGTTGCATAATGTTGGACTCCAAGGGCCTCTCCTTGTTGCACCCGACATGAAAACCCCACTCATAAGAGACCTTTCGTCACTCTGGTCATAAAGCGGCTAGCCTGTTGTATGACGTTGATACGATTATGGTCCATGACCATGGGAACCTTATCAAAAACGTAGAAACTATCCCGTGAGTGGGTTAATGGGTAGAAAGCCTAGAACTATCTGTTAAGGAGCCTACCTAGTAAGGTGTTCTGAGTTACTCATGTTATCCCAAATCCTAACTACCTGCGTTGCATTTTTTTTGCATACCAAAACACAAAAAACAATGCATTGCATCCATTCATATACCATTGCATCTGCATTCGTCATCATGCATTGCATATAATTTTTCGAAAATACCAAAAAAAATCATCCATCCTTTGTCCATGATTAGCAAAGTGATTCCCGGCATGCGTTTAGAACAAAGAACCATGAATCAGGAGATGATGGACGAGCTAAGGAAAAGCCAAGAAGCATTGAAGGAGGAACTCAATATTTTGAAGAGACAAATGGGATGGGTCTTGGAAACCCTGCAAGCCTTGTTGAGAAAAGAGGGTCATCCCATACCTATTGTTGCAACGGAGGGAGATACTGCTCCACATCCATCTGGTGTTACCCCAAGTCAAGTGCAATTCCATGTGGTAACTCCTCATCTACCGGCATATGACCCTCCCTCAGGATATCATCATCAACATCCTCTGACTATTCCTCCTCAAAATCATCGAATTCAGGTTCAAAACAAAAATCAGAACCAGAACAATAGGAACAAAGATCACAATGACCCAATTTCGGTGCCATATAACAAGCTCTACCCGCAATTGATCCAGAATGCTTTGGTGACCCCTCGATCTCTCACACATACGTCACCATACTTGTCATGTTACAATCCAAATGCAACATATGAATTCCATAAAGGGGCAGTGGGACATGACCTGGATTCTTGCTTAACACTGAAAGCCTTGGTACGAGAACTGATTAACAAAAAGAGCTTAGTCTTTGAAGAAGATCACCTGAAGGTCAAGTGCGGATACCATACTGGAACAATGGGGCACTCCATCGAGGAATGCAATAATTTTAAGTTCAAGCTGCAAATATTGATTGACATAAGGTCACCAACACCCAAGGAGGAAGGCTCAGGTGCATATATCTTGATTTCTGGGCCAGGTAATGAGAAAGGCAAAGGACCCCTGAAACCCCTCAAGGTTTTGTACCACAAGGAAGAGGTCAGGGATGTGGCTAACGAGATATCATCGCTTCCTAGTAAGATCATTAAGATATCGCCTTGGATTTCCAATGTCACGACCCATGCCAACGGAAGTAAAGGAGAAGTGAGTAGTGGATCCAAGAGGGTTGCATCCAATGATGAGATTGAAGGAAAAGAATTTGAAGATCGCCGTGCCAATATCAAAAAGCTTGTTAGTCTCAATCTTCAAGTGGCTGAAAATGAGAAGTTAGCAATGCCCAAAGTTTTATACCGACAGACACTACCTTTTGATCTTCATTACCAACAATCCTAGTTTGTTTCTCATCCAAATCAACGAGCCTAAGGCCCGAGATATCGAAATCAGCATCAAAATCAGCCTAGGCCTCAAAATAACTTGGAAAGAAGAAATGTTCCTCGTCATCCAATCCTCATGACATATAGCCAACTTCTGCAGCCTCTGATTCAAAGCTCGTTGGTGGTTCCCAAGTCTCTTAAGCCGGTTCCACAACCTTACCCACCCGGGTATGACCCAAATATGCAATGTGGATATCAGGCCGGATCAGAAGGGCATTCAACTAAAGACTGCAACGCTTTCAAAGCCAAAGTACAACAGTTAATTGGCAACAGGTACATAGCCTTTCAAGAAGGAAGTTTGATGGTGAATGTTAACCTATCGCCCAAATAAGTGCAAAGATCTCAAGGGGTATCCCCCAAAGTTAATGGATCAAGTTTGAAGAAGTTAATTCCCTAAAGTTGACAATCATTTGGTTGTTTCAGCATTTCTTTTGTAATTTCCTTGCATGTTGATTGTTAGTTGCTTTTAAGCATTGTTGTTTTCTTTGAATTGGTAAGATTAATGAAATGTTTATGCATCTTTTGAATTAATCCATTCGTATTCACTCGTTTTTCATTTATGTTAAAAATAAAAATACTTCTCTCATTCACTTCTGTTTATCAAATTGTTGTGTTAACAAAGATTAGAAGGAGGAGGATGAAAACGAAACACCTGAAATTGTTGTGGTGTGCTTTTGAAGAAAACCTTGTTGATGAAGTAATGCATTGTTACAAATCCCCAAACACTGAAGAGATAAGGAGTTAATCCCTAGTCAACCACTTTGAGCCTAGAAGTTGGTGTTTCTTTCGGATCTAAAATCTTTAATCTTAACCTGGGGCAGGGTAGTTGTGTTCAGATAGTTTGACCGTGCATTTGATCTTTCAAAAGAATTCGTTCATTTGTACACCCCCCCAATTAGGTTCAACCACATGTTATCCTTCGCACACATGTTGAAGTGTCGAAGAAGCCGAGAAAAGCTAAAATTAGTGTTGGTTGATCCTCATCCACCAATAATGTGGCAATCAACACCTTTAAAAAAAAGAGAAAAAAGCCCGCTAAGTCAAATACCAGAAAATGACTTAGGCAAAAGTTAGGGCATCCCGATGGACCGAAAGCTTCAAAGAAGCGGTCCAGGAAAAATTAGGGATAAAGAAAAAAAAAGTCCTCAAATCCTCAATAAAACAAAGCAAAATAAGGTGATTGCCATTTTAAGAAAATTCGTCTTGAATCCTCATCACACCTTCGAACCCTCTTGGAAGTCGAATGCGTGTATCAAATTAACTGAACGTAGGAACTGGAGATCATCAAGAAAAAAGGGGTGGGTAAAAATTAAATTTTGAGCCTTATATCCTTTTATTTCAAAAAATCGTGAACCAAACCACGTCACAACCCTTAAAAGACATAATTAAGGCATGATCTATTTTGAAAGCATATTACAGTAAGGTTGTGTTAACCTGACTCCAAACGATCTTTGTTAATCATTTGATCGCACCATCTTGCACACTGTGAGTGACTAGATCATCATTATGTTCTTATCAGTGACCCATTCACTATATTTCACTCGTTCATATCAATAAATTTTGCATAAGCACTGCATTAAAATTACCATTTTTGAATGAACAATCTTATTTGCAAGTCAGCACTCAGCATCAAAGAAATTCCAACAATATACGTTTGAGGAACTTGATAAAGTGAAAGAAGTCCAGTCACGGGAAATCACTTTGAGTATCAAGCAATCCGAGCCAATCACCCCAAGGTTCAGTTAGCCAAGAGTAACGTGCTTCAAGATTCAGATTTGGGCAAGCCACCTAAGAAGCTCATTGAGTCCAACTATCCAAGGAAAGTCAATCAGAAGTGTACCATTCCCATATTTGGTTAATCAGGGGCAGGCCACTACAAGTTTCAAACACTTGGGGCAAGCCATCTCGAGGTAGTCTCATGGCATGCTGTATCCAAACTCACTTTTAAGGTGAACGTCTTCAAAAGACCCAACAGACTAGGGCAATATGAGCCATAGAGGGGCGGACCCCATTCATGCTTTCAAACTGCTCAAACAAAGTCTGCCATACGTCAACAACTATTGAGTTTAAGACAAGTGCTCGAAAATTATGCTAGCACGATTCATTAATCCTCCAAAAGGACCTCATCGGCTCAGTTGTGGCTGTCAAGCTTGATAGAATTCTCCTTTGACAACATCTATCATAAAATTTTGGTTGATTTCTCGATGTTGAGGAATCAGAACCTCCATAAACAGTCTCTACAAACTCCCAGTCTTCTCTAGTGTCAGCATTTGCATATCATGATCGTTCATATATCATGCATAAAAGAAAATTCAAATCATGCATAGCTGAAGTGTACTTCACGCACATTTTGCATTGACCCTTGGTCTCGTTGTTGATCGTTATCCCTTGACCCAAATACCATTTGTCGCTGGAATTCCATCCAAAGTGCAATCGTCATTAGCATCTTGTAAAGTTCAGTCGTCACTGTTGTTATCTCAAATCCAATTGTTATTGGTATATCCAAAGTTCAGTTGTCATTGGTATCTTGTTAGAAATCCAATTGTTATTTGGTACCCTTAAAATCTGTTTTTCACTAGTATTATTTCAAGAGTTCAATTATCATTGACGTCTCCAAAATCCAGTTGTTACTGGCATTACCATCAAAAATCCAGTAGATACTAGTATCTTTTCAAAATCCCATCGTCACCAGTATTTATTTAAAGTCTAGTAGTAATTGGCGCTTTATTCTTAAAATCCAATTGTTGTTGGCATTATCTAAAAGTCCACTTATAATTGGCACTCCGTTTGAAAATCCAATCATAATTGGTACCTGAAGTTTGGTTATTGCCAACATCATTTAAAGTCTAGTGAAGTTGTCACCAATCTATTAGAAGTTGGTTGTAATCCTTTGCTTGCGGTCCAAGTCCAATTGTTGTTGGCACATACAAAGAGTTTGATTACCCTGTTTTTCCTGATGGTTCCTAGAAAGTCATGAGTGACTCTTCATTTTAAGGAATTCCCAGAAGCTTGGACGTTAGTCTTGCTAAAAAACTCCAATAATGTTTGTTTTTATTGATTTCTTCATAAAGAATCGTCATAGTTTGTTTTGTGTGGATGACTTTCTAATGAGAAAGCTCCAATGTTTTGTGTGGATGATCTTCTAATGAGAAGACTCCAATGTTTTTTTTATGAATGACTTTCTAATGAGAAATCCCATTGTTGTAGTATGGATGATCTTCTAATGAGAAGACTCCAATTTATTCTTCTCTTGGATAATTTCCCTATTAGGAATCTCCAAAATCTCTGATTGGATGAATTTCTTATGAGAAATCTCCAGAACTGACAAATATACTCTAAAGTGTCGTCAGGTCATGTCTGAACCTGTTGATAAATCTATCTTTGACTTTTCCCAAGTGTTGTTAGGTCATGTCTGAACCTGCGGGTGAAACTTTCTTTGAATATCCCAATGTTGAGGTCATGTATGAACCTATTGAAATTTTCCTTGATTTTCTAGCATTGACAGGTCATGTATGAGCCTATTGATGGAACTTTCTTTGTATATTTTCTAGTATTATCAAGTCATGTTTGAACCTGTTGATGGAACCTTTCGATATCCCCCAACATTGTTAGATCATGTTTGAACTTATTATTGAAACTCTTTGAGTATTCCAATGGCCAGGTCATGTATGAAACTATTGATGGAATTCTTTATTTTTTTCCAGTGTTATCAGGTCATGTATGAACCTGTTGACTTAACTTTCTTTGATATTCAAACTGTCATCAGGTCATGTCTGTACCTGTTGTTCAAACCGTCTTTGTATGTTCTCAAATGTTTCCAGGTCATGTTTGAACCTGTTAATTGAGAACTATTTGAATGTTCAAGTGTTGTCTGGTCATGTTTGAACTTGTTGTTGAAAACTCTTTGAATATTCAAGTGTTTTCAAGTCATGTTTGAACCTATTGTTAAAAATTCTTTGAATATTCCAGTGTTTTTAAGGTCCTGTATGAACCTGTTGTTAAACGTATACTTTGAATATCCCCAATGTCTTTTCTCCAAAAATTTGTTATCCCTAGTGAGTCTTCACCCATTATCCTTGACATTTTCCTATGGATCACCGCTACTATATCTCCATCATTCCCCACAGAGTTATTTATCATCATCCATCATAAAAATCATGTTAGGGTTTATTTCGTCTCACGTCATATCCCCAACAAAGAAAAAAAAGTCTTTCATGCATTCACAACATCTCATATCATTTCATCAAGGGACAAAATTTGGGTCTTTTAGTATTTAACTATCTCCCACCATGATCATATGAAGAATGACATTCTTCATATTCTCTGGCTGAAGATACTTAAATAGGGGCAATTGTCATACCCCAATTTTGACCCTCATTCAATAAATCAATACAATCATCTTGACATCTACGTGTCATACCCCAATTTTGTCCGGCCATATTTAATTTTTTGTAAATCTGATTTCATTTTTAATTTGCATCATATGCATTTCATCATGAATAATACCTAAGATATCAGTCAGAATAAATTTATTGAGAATATAGACAAATCGGTTGAATCATTTCTCAAGAACGTGCAAAATCAGCGGGTAAAAACTTTCGAAATTAAAATCACAAACGCCAGTATCATTAACCTACGGTTCACATAGTTTAACCTGGTGTGCCCGTCATATTTTCAGCGACTGTTTAGGCTGTGTTATGACCCGCCTGAGCCTTTTAACGGTGAAAGTTTATTTCAGAGTTTGAAGAAACGCTGTATTTTTTCAATAAGTATTTTTTGTGTTGATCATTTTAGTATGACCATTTTAATTTTTTCGAGCAAATTTTCGCCCGACTTTTATTCATTCCTAGTCATTTTAATTTTGCTCTTTTGCCAAAATATTCACAAAAAATAAATAGAATTTTCCATGTCTTCATTTTATTTTTATCATATTCATTTTTTAAGTTGTCAAATTTATTGGATTTAATTGATATAAACTATTTAAATCAATTAAATCATCTAAGAGGGGCATTTTAGGCATTGTAAAATTTGGTTGCAATTTGTGTTTTTGTCAATGGATCTCAACCATTAAATCATAAGTAATCAACAGTCCATGTTAGCTATCCATGTGCATCTTTATTCACCAATAGAAGAATGAATTAATAATAATTGTAATATTTAAAAAATCAAAAGAGTAAATAAGTATATTCTTATTTCCAATAAGGAGTGGCCACGCAGGTTATAGAGAGAATCCCCCAACGGATCTTTTAAGACAGCTGGCCATGAATAATTGAAAGAAAATAAAAAAACTCTCACAGCTAATAACTCCCCAGCTGGCAAAATAAAATAAAATAAAAAGAAAAGGGAGGAACGGTTAGAAAGAGAGGGACCACTCAGCAGGTCCTCTCTCCATGATTAACAGCAAAAAAAGGAAAAAGAATAAAAAGACAACAAAAGAAATTCTCTCGCTCACTCGACTCAGAAAGAAAAAAACGAAAAAAAGAGAAAAATTGAAAGAGGAAGAAAACCCTCGCTTCTCTCTCATCTTGACGACCGGAAAAGGAGAGGAGACTTTTCGTTTCCTTCATCCAACGAGTCTCGCTGCGCCGTCAAACCCTTCACCTCACCTCCACGATTTCCACCATCGTTCTTCTCTGCTCGGCCACCGTACGCGGTTCATCCGTCCGCCATCTGAAACTCTCCTACCACCGATCTATCTACCTCCACGCCAGCCCACAACGCCGCCTCCGTTTGCCATCCTTTTCCCCGAGATTCGCCAGAAAACTTCCTCTGACGAGGTCAAGGCTCATCACGACCACACAGCTCTGTTCAGTGACGATGACATGGAATAGCAATAACTTCGACTCGTTTGGTTGAGAGCCGCCGGAAAATGTGTTGGTACAACGCTGGGCATACATCGACGGCAACGGGATCGACACTGCTCACGCCATTACAATAACAATAGTAGGAGCCTTACCCTTGGGATTACAGATTTGCGGTAACATTGAAACTTGAGTTTTTATTCTGAATCAGTGCGTATTTAAGTTTTGATTTTGCTGTATTTGTTATTCCGATTGGGTTGGTGTTTTCAAGTATGGTGTTCTTGCATTCATATTTTATCTCATTGGCGTATTTCACTATCGGTTGTGCCACTTATTTATGTGATAAATTCAACTGCTACCGTGATGAAGGTTCTGGTGCTATGTTTTGGGTGTGTCACTAGTACCATTTTTTTTCTTATGATGCTGATGTCCCTGTTGAGTGAATTAAGTAAATCAATATCATTATGATGCACTTGTTTTGATTTGTTCCATTGGGTCATGTTTATTAAGTAAATCAATATCATTATGTTGCATCTGTTTTGAGTTGCTTCACCTGGATATTAAACTTGTGTGCCAGATTTGAAAATGATTTGAATATTTCTCAGTTTGAAATTGGTTACTTGGGTGAGCTTTGTGTGTGGTGCACGTTTAGGTTAATAAAAGGGGATGTGGTTGATCGCCTTTCTATGTACAGGAGAAGAGAAATTGACCTTGTTACTTTTGTTCAGAAAAGATCCAACTTGTTTTATCCTGTTTTTCTATTTTGTATATCATTACTGAAAAAAGAATTTAATCTAAGTTTTTTGGTTGAATTTTCTGCCTATTGATATTTTTCCCATACCTCTCACATTTTGTAGGTAATTATAAAACTATGTAAATAATAAATGTATCGCCAATGTATAATTCCGTTACGTTAAATCGGAATTTTAACTCACGGATCCGGAAATTTCATGCCGGTATACCTCCAAACTTCAATAATTAATGGCATATTTCACCGTGTTTTCATCTTTACTTACGGCGTTTCGATTGTCGCTATGTATAAATCGGTTTATGAGCACATTGTGACCGATTCAATTCAACCTATTAAATTAACATTGACATTTATTTTTATCACTTTTAATTAAATTAGTTAAATTTTGATTAATTAAAATTAATTAACTTAATTATTTTGATTCAATTAAACAATTTTGATAATTAATCTTATTTAATTTAATTAATCGATTTAACCGAGTTTTAATAAATTAACTTTACCAATTAGAAATTGATCGATTTCTTTCACTATCACCAATTTCTAAACCAAGACCAATTCAATTTCATTATCGATCCAAACCAATTTCAAAAACACAAATTACACAATTCTTGATTTAACATCAAGCACGCTTTCAAAACAAACCCTTTGTAAGTCGATTGCTTTAGCATCGCCATCAACCTCACATGTAAATAATTTTACTAAGAATTCCGTACAAATTCAAACCATTTTCAAAACAATTTAATTTCTAAAGAATTTTCTCTTTTATAATTGAAACGTGGGATGAAAAAGGATATAGGAAGCGTTCGCCTCACTATTTCTCAAGTACTCGAATGATTGGCGCACACCATATTACTCGAACTCTTGTCACCCGATTAAAATTTCAACCATCATATTCAAATCATTTCTTTTAAATCAACTACAAATTCTAAATTCTTTTAATTCTAAATTTCAGATAATAAAAGGATGGGAGGCGTTCGCCTCACTATCTTTCGATTATTCGAATGATTGGCGTACGCCATATTGATCGAATTATCGTCGTCAAATTAAAACGCAACTGAATAAATTCAAATCACCTCTTAGATCAAACACAATTTCATAGAATAAACTTTATAACTTAAACTTCAATTGGATGAAGGGGAGGCGTTCGCCTCACCATTCCTTGATTATTTGAATGAGTGGCGCACGCCACGTTGCTTAAATCATCGACTTTCGATCAAAACGTACCAATTCAAAATTCAAACTATTTTGCAAATCAAATACAACATCTAAGAACATTTCGTTTCATAAATTAAACTTCGGATGATAAAGGATGGGAGGCGTTCGCCTCACCATCCCTCGAATAATTTAACGATTGGCGTTCGCCATATTGCTCAAATTGTCGACTTCCGATTAAAACACATTAAATAAATTTGGATGAAGAAATAGGTGGCGCACACCTCATTGTTCCTTGAATAAACCAATGGGAGGCACACGCCTCACTACCGTGCATATTCGATTTCCGCAAACAAACTTTCAAAAATAATTTGAACGAAAAAAGGAGTAAAAGGCGTTCGCCTTGTTATTCCTCGAAAGAATTGGACGATTAGTATGCACCACATTGCTCAATCTTTCGTCGTTCTTCAAAAACATCTCAAAAACATTAAACCTAACCTCTCGCCCCCGAGCGATCGAAACAAACCAAATAAAACATCAAACACATCAATTTAACTTGTCACCCCCGCTTGACCAAAACCCATTCTAAAAAGAACACTGTTAATCCTTTCTAATGCACACAACAAACTAGTGCTAAAGCCTCCACCGAGAGTAGACAAGCCAACGTTTCGCCTTTAGAACGCCAACCTAAACAGTCGTTCACAAAACAAAACACACCAATTATTCATAGTACCCCGAACTATGAATGCTCTGATTTCCTTATTGCACCATAAGGATACGTAGGCAGGAGATTGTTGTATCTTCGCGAGCACACTAATAAAAAACCTCCCCTTTCTCCTTATGAGGTCTTCATCCATATTTATCATCAATTCTAATTACTCGAAGAGAGAGAATAACAGTCAACTAACATTGAAATAGCAAATTAGACTAAAAGGTTCTCGTTGAGTACAACGAACGTGAGGGGTGCTAATACCTTCCCCTTTCGTAATCGACTCCTGAACCCGAATATGGTTGCGACGACCATTATTCCATTTTCTTAAAGGTTTTCTCGATATTTTCCTATTCCTTCATTGGAATGAATAAAGTTCGGTGGCGACTCTGTTCGAATAACAATATTTTTCACGTCCATCGCGAGGGATCGCATTTTTCGAGGTGCGACAGCTGGCGACTCTGCTGGGGACCCTACTCCAAGCAAGAGAGAGTCTAGCCTAACTTAGTTTGATTTTGCTATGACTCTTAGAAGATGTTCTTATCTTCCGTGCTTGTTTCTCTGTATTTTATTATATTGCTTGTATGTAATGTGTTTTGATACTTTGATATGGGGCATGATGTGTGCATGTGAGATAAGCTCCATACCCAAGCTTCGAGAAGAACTTAGAACCCGGAGTTGTGTAGTATTGAACCGAGGGGTGTACACCTCATTGGGACAATATGAAGACTCCACCTAGAGTAGATATGTTTGGAGTTTCCATCATAATATGGCTAGCCCATTATTGTGGGGAGATTCTAAATACGATCCGTGACTTTAGGGACCTCGCCTTAAACCCAGGTTTTGTTTTCATCACTGGTGATTGTGTAGTATTGAACCGAAGGGTCTACACCCTGTTCGAACAATACGAGAATCCCACTTAGATTAGATCAGTTCAGAACTCCCATCACGATGTGGCTAGCCCACCATTGCGAGGAAGTTTTGAACCTGATCCGTGAGTCTAAGTTCCTTCCTTGAAAACATAAATTTAGAACCTACCTTTGGGGAATTTCTAGTAATCAGAGAAGCCCGGGCTTCTTCCTTTTATCCTGACGTACCCGACGTATGAATGATCTTGAGTATTTGTATTCCTCTGCGAAAAACATGGCAAAATTTCATGCATTTGCATATTGTAGCACCTCAAATTTGCACCTACCTTTTGTACATGCATTCTCATATTAGGTCATTAACATAACATAGTCCATTGCATTGTCCTTTGCCCAAGTGCAAGTCCTCTGACAAATTAGGTCAAACTGGTCAGGAGATCAGTCAATCAAGCAAGCAAGTGCAATTTCCATTGAGACAAGGCCCTAGGGTTGGTCCAACATGTTCACATGACTTAGGGGTCCTCTTGAAGTGTTTTGGTCAAGGATTGGGTGCTCAGAAGTCATCAGTCATTGTTCAATCCACCAAAAACCCTAGAAAGTCAATTATGGTCAACTGTGGTCAACTGTGCCTGATTTTATGGATTTGAAGGTGGGAGATGGTTTGAAAGGCTTCATTCATGTCCATACAAGTCTCATTTGACATTTCAAAGATCAAGATTGGAGAAAATAAAGTCAGGCAAAAAGTTTCCCAAAATAGCAGGTGACTTGTAATTGGAAAATGCCAAAAATAGAAAGTTTTTCTCCTCAAATTTACATCATCATACAAGCTTCAAATGAAATTTTGTCCAACATGAAAGTTGAAGATATTGCTCTCACCTTTCCAAAAAGTCCAAGAACACTCATTTCTCATTTATGGTTGGCAAGTTATGATCAAATCATTTTCAGAAATTTGTGAACTTCAAAGTGGCATATCTTCCAAACCATTTGGCCAAATTGAGTGAGGTTTTTTTTCTACAAGTCATATTTGATATGCTCTATCCAAATTCTTCATCACATTTCACCAAAAATCATCCAATCAAAATGGCCTTTTTTCAAGTGCATTGAATTAAAAAAGGGGAGGTGAAAAAGTGACTTTTCAAATTAACCATTTCCAATACATTCTACCAATTGTAAAGGTTCAGAAATCTCATTTGGGATGTGTTTAGGCCCATTTTCGCACTGTAGCATGCCATGCACATGCAACTTGAGTAATTTCACTAAATGACCAAAACACCTTCATTTGAGCTAATTTTGATTTACCATTCCACTAACCAAGCTTGGGCATTGTTAATCAAAGTATATATTGCATATTTCAGACTAAAAAACCCTAGCCACTATTGACAAACCAGATCTGAATTATTTTGCTCTCAAAAAAACACTCAATTCTTCACTTGAATTTTTCTGGAAATCTTCAAAAGAATTCGTGCCTTGGTTCATTGGTCCACCATCTGCCATCATTGTTGAGACCTTTGCAAGCATAGAATCACAACTGTAAAGCCATTTCCATACTGTTGCATTGAAGCTTCCTTCCATGGCAGTTCGAGTTTGGAGCCTCACCAAGTATTGTTGAGCCACGATTCTTCGCTTATTCATCATCTGGAGCATCAAGAAGCTACTGTTTCAACTCAACACGACCAAAGGACCACCAAATCATTATTGCTCTTCAAAATCAGGTACATTAGTTACTTTAGTTCTATTGAGAACTTGCTTTGCTTAAGAGCATTTGCATTGAGGTATAATATTCTAACTCCATGTAGTCTGGAAGACCTGGCCTGTTACTTGGCCAGGCACCTGTCTGAAGTCCTCCTTAAGAGGCAATGTTTGTGTTTGTTTACATTTGTCCTTGTACATACTCAAAGACCTCCTAAGTGAAGAGGCATTGGCAGATATAAGGGATGTGCAATCCATCCCCTGCTATTCTGTGTGTCATCTGCTTTGCTCACACCACTGTGTTGATGCATTGCAGATAGTAACCCAAGATCATTGTACATTGAGTCAGTGTCATATGTGTAGAGGGGTTCCCACTTTCTGAACCCACACATTCTTGTCTTAAGCTCTCCCAGGCCAGGGATAAGAGCTGTGAAGTCTCATCTTCACTCACCTTTCATCAGCTTCACCCTAACTCTCAATGTTAGGGTTAAGAGCTAACATTACCCTGTTACAGTGGTTTGTTTGTTGAGGTTGATATGACCCCTCGACTAAAACCTAACCTTGATTGAGCCCATTTGATTGCATATAGTGTGTGCTATTTTTGCTTGTGTGTTTGCTTTAGCTTGCTCCCTGTGCAAGATATGTTTGGTTTGGCTTGCTTCCTGTGCAAGTCATGTTTAGGATAGGCTTGCTTCCTGTGCAAGTTAGCTAGAAACCTTAACTTAGGGATGAATTTGCATGATAACATCTAGGCTCGAGTCGTAGTCTCCCTAGTTGTGTCTCCCTCTGTTATCTGGTTAGGCTAGTCCTGTGTCCCTCCGTAGGGGAACTACGTCGCCCTGATCCTCATACCAGATGAGGTACGTAGGCAGGAGATGAGCAGATCTCTCCGGGCGCCCTGTTTTGTTTTGTTTTGCGTGTGTCAGGAGATGGATGTAAGCCCAGCGATTGGCATTCCGTATCCTAGTGTTTGTTGTGTGCTTGGAGTCCGGTATAAGTCCATCAAGTGGCGTCTGGTTTCCAGTGTGGGTGTGTTTTGGTTCGGATGCTGATGTAAGTCCAGTGATTGGCATTCGGGCTCCACGTTTGCCTTTGCCTGTGTCTGTTTGGTGTGCGTGTCAGCCGAGCTACGAATGCTCTGATTCTTCTTCGTCCAAGAAGATACGTATGCATAGGATGCGACATCCTAGCGAGCATGTGTTTTCCCCAGTCCGAACTACTTTGACTCTGATGTCTATGCCTGATAGACTAAGTAGGACCAGGATGTGATATCCTGCCGAGTCAGTCTTGTTTGTTCTTGTGTCTCTTTCAGCCAGTGTGTGTGTGTTTATGAGCAGTGTTAGCAACCATTTTCCCTCCTATTGTGCGTGGATCCCGTCGAGTACGACGGATGCGTAGGGGTGCTAATACCTTCCCTTCGCATAACCGACTCCCGATCCCATTCTCTTTGGTCGCGAGACCATGTCTTTTTTCAGGTTTACTTCGAGCGTTTCCTTTCCCTCTTTTGGGATAAATAACGCATGGTGGCGGCTCTGTTGTTCTTGTTTTCCCGCCGGTTTTTCGCGTAATGCGACACATATCATCTCTCAGAAACAAAAACTTACACCATATTCTACCCTTTGTCCAGTAACACTGACTACTCGACACCGGTGCGAGACACACCACAACTATAGGATGACACTCGAACAGCTTGAAGCAAACCAGATTTCGATGAGGACAGACATTGACTCCATGCAGGCTAAGATGGACCGTCTGCTTGAAACTATGTTGCTCTTAGCCCAAAAGGAGAAAGATGTTGAAACTAGCGTCGAAGCCAGGAGAGTTGCTGCTCAGTTTGGATCGCCATCGCTCAGCATCCTTGAAATAACTAACCTTGATGGTAATCTTGCCCATCCTAAAGGAGGACCCATCCCCATTCATGTTCCCCTAGTTAACGTGAACCCTCACGAGCATTCTGCTACATCTTCCCGACACGGATCTATGATGGGTGATGAAGATCCGTATGATGATTTTTTCATGCCACAACCCGCCAAACCTATTGTTAGAGGTCTCCTAGACCCAGCTGTTGAGAGACTCCATGCTTTGGAAGAGAAATTCAAGTCCTTGGAGGTTCACACTACTCCCGGTTTGGACGTCGTTGATATGTGTTTGGTGCCAGGCCTCGTGATTCCCCAAAAGTTCAAAGTCTCGGACTTTGACAAGTACAAAGGGATCAGTTGCCCGACAACTCACCTCAGAGCTTATTGCCGCAAGATGGCTGCCCACAATAGCAATGATCAACTCTTAATTCATTATTTCCAAGATAGCCTCAGTGGGGCATCCTTGGAGTGGTATATGCAGTTAGAGAGAGGACAGGTCCAGTCATGGAGAGACCTTGTTGAGGCTTTCCTTAGGCATTATCAGTACAATACTGATCTAGCACCCAATCGAAAACAGCTGCAAGACATGACTCAATGCAACAATGAGTCATTCAAGGAGTACGCCCAGCGTTGGAGAGAGCTAGCAGCTCGTGTCCAACCTCCTCTTCTTGACAAAGAACTAATCGATATGTTTATGGGAACTCTGCATACCCAATACATGGAGAAGATGGTAGGTTCCAGCTTCCCAACTTTTGTTGAGGTTGTCTCTGTGGGAGAACGAATCGAGAGCCAAATCAAGAACGGAAAGCTACCTTGCACCGCCAATGCTTCAGGTGGGATGAAGAAACCCTATCCCAATCTCCCAAAGAAGCCAGAAGGGCAAACCAATGCCATAATGGGAGGGGGAGGATATAGGACACGTCCATATGTTACTATGCCTTACCATCAGGTTGCCGCGGTCATCCCAACGTCATATCAGCCACCATATCAGCAACCACATCAGCAACAATATCAGTAGCCTTATCAACAGTCGGCTTACCAGCAACCACATCAAAATCAACAGCAACGTGCTCCACAATAACGTCAACCTAATCAGCAGAGGGCAAGGAGGCCAGAAAGACATTTTGATCCATTGCCAGTACCATACAGCAAGATCCTTCCTTACTTGCTAAAGGATGGATCAATTGTTTTGAAGGAGCTAACACCTGCAACTCCGCCCTATCCACCAGGCTATGACACCAACGCTCACTGCGAGTATCATATGGGTGCCCCAGGGCACACAGTGGAGAATTATAAGGCCTTCAAACACAAGGTCCAAGATTTGATTAATAGTAAGGCAGTTACTTTCACACCAGTTAGGCCAAACATTATAACAAACCCCATGCTGGCGCATGCAGAGTCAAGTGAAGCTCGAAGGTAAAGCTTCCCACCGGCCTGAACAAGCAGAGCAATTCCGCCAGAGAATCAAGAAATGAAGGCTCGTTTCTTTGAATGAAGGCAATCATTATGCCATTTTTACCATTTCGCACTTTTGTAATTTGTTCTTGTTTGTTTAAGTATTGTATGCTTTAAACATTGTTATTTGTATTTGGTTTTATTAATGGGATGATTATGCATGCTTTGAATCAATCTTTCATATTCACTCATCTATCACATTTGCAAATCACAACCACATACTTTTTCACTTCACCTTCTTTATCACACTATTGTTAGCAAATGTTGGAAGGAGGATGACGAAAAACAAAATACTCATAATTGTTGATTGTAGGCTTTCAGATAGGACCTTGCTAATGATGTACAGGAATTGTTCCAAATCCCCAAACAATGGAGAGATAAGGAGTTAATCCCTAGTCAACCACTTCGAGCCTAGAAGTAGGAGTTTCGTTCGGATCTATAGAACCCTTACGCTTAACCTGGGGCAGGGTAGTGTTCAGTTAATCTGACTACACGATCAAATTACAAGATGAGATATCCCGTATGTGGGTCAACCATATGACATTATTCTCACATATCCTGAAGTGTCGAGGGAACCATACAAAATCCAAAATTTATGTCGGTCGTTTTTCAACGACCATTGACTTGGCAGTCACAATTTTCAAAAAAAATCAATCAAAGAAAGAGCCCGCTAAGTCAAACACCCTAAAAAGAGACTTAGGCAAAACTGGGACAATCCCGATGGATTAAAGCTTCAACAAGCGGTCCATGCAAAAGTCAGGGATCAAAACAAAAACGAGAGAGACAATGAAAGTCCTTAACAAAACAAAACGAGAATCCATGAGCACCATACCCAAATCAAAGGGTCGCCCATAGCCATGAAGAGCAAAATAGGATGACTGTCATTTCAAGAGATCTTACACTACTGAAATCTCATCAGAATAAAGTATGTATCGAATTAACTGAACGTAAGATTGGAGATCATCATGAAGAAGGGGTGGGTTAAAATAAACTTTGAGCCTTATATCCTTTCGTTTCAATAATCGTGAACCAAGCCACATTACAACCTTCAAAAGACCTAATTGAAGTAGGGTTTATTCTGAAAGCATACTACAGCAAGGTTGAGTAAACTGACTCCGAGAGATTTGCTAATATTTTATTCTCACTACATCACTCACACGCTAGCTAAATCAGCACCGCGTTTAGACTTATGGTCCACTCGTCACACACTACCACAACATTCCAAATGAATGATCGTTTTTCAAAACTGGCATAACTGTTGCATTAAAATCACCATTTCATGAATGAGCAATTCTTTACTGCAAGACAGTACTTGACATCGAGAAAATTCCAACAAAGGGCAATTCAAGAGGCACTTGATCGTTGGTGCTAACATGAATCGAAACCATCGCATAACCCCATGAATCAGGGGCAGGGAATCTTAGGATTATGTTAACTTAAGAAGTAGTCAGTACAAGGCAAATCTCCAAGCATCAGTTGATCAAGGAGTAAAAGACACTTCAATACTCAGTATGTCTGCGGCAAGTCCCTCAAAGGCTAATCAGGGGCAGACCATTGTAAGAGTCAGACGTTGGAGGAAACAGACTCAGACCATGTCATGGGATAATCACTCCTAAAGGTTTCCTTTCAAGGAGAATTCCTTCAAACACCTTACAGACTGGGGCAAGATAGGTTGCAAGGGGCAAATTCCCTTCATGTCTTCAAGTAAATCAAGCACACTGTGTCAGACACTAGTAACTGCTTGAATTCACAACCAAAATGTCGAAAGTTCATACTAATGCAACATAACATCTTGACAAGAATCCTATGGGCACATCAAAGGCATAATCATCATGCATTGATCACGTCGCTATGCTCAAGTTACAGGCTGGCCAGACATCTCAGAAGGAGAAGTCGAGATCGTCTCAGGGGCAAAGACACAAAGTATCAGCAAGCGAGCAAACTTGGGGCACCAAGAGTATCCACACCTATTGCATGTTCATCACATCATCAGCTATCGAGTGTCACGCAGTCAGACCCTTTCACCAATCAATAGTCCAAGTCACATTGACAATTACCAGAAAAGCCAAAGTCCACCTTGTTGGCACCCACACAAAAAAAAACAAATGCAACCAACACTGGTTTCCGAAAAATACATTGCCTATGAAAAGGGGGGCCAATCCCAAACAAACCAATCATCCTTTGCATTCTAACATGCATCACATGCCTCACCTCATACATAACACATACATAACATTTACGCATATGGCACGAATCAAGATCTAAGGTTCAGTCGTAGGCATCTAGGCCAATCCTCAGCCGAGTCATTGTTATTCTCTCTGAGTGAGTTCCTGCCTTACTATTGGGTGTTCCCCATTGAGCTACATCCTTCAACCTTTTGTTGATAAGACGTTATCCTCCACTAAGTCAAATAATGTTTCTTTAAAACACTTACCTTGTTTCGCGTTGAGCGTCCCTCAATGAGTCGTTTCCGGTAACCTTTTGTTAATAGAAACTACATCTCCCCAGAGAATATTTGTTCTGCAACCTTTTGTTGTTGATACTCCCAAGTATATTACCCAATAATGTTCCCATACTACCCAACAAGTCGGATTTACTGAACTTTGACAGTAGCCTTATTTTTCCAAATATTTTTCTCACTATCATCCTTTTGATGAAAATCCATTGAGGAATAATATTAATCATCACCCAATTATTCTTTTGGTAATGGTAAATCTTTGGCATTTATGATCTTACTGTCATCCTCTTGGTGTCGAATATCCCTGAAGTTTTGGTTCAGCCTTCATCCTTTTGGTGAGTGGAGACCTCTCACTATTAAAGCTTATTATCATCCTTTTGGTGGTAACAAGTTTTGTTGTCTGATCTTACTGTCATCCTTTTGATGCCGATGATCCTTGAAGTTTTGGCCTAACCTTCATCCTTTTGGTGAATGGCGACCTCTGCAATTATTACAGCTTACCGTCATCCTTTTGGTGTCGGCGATCCTTGTGGTGATAGGGATCCTTGTCATTTTGGTTCAACCATCATCCTTTTGTTGATGGTGATCTTTGTTATTATGTCTAATCATCATCCTTTTGGTGATGACGTCTAGTTCAACTTGATCATCATCCTTTTGGTGGTAACAAGTTCTGTTGTTGATCTTACCTTCATCCTTTTGGTGATGGTGATCGTTTGAGTTTATTTTAACTTATTATCATCCTTTTGGTGGTAACAAGTTTCGTCTTTTATCTGACCTTCATCCTTTTGGTGGTGGTGATCACTTAAGTTGTTGTAACCTTTTATCATCCTTTTGGTGATAACAAAGTTTTGTTATTGACCTTACCTTCATCCTTTTGGTGATGGAAATTGTTGACTTATTATCATCCTTTTGGTGGTAACAAGTTCCGTTTTAGATCTTACCTTCATCCTTTTGGTGATGGGGATTATTTGAGTTGTATTGACTTATTATCATCCTTTTGATGGTAACAAAGTTTTGTTATTGGTTTTACCTTCATCCT
Organism: Lathyrus oleraceus; assembly: GCF_024323335.1. Taxonomy (NCBI): domain Eukaryota; kingdom Viridiplantae; phylum Streptophyta; class Magnoliopsida; order Fabales; family Fabaceae; genus Lathyrus; species Lathyrus oleraceus. The sequence continues at coordinate 480,403,414 of NC_066581.1, forward strand.
TTCGGTGATGGTAATTGTTGGCTTATTATCATCCTTTTGGTGGTAACGAGTTTTTGTCTTGATTTTACCTTCATCCTTTTGGTGATGGCAATCATTTAAATTATTGTAACTTATTATCATCCTTTTGGTGATAACAAGTTTTGTTGTCCAATAGTACCTTCATCCTTTTGGTGATGGTGACTGTTGGATCTTTATCATCCTTTTGGTGGTAGCAAGTTTTGTTGTCAATTTTACCTTCATCCTTTTGGTGATGGTGATTGTTGACTTATTATCATCCTTTTGGTGGTAACAAGTTTTTGTCTTGATCTTACTTTCATCCTTTTGGTGATGGTGATCATTTAAGTTGTTTTAACTTTTTATCATCCTTTTGGTGATAACAAAGTTTCGTTATTGGTTTTACCTTCATCCTTTTGGTGATGGTGATTGTCGTGATTTATTATCATCCTTTTGGTGGTAACAAGTTTTGTTATTAATTTTACTGTCATCCTTTTGGTGTCAGTGATATTCGAAGTTATAAGGACTTATTATCATCCTTTTGGTGGTAACAAGTTTTGTCGTTTGATCTTACCTTTATCCTTTTGGTGATGGTGGTCATAAAGAATGTTGTAACTTATTATCATCCTTTTGGTGATAACGAGTTCTGTTGTTTGTAGTACCTTCATCCTTTTGGTGATGGTGACTGCCGATTTATTATCATCCTTTTGACGATAACAAGTTTTGAAGTTTTATTTTTACCTTCATCCTTTTGGTGATGGTTATCATTCGAGATGTCATGACTTACTATCATCCTTTTGATGATAACAAGTTTTGTTTGTTTAAATCTTCATCCTTTTGGTGACAATAATTATCGATTTATTATCATCCTTTTGGTGACAATAATTATCGACTTATTATCATCCTTTTGGTGATAACGAGTTTTATTGTTGGATCTTACCTTCATCATTTTGGTGACGGTGATCTTTGAAGTTGATGAGTTAATTATCATCCTTTTGGTGATTGCCTTGATATTATACTCTCGATAATGGAAACTTTATCAGAACGACCATCATCCTTTTGGTGACGGACATCATCCTTTTGGTGATGGAAATCTTGGATTGTGTCTAACTTTCATCCTTTTGGTGATAGCAAAATTTGTTGTTGATCTTACCATCATCCTTTTGGCGATGGTGATCTTTGTTGTAGCCACTGTAACCATCATCCTTTTTGGTGATGACTACTTTTGAAGCTCGGTTTAACCATTATCCTTTTGGTGATGGACTTCATCCTTTTGGTGATGATTCTCTTTGAAGCTTGGTATTCCATCATCCTTTTGGTGATGACTACCCTTAAACGCTTGGTTTATCCATCATCCTTTTGGTGATGACAATTAATTCTATTGTCATCCTTTTGGTGCCAGAGATCCTGTTCAGTTTTAGTCCCACATTTGTCTTTACATCAATAACGACCTTGGCAAAATTTGAGTGTCAACTCGAGGGTTGGCATTGGTCGGATATCCTACCTAAATACCTTGGTGCTGTTAGAACTCATTGCATTTTGTTTCTGCATTTCTCCATTGTATTTTAAAGAACAAAATTTGGGTCTTTTCGTATTTAATTACCTTCCACCACGAATGTATGAATATTGTTGTCATTCTTACCTTCTAGTTCAAGTTGATTAAATAGGGGCAGCTGTCATACCCCAATTTTGTCCGGCCATATTTAAATTTTCGTAAATCTAATTTCATTTTTAATTTGCATCATATGCATAACATGACAGACATTTCATCATGAATAATACCTAAGATATCAATCGGAATAAATTTATTGAGAATACAGACAAATCGGTTGAATCATTTCTCAAGAACGTGCAAAATCAGCGGGTAAAAACTTTCGAAATTAAAATCACAAACGCCAGTATCATTAACCTACGGTTCACATAGTTTAACCTGGTGTGCCCGTCATATTTTCAGCGACTGTTTAGGCTGTGTTATGACCCGCCTGAGCCTTTTAACCGCTGAAAATTTATTTCAGAGTTTGAAGAAATGTTGTATTTTTTCAATACGTATATTTTATGTTGATCATTTTAGTATGACCGTTTTAATTTTTTCGAGAAAATTTTCGCCCGACTTTTATTCATTCCTAGTCATTTTAATTTTGCTCTTTCTCCAAAATATTAACAAAAAAATAAATAGAATTTTCCATGTCTTCATTTTATTTTTATCATATTAATTTTTGGAGTTGTCAATTTTATGGGATTTAATTGATATAAACTATTTAAATCAATTAAATCATTTAAGAGGGGCATTTTAGGCATTGTAAAAATTGGTTGCAATTTGTGTTTCTTTCAATGGATCTCAACCATAAATCATAAGTAATCAACAGTCCATGTTAGCTATCCATGTGCATCTTTATTCACCAATAGAAGAATGAATTAATAATAATAGTAATATTTAAAAAATCAAAAGAGTAAATAAGTATATTCTTATTTCCAATAAGAAGTGGCCACGCAGGTTATAGAGAGGATCCTCCAACTGATCTTTTAAGACAGCTGGCCATGAATAATTGAAAGAAAATAAAAAAACTCTCATAGCTAATAACTCCCCAGCTGGCAAAATAAAATAAAAGAAAAGAAAAGGGAGGAACGGTTAGAAAGAGAGGGACCACTCAGCAGGTCCTCTCTCCATGATTAACAGTAAAAAAAAGGAAAAAGAATAAAAAGACAACCAAAGAAATTCTCTCGCTCGCTCGACTCAGAAAGAAAAAAACGAAAAAAAGAGAAAAATTGAAAGAGGAAGAAAACCCTCGCTTCTCTCTCATCTTGACGACCGGAAAAGGAGAGGAGACTTTTCGTCTCCTTCATCCTACGACTCTCGCTGCACCGTCAATCCCTTCGCCTTACCTCCACAATTTCCACCACTGTTCTTCTCTGCTCGGCCACCGTACGCGGTTCATTCGTCCTCCATCTGAAACTCTCCGATCACCGATCAATCTACCTCCGCGCCAACCCACAACGCCGCCACCGTTTACCATCCTTTTCCCCAAGATTTGCTAGAAAACTTCCTCCGACGAGGTCAAGGCTCGTAACGACCACACAGCTCTGTTCACTGATGACGACATGGAATAGCAATAACTTCGACTCGTTTGGTTGAGAGCTGCCAGAAAATGTGTTGGTACAACGCTGGGCATACATCGACGGCAACGGGATCGACGCTGCTCACGCCATTACAACGACAACAGCAGGAGCCTTACCCTTGGGATTATAGATTTACGGTAACATTGAAACTTGAGTTTTTTTTCTGAATCAGTGCATATTTAAGTTTTGATTTTGATGTATTTGTTATTCTGATTGGGTTGGTGTTTTCAAGTATGGTGTTCTTGCATTCATATTTTATCTCATTGGCGTATTTCACTATCGGTTGTGCCACTTATTTATGTGATAAATTCAACTGCTATCGCGATGAAGGTTCTCGTGCTATGTTTTGGGTGTGTCACTAGTACCATTTTTTTTCTTATGATGTTGCTGTCCCTGTTGAGTGAATTAAGTAAATCAATATCATTATGATGCACTTGTTTTGATTTGTTCCATTGGGTCATGTTTATTAAGTAAATCAATATCATTATGTTGCATCTGTTTTGAGTTGCTTCACCTGGATATTAAACCTGTGTGCCAGATTCGAAAATGATTTGAATATTTCTCAGTTTGAAATTGGTTACTTGGGTGAGCTTTGTGTGTGGTACACGTTTAAGTTAATAAAAGGGGATGTGGTTGATCGCCTTTCTATGTACAGGAGAAGAGAAATTGACCTTGTTACTTTTGTTCAAAAAAGATCCAACTTGTTTTATCCTGTTTTTCTATTTTGTATATCATTACTGAAAAATGAATTTAATCTAAGTTTTTTGGTTGAATTTTCTGCCTATTGACATTTTTCCCCTACCTCTCACATTTTGTAGGTAATTATAAAACTATGTAAAAAATATATTATATCGCCAATGTATAACTCCGTTACGTTAAATCGGAATTTTAACTCACGGATCCGGCAAGTTCATGCCGGTATACCGCCAAACTTCAATAAATTAATGGCATATTTCACCCTGTTTTCATCTTTACATACGACGTTTCAATTGTCGCTATGTATAAACCGGTTTATGAGCACATTGTGACCGATTCAATTCAACCCATTAAATGAACATTGACTTTTATTTTTATCACTTTTAATTAAATTAGTTAAATTTTGATTAATTAGTTAATTTCAATTAATTAACTTAATTATTTTGATTCAATTAAACAATTTTGATAATTAATCTTATTCAATTTAATTAATCGATTTAACCGAGTTTTAATAAATTAACTTTACCAATTAGAAATTGATCGATTTCTTTCACTATCACCAATTTCTAAACCAAGACCAATTCAATTTCATTATCGATCCAAACCAATTTCAAAAACACAAATTACACAATTCTTGATTTAACATCAAGCACGCTTTCAAAACAAACCCTTTGTAAGTCGATTGCTTTAGCATCGCCATCAACCTCACATGTAAATAATTTTACTAAGCATTCCGTACAAATTCAAACCATTTTCAAAACAATTTAATTTCTAAAGAATTTTCTCTTTTATAATTGAAACGTGGGATGAAAAAGGATATAGGAAGCATTCGCTTCACTATTTCTCAAGTACTCGAATGATTGGCGCATGCCATATTACTCGAACTCTTGTCACCCGATTAAAATTTCAACCATCATATTCAAATCATTTCTTTTAAATCAACTACAAATTCTAAATTCTTTTAATTCTAAATTTCAGATAATAAAAGAATGGGAGGCGTTCGCCTCACTATCTTTCGATTATTCGAATGATTGGCGTACGCCATATTGATCAAATTCTCGTCGTCAAATTAAAACGCAATCGAATAAATTCAAATCACCTCTTAGATCAAACACAATTTCATAGAATAAACTTTATAACTTAAACTTCAATTGGATGAAGGGGAGGCGTTCGCCTCACCATTCCTTGATTATTTGAATGAGTGGCGCACGCCACGTTGCTCAAATCATCGACTTTTGATCAAAACGTACCAATTCAAAATTCAAACTATTTTGCAAATCAAATACAACATCTAAGAACATTTCGTTTCATAAATTAAACTTCAGATGATAAAGGATGGGAGGCGTTCGCCTCACCATCCCTCGAATAATTAAACGATTCGCATTCGCCATATTGCTCAAATTGTCGACTTCCGATTAAAACACATTAAATAAATTTGGATGAAGGAATAGGTGGCGCACGCCTCATTGTTCCTTGAATAAACCAGTGGGAGGTGCACGCCTCACTACCGTGCATATTCGATTTCCGCAAACAAACTTTCAAAAATAATTCGAACGAATAAAGGAGTAGAAGGCGTTCACCTTGTTGTTCCTCGAAAGAATTGGACGATTGGTATGCACCACATTGCTCAATCTTTCGTCGTTCTTCAAAAACATCTCAAAAACATTAAACCTAACCTCTCGCCCACGAGCGATCGAAACAAACCAAATAAAACATCAAACACATCAATTCAACTTGTCACCCCCGCGTTACCAAAACCCATTCTAAAAAGAACACTGTTAATCATTTCTAATGCGCACAACAAACTAGTGCTAAAGCCCCCACCGAGAGTAGACAAGCCAACTTTTCGCCTTTAGAATGCCGACCTACACAGTCGTTCACAAAACAAAACACACCAATTATTCATAGTACCCCGAACTACGAATGCTCTGATTTCCTTATTGCACCATAAGGATACGTAGGCAGGAGATTGTTGTATCTTCACGAGCACACTAATAAAAAAACCTCCCATTTCTCCTTCTAAGGTCTTCATCCATATTTATCATCAATTCTAATTACTCGAAGAGAGAGAATAACAGTCAACTAACATTCAAATAGCAAATTAGACTAAAAGGTTCCCGTTGAGTACAACGGACGTGAGGGGTGCTAATACCTTCCCCTTGCGTAATCGACTCCTGAACCTGAATATGATTGCGACGACCATTATTCCATTTTATTAAAGGTTTATTCGATATTTTCCTATTCCTTCATTGGAATGAATAAAGTTAGGTGGCGACTCTGCTCGAATAACAATATTTTCTGTGTCCATCGCGAGGGATTGCATTTTTCGAGGTGCGATAGCTGGCGACTCTGCTGGGGACCCTACTCCAAGCAAGAGAGAGTCTAGCCTAACTTAGTTTGATTTTGCTATGACTGTTAGAAGATGTTCTTATCTCCCGTGCTTGTTTCTCTGTATTTTATTATATTGCTTGTATGTAATGTGTTTTGATACTTTGATATGGGGCACGATGTGTGTTGTGAGATAAGCTCCATACCCAAGCTTCGAGAAGAACTTAGAACCCGGAGTTGTGTAGTATTGAATCGAGGGGTGTACACCTCATTGGGACACTACGAAGACTCCACCTAGAGTAGATCTGTTTGGAGTTTCCATCACAATATCGCTAGCCCATTATTGTGGGGAGATTCTAAATACGATCCTTGACTCTAGGGACCTCGCCTTAAACCCAAGTTTTGTTTTCATAACTGGCGATTGTGTAGTATTGAACCGAAGGGTCTACACCCTGTTCGAACAATACGAGAATCCCACTTAGATTAGATCAGTTCAGAACTCCCATCACGATATGGCTAGCCCACCATTGCGAGGAAGTTTTGAACCTGATCCGTGAGTCTAAGTTCCTTCCTTGAAAACATAACTTTAGAACCTACCTTTGGGGAATTTCTAGTAATCAGAGAAGCCTGGGCTTCTTCCTTTTATCCTGACGTACCCGACGTATGAATGATCTTGAGTATTTGTATTCCTCTGTGAAAAACATGGCAAAATTTCATGCATTTGCATATCATCAACATGCATTGCATATCATCTCCCAGAAACAAAAACTTACACCATATTTTACCCTTTGTCCAGTAACACTGACTACTCGACACCGGTGCGAGACACGCCACAACTACAGGATGACACTCGAACAGCTTGAAGCAAACCAGATTTAGATGAGGACAGACATTGACTCCATGCAGGCTAAGATGGACCGTCTGCTTGAAACTATGTTGCTCTTAGCCCAGAAGGAGAAAGATGCTGAAACTAGCGTCGAAGCTAGAAGAGTTGCTACTCAGTTTGGATCGCCATCGCTCAGCATCCCTGAAATAACTAACCTTGATGGTAATCCTGCCCATCCTAAAGGAGGACCCATCCCCATTCATGTTCCCCTGGTTAACGTGAACCCTCACGAGCATTCTGCTACATCCGCCCGACACGGATCCATGATGGGTGATGAAGATCCGTATGATGCTTTTTTCATGCCACAACCCGTCAAACCTGTTGTTGGAGGTCTCCTAGACCCAGCTGTTGAGAGACTCCATGCTTTGGAAGAGAAATTCAAGTCCTTGGAGGTTCACACTACTCCCGGTTTGGACGCCGTTGATATGTGTTTGGTGCCAGGCCTCGTGATTCCCCAAAAGTTCAAAGTCCCGGACTTTGACAAGTACAAAGGGATCAACTGCCTGACAACTCACCTCAGAGCTTATTGCCGCAAGATGGCTGCCCATATTAGCAATGATCAACTCTTAATTCATTATTTCCAAGATAGCCTCAGTGGGGCATCCTTGGAGTGGTATATGCAGTTAGAGAGAGGACAGGTCCAGTCATGGAGAGACCTTGTTGAGGCTTTCCTTAGGCATTATCAGTACAATACTGGTCTAGCACCCAATCGCACACAGCTTCAAGACATGAATCAACGCAACAATGAGTCACTCAAGGAGTACGCCCAGCATTCGAGAGAGCTAGCAACTCGTGTCCAACCTCCTCTTCTTGACAAAGAACTAATCGATATGTTTATGGGAACTCTGCATACCCAATACATGGAGAAAATGGTAGGATCCAACTTCCCAACTTTTGCTGAGGTTGTCTCCGTGGGAGAACGAATCGAGAGCCAGATCAAGAAGGGAAAGCTACCTTGCGCCGCCAATGCTTCAGGTGGGATGAAGAAACCCTATCCCAATCTCCCAAAGAAGCCATAAGGGCAGACCAATGCCATAATGGAATCTAGTGTGCTCGATTTATTTTTCGGCTAATTATTCGGTCACATTTTGATCTATCTGAATATTTTAACCGAGTGTTTTCCATTTCAAAAATTGATAAAAACATGTATGTTTTCGAGAAGTTTATTTCACGCTTATCATTTTGGTGCATTCAGTTTAATTTTTTGAGCAATTTTGCGTCTGACTTTTTTTTCGTTTTAAATCTTTTTATTTTTATTTTTTAGTCAAAATGTTCATAAAAATAAATAGAATTAATTGCTTTTTTATTTCAATTTTATCTTGCTTATTTTAATAAAAAAACTTTTTTATTTTTTATTTGACTTAAAAAATTAAAACTCATTTTTAGCTCTACAATGCCATGTGGATGTTTAAAATTAATTCAAAAAAATTAAGGTATCATTGACACATACTTCCTCCATGACCACACAAACTTACACCATCTTACATCATTTCCATTCATCTTCTTTAACATAAATTACTAACAACAATATCCTAAATAAAAGGAAAGATAAAGTCATAAGCAAAATCAAAGACAACGTTAGATCCGTTCATTTCCGACGATACTTCCGACTACCACATGAAGCGGACGTTGCAAGCAAAACCACAACTCAACTGTGAATCCACCATCACAAACGCAGCTCACTGCTCTTCCTTCACATCTCCACCGATCTTTCGTTTTGGTTAGCTTCCTTGTTTCTCATTCTTTATGTGTTGTTGTCTTGTAGAATTGATTGTTTGTTTTAGTTTGATTAAATAAAATTAGTGAGAGAAATCAAAATGATTGAGAGAGATGAAAATCAATTTTAATCTTATGTGCTTTGTCTGTTGAATGGAGGGTACGAGTTATGTTAATTCTTGAAGGAGATGGAGAGAAAATTTTCACTCAAAGCTTTACATGTTAGCCATTAGTAAGCTTTTTGTCTCTTTATAAAGAGAGTGCTTTGAAAAGTCTATATGTTTTCTTTGCTTTTTTTTAGTTTACTTTTTTTACTAGTTTTATATTTTATATTATTATGATTTGTAGTATAAGATTATTATTGGGCTAGTTTTTTTTTTATCTAAGCCCATGTACACCCCAATTTTCTACTTTGCACTTCCATGTTTGTTTGTAACTATTTTGAATTTTGTTTATTTCTTACTAAAAATATTAATTGATTTATTTCTATAAATTAATTAATCAAGTAGTAAATAATTAAAATCAATTTATTTCCAACTTGACGAACATCAAGTTCCTTTTTCAAATAATAAAAACTCGATCCAATTTTGAGCAGATTTATTTTTAAAAACTATTTCAAACCATTTCCATCAAATTTCCATAATTTCAAACCCATTTCATAAATCATTCCTTATCTCCGCAACTCAAATCAAACTTCGGTCAACATCGAATGATTTTCCCAAATCTAACGTAATGTCAATTTTGTTTTTCAAAACAAACTCAAAAGAAGAGGACCATTAGAATCTAGCATTCCGGTGGGAACCCTCGAATGATCGGTCACGAGCCACGCGCGTCGGGTTAACTGTTCATTCTTTTCTTTCGTTCTTAAAATACTTAAATTAACTTGGACAAAGAAAGACCGTTGGGATCAAGCATTCTGGCACAACACTTTGAACAATTGATTCTTATCAAGCGTTTGTTGCCCATCAAACAATTTTCTCAATAAATTCGAATAAAAAAGGATCATTGGGATCTAGCATTCTGGTGGAACCCCGAATGATTGATCCTGAGGCTTATGTCTCGTTTTCATCAAATGTTCGTCATTCCCTTAAAAAATATTCATCCAATCAAACTCTTTTTCTCGCTGCCGTGCGATTAATCTTCAAAATCTTTCCATAAATGAAAGACATTTTATCTTAAGATGATGCAAAGCAATGCTTCATCCACAATTGTTGAGTTGAGATAAGTGGCATTTTTTTGAATATTGATTTGTAAATCCATTCGATGTGATGTGAATGTCCGCTCCTCAACTATTTTGGGTAAAATAATATTTTTCGTCGATTAATACAAGATAGCTTTCGCTAAAATCGACCAACAAACAAACAAACATTTTCTACCCAGAACTACGTAAGCCTTGAATTCTCTATTGCACCTGGAGATACGTAGGAGCAGGATTGTGAAATCTTGTCAGACCCATTAAATAAGTTTAGGTTTAGTTCCTTTTTTGCCCCCTAATAATAAAACCCTTTTTAGGTCCTCTATCATAAAATTCAAAAATATTTCTCTTCTCTCTCTTTCCCTGTCCCAAATAAGTAGAAGATTAAAAACTAACAACACACTAACATTCATCGAAACTAACTAAATGGTTCCCGCTGAGTACAACGGATGTGAGGGGTGCTAATACTTTTCCCTTGCGTAACCGACTCCCAAACCCAGATATTGGTTGTGATGACCATATCTTATCCTTTATTTTAGGGGATTTATCAATATTTCTCCTTTCCCATTTTGGGAATAAATAAAGTTCGGTGGCGACTCTGTTCAGTCCATCCTGCGAGCGTGCGATTACCCTCTACGAGCGTCGTGTTCTCATTTTTCGAGGTACGACACAACCTTTATTACAAAATCATGTCTACAACAAGTGTTGTTGTTATAATTTCATATAATTGATTAGTATACTATATACTTGAAAAAAGTTATCGCTCAGACGATTCAAATGCAACACTGATACCTCATTATCAAATTTACACCATAAATTAGGGATTGAGGTATGTATCAAGGATGAAAAATGACAATTCGTTATGGTTTGGACTTAGTGCTTAAACCCCAATCTCGTTACAGACACAATGGAAGTTATATGCCTCCTAACCATAATTAAGTGGGTTCATGATTGTAAACATGATATAATGGAGTTTGATTTGGACTCCAAACGAGTAATATAGTTTGCATCATCAAATGTCAAATATCTCATACTCTTAAGCCATTATCTAATAATGCAAAAGACTATTAACTATCCACTTTAAAAACTCTAATGTTGAGTTCATCCGGAGACAAATCAATAAGGTTGTTCATGCTCTAATAAGAGCGGTCTCATATTTAATTTGTTTTCATAATTTTATTGGCATCCCAACATATATTAACAAATTATTATGAATGAGATGCTCAAACTTTTTTCGTAAAAAATAAACATGCCATTAAGTTTAATCACATCCCATGAGTATTTTTTTTAAGAAAGTAAATAAATACAAATGTTGTAATAATAAAAGCATGTTTAAAACTAACTTTAATTTGCTTATAAAGTTTCTCAATACACTCCTTTTCCCCCTTTTTCCTTTATGCTTAAATCAACAAAATTATATTATCGAAGGAATTTCTTAAAATGGCGTGTTCACTACACCACATGTGATTGTACATTTTATAAAAGGACTAAAATATCCTTCATGTTGTCCGAACTTCAAAATTCAAATGTGTCTATCATACATCAAATCACTTCAGCAACACCTCTATTTTGATCATTTCTTAATGCACCTTTAATACTTCTTAGCTACCATGTGAAATTATTTAAGTCCCCCTAGTTTCCGTAGATGCATCTCCGGATGCACCAAATTCTGAATGAACGTTGTAATATTTCGGAGATGCATCTCTGTAACAATTTAAAACATTCAAAACATCCCACTCATAAGTCATTTACATTTGAATTGTATCAGAGGTGCATCTCCATAAATATTCCAAAGATACATCTCTGATACGTCTCAAAAAAGGTATTTCATGTTATATGTTGTTTATTTGTGTTCAGATGATCATTCAAAATATACTGTACAATTTTAAATAAACAAATAGACGTACATAATTCCAGATGGACCAAAAATATGATATAAAAATAAAATATGAATAAATGTCAAAAATGTCGTACAATCAATATTAATTAAGTAGTAAGACCGTTAAAATAAAGTACAGACCATAGTACTACAATTATATAATAAGAGACTACTATGTGTGTCTGACAACCTCTCCTCTACCTCCTCTGCCAGCTCTACCTCATTGACCATTAAATCTCGTTGTTCTCCGACATTATTTCTAGTATAACAATGCCCCTTGTGCCTCCATCATGATGGCATCTAGGATCGTCCTCACATCATACCCATCAGGGAAGATGCCTCTGCCAATGCATGCATGCACAATCTCCACTATGCAATGACACATGTGCAAGACATCCTCAACATGATCTAGTTGTGCATACTTCTCCTCAAGTATCTCCTAATGAGATGGTCTCAACAGATCTCATGGAGCAGCATGCACCATGTACGAATGTGACACCCTGAAGAACCATCTAATGTACCCGTCGACGTAGCTCCAGTCGCTCTCAGCTATGGTAGCCCATGCCTCATCCAGTACCAGATGACTCTTATAATCATCAAATGTGTCCTCTATCTGTCTACGTGTCAAGGCAGGAGGTGCAGAGACAGCAGGGTGTCTGAGAATAATATGAGTGTAGCCGAACTACCGTATGACGCGCTTGGGTAGATGAGTAGCAGTGAGATACGATCTGCATGCCAACCATCCAAAGTATAGCAATATCTCGTCAAATGGTCGTGTTTGACGATGATAAACATAATTATGAAAGTGCATGTCCTCAACAAACAAACTATCAAGATAAACTCTGAAAGGCTCGGCCGCCTGGTTCCCCCTCAGAAGGATAAAAGCAGCAGCACGCAATATATCCTTAGTGTACTCAGGCACACTCGCCCGACTAGAGATGCACGAGAAGTGCTAGAGGATGAAAGCCTGAAATAAAATGTTAGGAACACACGAGTCTTCAGTAATGGCTTTGCAAAGATGAAATGAAAATGACAAAAACTTTCAAAGACCAATAATTATTACTGTCAATAGTGTCACGATGCGTGTGACCTGCTTCGTCTTCCACATACAACTCTCTCTCAACTTCGAATACAGGTAGACCAGGCAAGTCACCCCCTAGTTATACTCATGGATCCGCTCGAAATCCATAAAATGTTGGTGTAAGCCATAGAGGCCAATACTTTTGGTACTTGTATCGAATTATTTATTAATAATAAAATGCTTTTTCTTTATTATGTTTGTTTAATAAAGTCCCTAGAATAGCTAGTCCGTTTAATGTATCAAGTGTGACTTAATCATGAGATCCCATTAAACATAAGGACACTATTCTTAAAGTATCCGTAGTCCATCTTTATTGTAAAGTGGGATAACATTAAAGCATTAAGACTATTATGTATATAGACTGATGATCACATCTCATGGATCATGGATAAGGAGTTATCAATTCTTAAACATGGGTATGAATATTAAGAGTAATATTTATACTGGATTGACTCGCTATGAGAATACTATATAGAATGTTATGCAAAGTGTCATAAGTTATTCTCATGGTGATAGTGGTGTATACCACCCTTCGACCTGAAACCACTATGGACCCTAGATGTCGAGTCGAGTACCTTATTGCTGATCAAACATTGTCCGTAACTGGATGACCATAAAGACAGTTGATGGATACTCCACGAAGCATGCTGAGGGACATGAGTGACCTAGATGGAATTTTCCCATCATGCATAACAGGATAAATGTCTAAGGGCCCAATATTGAACTGGACAAGGATGACACAATCTATGCCTTGTGTTCAATATAGACATAAGGGGAAAAGGGTAATTATACAAATAAGTATTATCACAAAAGGATTTGTCCAATCACATGACATTTTCGTGTCTTGGGTAGCAGTGATGTGTTGCTAGATACCGCTCACTGTTTATTATGTTAAATACGTGATTTAATATAATTGCTAATGTCGCGAAAACTTACAGGTTCACACAAAAAAGGACGAATTGATGAGAGATAGAGTAAATAAGGAACACTGTAAGGTACGGTACACTTAAGTGAATTGTAGAACATCGTAAGGTACAATGTACTTAAGTAGAATACAAAATATGGTAAGGTACCACACGCTTAAGTGATTTTGGCATATCATAAGATATCGGCCACATACACTTAAGTAGGCTTTTTAGCTTGTAGCCCACACAAGTGATTCTATAAATAGAACCCTTGTGCAGAAGCATTTGTGCAGTTGAAATTTTGTTTCTCTCTCTCTCTCTCTCACTCACTCAAAGCCTTCATTTGTAGCAGCTAACACTGAGATTGAAGGAATTTGTTCGTGTGGACTGAGTAGAGGCGTTGTTACCATTCAATGTTCCTGATCACTCCTTAGATCTGGATCAAAGGTTTCAATCTCCAGAAGAGGGAACAATTCTATCACTAATCATGCCCATTCGCAAGGATCACTAAAGGAGAATTTTTTTAATTTCCTTTGCGTTTTGGATCGCTATTCTCCTTCAGTGGTATCAGAGCCACTTACAAAACCATGTATTTGATAGTTGTTTATTTTTTGTATTTTCCGTATTAATACGATTAAAAGACAGAATGAATCAAAGAATAAACGAGTAATTAAATTTGGCATCATGTGTGTACGATTTGGATGATTGATGTTGACTATGCTTCGGAATCCGACGTTAGTATGGTGAAGTAGCGATACACCGATAGTCCATAGGTTACACAATTGATATCGATCAAGTTAGATATATGATATAAGTAATTCTGATGCAAAACACGGTATACATGATATATTGTTTCTATTTCATTCATTCAAACACTTAATGGTTTTTTTCCTTTGAGCGATCAATGGTCATTTACTTCGGAATCCGACGAAAGTATGGTGAAACAATGACGTGTTGATCAATCATACTGAATTAACAATCGAGGTGTGTTTGACGGTATGAAATTGATGCATTAGGGTTCATGACGATACAAGGGTTATGCTGTCAAACAGTTATGCGATTTGGGTTGTGACTGCGTAAGAGTTATGCTTTAAAGTATCGAGTGTTGATGCGAAAATCGACGTTGATTTCAAATGAATTATTCATTAAAATTTTGCATCGGGGCACTACCCCTGCAACCCTGCAGGGGGCGCTTCCCCTTGACCCCCATTCGCTGACCGGGCAACAGAACCCCCGGCTAACACTACGTAGTGTGATCGGTCGCCGAAATTTAATTTGGTTTATTTAATTAACAGAACTTAAATTAATAATAATAATGTGTTTATTATTATTGTCTTGTGGTGATCGGTTATGGCCTTAGTTTTCCTTTATTTTGTTTTGGGATTTTAAAATACGACTTGCGTGTCGTGCCTCTCTTTTAATTTCTTAATGTAACTTGTTTTCTCATCTCACTCCCTCGTATGTAAAACGAGTTTCTTTTATATAATTGTAAGACCCTAATTTTGACCCTAAGATCCCTCATGGCATCACATCATTTACTCATTGCATTGCCTCAAGGATCATAGCATGTGTGGCTCCTTTACCCTAGGGTTGGGACTTGTGTGAGTGATTTGAGACCACCAAGCATACTTGAATTGTATATTATTGCTTTTCTTATTTTGTTTAACTAACCAAAAGCACAAAAATATGTCACTAACTTTTTTGTTTTGAAGCTCAAGTAATCATGTGTGCCAATGCTCCTAGGAGACTCCTAAGCTCAATGAAGTGGCTAGATGAAGATGAGAGCAAGCATGACAATCCCCGAACTACGAGGTTTTGATCCTACCTTTGTGATGGTACGTAGGCAATGGGTTCATCCATTCAAACAACAAATTTGTAAATATAATGTATATTCTTTTCTCATCCCCCCAATCTTTTGCACATATTTTCACAAATACCAACCTACAACAAACATTTGCAAAAAGAGGTTCCCTTAGAGTACTAAGGATGTTTTGGGTGCTTAAAACCTTCTCATCTCATAACCAACCCCCTTACCTAGATCTCTGACATTTTTATTAGTTTTTTATTTGATAAAACTTCTTACTTGGCTTTTGTTCGCTTTTTAGCCTTTCCTTTGGACAAATAAAAGTACGGTGGCGACTCGAATTGTATGTTTACTTTTAGTTTAATCAATAAACCATAAGGTAACGAATACCCCGCTACAGAAAAGTGGTGACTCTGGTGGGGATGAAATCATTCCTAGTGGGTTTTGCCTACTTTTTGCTTGTTGTATTGTATGTTTATTTGTGACATATTTTTGCGCAAATTTTGGATGACTGTATTGTTTGTAATGTATGAATTTCTTGATATATCAATTGCTTGTATGCTTAATGGTTTCTTGTGAGATGAGTTCTTTACCCGAACTCGAGTGCACTTATGATAGGAGAATGGCATAGTCTTGTTGACTTGTGTGGAGTTATTACTTAGCAAGTTGACTTGCAAGCCCATTCACTTGGTGGAGGTCTTGTTGGGATCAATAATGTCACACGAGTAGTCGTGGTTAGGAATTACTCTTTCCAATATAAACCTTAGAAGCCAAGGACCTTAGATTACCTAGCCCATCTTGGCCTATTTTAGGACGTAGTACGAAGTTCGTTCAAGTGTAATATTTGATACGATTGTTACGTGATACTACACTCATAAGAGTCTCTCTTGAGAATATTTTTGGAATACGAGTAGTCGTTTTATCCGATAATATCTTAAAGATGAGATGATGAGTATGGGGACCTTTTTAGAACATGATTGTCAGGTTTAACCATAGTACACTCCCATTGGGTGGTTCTTAACTGAGACCCCATGCTCGTGACTTACAATAAACCCTTGATTCGCGGTTGATCCGTTCTCGTATATCTTCAATATCAATGGAACTTGGGTGTTGATAAGGTGTAAACCATGATCCACCAAAATGGATGATTGATATTGAAGATAACTTAGGCCATCCCGTGACCTTTGTTGGCGTGACTTGCTTGATCCTTGAGTGTGATTGTTGCATCCATGCATTCATGCATTCATTTGCATCCATATCATCAACAAGAAAATTTTCAAGGAACTTAAGAGGTCTATTTGCAAATTTTCAGACATGGATAAGCAAAGAAGGAATACGAAGAAGTACAGTTTCAGACAACCCGACTTGAAAGAGTTAAGGAGTTTGACATCTTAAGTATTAGAGCCTTTGGAGTTCAAAGCTCGCCATGGGAAGCTTCTGTCTATTCTTTCTACTCAGGTGGATGAAGGTCTGATGAGTGTGCTAGTGCAGTTCTACGATCCTCTGTATCGGTGCTTCACTTTTCCGGATTTATAGCTTTTGCCTACACTTGAGGAGTATGCCTATCTTGTGGGTATACCTATCTTGGATCAGTTGTCGTTCAGTGGTTTGGAGAGGGTTCCTTCTTCCCAAGAGATTGCTGACTTGCTTCATATAGATATATCTGAGATTGTTGCTCATATGACTACCAAAGGTGGAATTCAAGGTCTCCCATCTGATTTCCTCATTGCCCAAGCTACTTTGTTTGGGAAGGCCATGAGTGAGGACGCCTTTGAAGCCATATTTGTACTTCTCATCTATGGGCTAGTGTTATTCCTCAACATCGACAATTTTGTGGATGTGAACGCTATTAGGATTTTCTCTACTCTTAATCCCGTTCCGACTCTGTTGGGTGACACTTATTTCTCTTTGCATATGAGGAATGCAAAGGGTGGTGGATCTATTGTGTGTTGTTTGCCTCTGTTGTACAAGTGGTTTATTTCTCACTTGCCACAGACGCTCGCCTTCAAGGAGAACAAGGGATGTCTACGGTGGTCTACGAGACTCATGTCTCTCACTAATGATGATATCTTTTGGTATAACCGTGTGTATGATGGTGTCCAGATTATTGACTCTTGTGGTGAATTCTCCAATGTGCCTCTTCTTGGTACGTGTGGTGGAATTAACTACAACCTTGTTTTGGCTCGCCGTCAGCTTGGGTTCCCCTTAAAGGATAAACCTAATAACATTTTGTTAAAGGGTGTGTTCTTTTAAGAGGGTAAAGATCCTCAAAACTTGAAGGAGAGGATGGTCTGTGCCTGGTGCAAAGTTCATAGGAAGGGAAGGAAAGAGCTTGGTCTGAAGAATTGCATTGCTTTGGAACCCTATACCGCTTGGGTGAGGAAGAGAGTTCTCGAGTACCGTATGCCGTATGATTATCCGAGACCTACCCCTATGGTTATGGTTGGGCCTTCAACCCTCCCTAACCAAGGAGTAGAGGAGTTGAGAGATGAAGATCGGTCGCGTGCATGGGTTCGTGAGCGAGAGGAACTACTTCAGCAACTCAGAGATAAGGATGCTGTGATAGAATTTCTGGAGCATCGGGTTATTCATGAGCCTGATGATATGGTTACTTCTCTTCTTCCTCAGTCATCCAGGTTTTGGAAGAGGAAGTATGATCGACTTGCCAAGGAGAAGGCCGACATGGAAGCAGCTTATGAGAGAGAGGTGAAGAGGCTTCGTGTAGCTTATCTTCCGATCTCGAGAGCTTTGGACGATTGTTTCTAGGGCTCCATGGGATGCTTATTCTCCTTTTCTCTTGTATTGTATTTGGTTACCAAAACTGTACTACTTCTTTGGTGTAAAATTTTATTATTGCTATGAATATTCCATATATGTCTTAAAAGATTAATATTTTCAAATATTTGCAAATAGATCTCTATAAAGTTCCTCAAATAAAAACAAATCATATGCACAAGCATTGCATGCATCATATGCATAAGCAGGTTTTGTTCTGAGCTTCTTGATCAGTGGTCTAACTCTCTGCTCTTCATTTATTTTGAAGACAAGCTGATGCACCGGTATAATACAAGGGCCAATCTTCCAAAGATCATGGAGCATCTAGAGCAAGAGAACCAGGAACTGAAAGATGACATTGCTAGGCTGACTGCCATGATGGAGTCAGTGCTGGCTGCTTAGAGCCAATCGTCGCCAACTCCTGCAACTCCTCCCGCGAGGACTGTTATATCAGAGGTAGCCTCTTCGACTGTGCCTGCTGCAACAGCCCATTTTGCTCCAACTATGCCAGCCGGGTTCCCTTGGGGAATGCCCGCCAACTTTGTACCTGAGGGTTTTGCTCCTACTCTCGCTTCTCTACCGGCATCTAGCCCGGTCCTTTCTGTGCCACCTCCCGTCGTGCACACCTTACCCAGAGTTGAAGACACCATCTATCATTCTGAGCCATCTGAGGGCCCAAACGTTTATGAAAAGATGGACGAGATGAAAGACCAATTCCTTGAGCTGCGCAAGGAACTGAAGACTCTGAGGGATAAGGACCTTTTCGGTAAAAATGCTGCTGAGTTGTGCCTTGTGCCCAATGTTAAGATCCCTATTAAGTTCAAAGTGCCTGACTTTGAGAAATATAAGGGAAACACATGCCCACTCAGCCATCTTGTGATGTATGCTCGCAAGATGTCAACGCAAACAGATAATGATCAACTTCTTATCCACTACTTCCAGGACAGTCTCTATGGTGCTGCGCTTTGGTGGTACATGGGTTTGGAGAGTTCGAACATCCACTCCTTCAACGATCTTGGCGAGGCCTTCGTCAAGCAATATAAATACAATATGGATATGGCTCCTGATAGGGACCAGTTGAGGGCGATGTCCCAGAAAGAGAAAGAGACTTTCAAAGAGTACGCCCAGAGATGGCGCGAATTGGCAGCTCAGATAGTGCCACCCCTTGAAGAGAAAGAAATGACAAAGATATTTTTGAAGACTTTGAGTTCTTTCTACTATGAGAGGATGATCGCCAGTGCTCCCTCAGACTTCACCGAAATGGTGAATATGGGAATGAGACTGGAAGAGGGAGTCCGAGAAGGACGTCTATCCAGAGAAGACAGCTCTTCGGCAAAGAGATATGGGAGCTTTACGAAGAAGAAGGAGGGAGAGGCACACGCCGTGTCCTCCCATATCAAGAGAAGACCCTTTATGAAGAGGAAGAACGTGCGCCTGCCGTTAACCAATACTAGGTGGCTCATATAGCACCTGCCTTTAGATAAGTTCAACATCAACAACAACAACAACAATATCAACAACAACATCGTCCACAACAGGCCTACCAGCCTCGAAACAACAATAACACCAGCACCAACTACGATAGGAAGAGGGTCACTTTTGATCCAATTCCAATGACATATGTTGAACTCTATCCTTCTCTGATCGATAGAAAACTGATTACTCCACGAGACCCTCCCGTTGTACCGACCAACCCTCAGTGGTGGTATAAGCCTGAACTTCACTGTGTATATCACTTCGGTGCTCCCGGACATGATGTGGAAAATTGTTATCCTTTGAAGACCAAGGTGCAAGACCTTGTTAGAAACGGTATTTTGTTTTTCGAGGACGTAGGTCCTAATGTGAAGAAGAACCCATTGCCCGGGCATGGGAAAGCTGCTGTGAATATGGTCCAGGGTTGCCCTGGTAAATATAAAGTCTTGTATGTCAATGATATCAGGAAATCTTTGGTCGAGATGCATAAACTGTTGTATGGATACAATCACTATGAGCATGACCATGATAGGTGCCAGGTGTACACTATCAACGAGAGAGGATGCCGACAAGTTAGAAAGGACATCCAAGAGATGCTGGACTAGGGTATGATTGAAATACTTCAGAATCGTGATGAGGATGAAGTCGACGTTGTAGCGGGGTATTCGTTACCTTTAGATTTATTGACTAAATCAAAAGTAAGCATACAATTCGAGTCGCCACCGCACTTCTATTTATCCAAAGGAAAGGTTAGAAAGCGAACAAAAACCGAGAAGTTTTATCAAATCAAAAACTAATAAAAATGTCAGAGATCTGGGTAAGGGGGTTGGTTATGAAATGGGAAGGTTTTAAGCACCCAAAACATCCTTAGTACTCTAAGGGAGACCTTTTTGCAAATGTTGTATGGTAGGTTGGCATTTGTGAAAATATTTGTGCAAACATGATTGGGGAGATGAGAAAAGAATATATAGATTATTTACAATTTTATTGTTTGAATGGATGAACCCATTGCCTACGTACCATCACAAAGGTAGGATCAAAACCTCGTAGTTCAGGGTAAAAATCTCAAAATAAGTTGGTGAATTGATTTGAACAAAAGCCTTAAGGTCTTTTGTTATCAAAGGGAGAAAAATCAACCTAAACCAACAATCCACCATGTGAGGAGAGCTTCAACATACTAGTAAGGGATCCACCCTATAATAAGTATGGAAGACTTATAGTCCAATCACTAAGGATGAGGTGAGGTTTACATCAACCACTATGATAACTCAAACTAATGACTCATGTTTATATAAAAAAAGGTTTTAACAAAATGAAGTGAGTTGTATTTACAAGTTAGAGGTATTCACAAAATGAAGTCAAAGTTGACTTAAGATTCAATTCAAAATAAGTATTAATGAAAAGAGTTTGAAAAATCAAAGGCATATGACCTATGTTTCTAGTTTTGAAAACAATGTCAATGTTTGCACAAAATGAGTTTGGCTTGGGTTATAGTGGAGAGAAGAAGAGAAGGGCTAGTCCTAAACATGTAAAGATGAGAGAAGAGAATAAAACCCTTGGAGTTCCTTTCTTGAGATCATAAAGATGATTCAAGTTGCTCCTTTCCTTTGGACTTAGCAATTAACTCAAGCAATCAAGCAAATATTCAATCAAGCTCCTAGGATCTCCCAATTGGCTTGTCTCTCTTAACTTGGATGTTCATGACAATGGTCCTTCTAATTAGCTCAAGTTTGGAATCCCTATCACACAAGAGCAAACAATCAAAAAGTTCACAATGCAATAAGAGGAATGGACAAAGAGAGTTTAGATTAGGGGTCCTTTCAAGTGATAACACGAAATTATATCGCTTTTTAAGACTTAATTCAATTAAATTATTTTATCATTTACGCTAATTTATCCCATTTCATCAGATATTATGCAGTATTTCTTTTCTATTTACATCAGGTACCCATTTTGAAGCAAAAGTGAAAAAGGGAAGAAAAGGAGGTGTAAAAAGCAACAAAAAGGAGAGAAAAGGAACCAAAGGCCAAAGCCCAGCCCAAAGCGCACAAGTCACCAATGCTGTGCCTGTGACGGACGTCACAGGACGCGTGACGAGCGTCACGCGAAGTAGCTTTGTGACGGACGTCACACATGGTGTGACGAACGTCACACAACCCCACTACCTTTGTGGCGCAAGTATCGCCCTCAAAAGGACTTGAAGAATAACGTTAAGGAGTTGGTCTCCTATATGCACGCCGTGGATATAGCCACGCTGAAGAATGGGAGAAACGGAATGCTGCTACCAAGGCTATTATAAATAGCCATCTCACAAACCAAAAGAACACACAGTTTTTGCACGCTCAGTTTTGCGGAAGCTCTGCCAAATTTATTTTTCACGCCTTTGCCTATTTTTCTTCCTTTCCAGCATCGTCCACTTTATTTATTTTATTTTGCAAGCTTTGTTTTCTTTTTCCCTTGCAATTTATTTTCCCCGTTCTTAGCTTTTAGATATTTTTCGCGTAGTAGTTTCTACACCGGAAACTACTGGGCAACTTTATACCGGATTTAACCTTACGTTATATTCGAGTTTTTTATTTCCTTGATTTAATTTACTGTGTAATTGAAGAATCGAAGAACAAATCCTACCGGCTTGTGGAGGAGTGTTCAAAGACCATTGTATTACGCATTCAGGTTCTTTAATAGTTATTTAATTTTTAATGTTTTATTCTACTGTTTATTTACATTGCATGCCTGGAATGAGTCTGTTTATGCATGATATAGATTCTTATTTATTTAGCATGTCTGGCTAATTTGCCTAGGTATCGGTATGTAAAGTAAGCAGAAAGAGGGATCAAAACTAAGTCGGTCTATTCAAACTTAAAATTAGAATCAATCTTTTTATGGTCTTAACTTACAGGTTTAATAACAAGATTTTTTACAAAAGTAAAAGACATAAAGAAGTTGAAACCAACAGAGCGAGAGTTTGAGGTTTTAACTGGACAGTGTAAGTTAGTCATTAAATCTATCTCAGGGCGAGAGCAAGTTTTAGAATTAATTAAATTCTGACCTTTTTCAAAAAGTATTTTAAAGATTGAATGTGAGGACGAGAGTTAAGCATTTAGATTTAATTGTATAACCTAAGTCAACAGAGCGAAAGTTTGAGATAAGGGTGTTTAAAACGGTCAGTATTTTCTTAAAAAGAGTTTCTGCAACTTTATTGTTTTCAAAATATGATTTTTGACTTAATTATGAGTGACAGCAACATTAACATAAGATCATGGTTTCTTCAACAGAGCGAGAGTTTGAGATAAAACCTTTAACCAATAAAGTTAGTCGAAACGATTTATTTTAAAACCGAGAGACCGACAAGGAATTGATTCCCTAGTTTTGACGAACTACATACCGATATCCGTTTTATTAATATTTAATCTAGATTTTAGTTTAGCTCTTAGCTCCTTTCCCCAAACAATCAAACATTTTCACCTTAGATTTACGTAGTAACCTTAGATAACGGTACATCGATTCATAAGTCCCTGTGGGATCGATATCTTTTAAAACTACGCGATAGAACTGTGCACTTGCAGTTTGTATCCCATTCTCGACTCACACAGTCGAGCGATCAAGTTTTTGGCGCCGTTGCCGGGGACTTCTATTCAATCGATATCGTAACTCTTCCGTTACGCTGTAGAGACTAAGGTTTCTTTTTCCTTCTATTCTTTCTTTCGTTGATTTGTATGCCACGCACTCGCTCTCAAGGCGAACCGCTCTATCTACGAATCAACGATATCGAACTATATCTCCGAGTCTTACGACGAATTCGGGAATATCGTGCTGAAAACAATCTCCCTCCTATAAACCTTCCTGATATCAAAAACATTTTTCCTTCTTTAACCGAGATGGCAGAACCAGCTCGTGCTCTTAGAGATTACGCCGCTCCATCGCAAGATGAACCGCATTCAAGTATTGCTCCGCCCGCAATCGAAGCAAACAACTTTGAACTTAAACCTTCACTGTTGCAGGCTGTGCAACAGAACCAATTCTCTGGAAATCTTACCGAAGATCCAAACCTTCATTTATCCGTATTTGTTCAATATGCTGACACTGTTAAAGCTAATGGTGTCACTTCAGAGGCAATTCGACTTCGTCTTTTTCCTTTCTCATTAAGAGATAGCGCTAGAAGATGGCTTCAATCTCTCCCTTCCAACTCAGTCACCACATGGAACGAGTTGAAGAAAGTTTTTCTTGCCCGATATTTTCCGCCAAGCAAAACAGCTATGTTAAGAGCCCAGATAAACGGATTTAAACAGAAAGACAACGAGTCTCTTTTCGAAGCATGGGAAAGATACAAAGACATGATGAGACTTTGCCCACACCATGGTTTGGAAGACTGGTTGGTAATTCACACATTTTATAATGGTCTCTTATACAATACAAGGTTAACAATAGACGCCGCTGCAGGTGGTGCACTAATGAACAAACCTTATGCTGATGCTTACCAGCTTATCGAGAGCATGGCCCAAAACCACTATCAGTGGGGAACCGAACGAACAACAGTGGAAAAACCTCAACCGAAAACTGGCATGTACGAGATAAGTAACCTTGATCACGTCAATGCAAAAGTGGATGCTTTGGTCCAGAAGATTGAAAGTTTAAACGTATCACCACCAACCGCCGTGGTTGCTATAACTCAGAATTGCGAGGTCTGTGGAATCCAAGGCCACACTCCTGCGGAATGTCAACTCTTGACTGGAATCCAAACAGAGCAAGTAAACTATGCTCAAGGAAGCCCCTATTCGAATACCTATAACCCAAATTGGAAGAACCATCCAAACTTTTCATATAAGAGTAATAATGCTTTATACGCACCTGGACAGTCTCCGAATCAAACCCCATCTATACCTCCGGGATATCAGAAACCAAATCCTAACAATAATACCCCTAGAAAATCCAACTTGGAAATCATGATGGAAAACTTTATAGCTTCCCAACAACAAACCAATAAAGATTTCTTAAACCAGAACATACACACTGGCGAACAACTTAAACAACTAGCAAGCAAAGTAGATGCCTTGGCTACGCATAACAAAATGTTAGAAACCCAAATATCTCAAGTAGCTCAACAATAAGCACCTACTGCTGCACCAACCGGTACATTCCCTGGACAGCCCCAACCTAATCCGAGAAGCCAAGCTCATGCAATTATATTAAGAAGTGGAACGGAAGTGGAAGGACCGTCTGATCCAAGGATAGAAAACCAAAACCCTAAGAAATCTACTGAGGAAAGTGAACCTAAGGAAAAGGAAGAGAGTAATAAGGATACCCTAGAAAAGAAGGAACCTTATGTACCTCCACCACCTTACAAACCACCTATACCTTACCCTCAAAGGCTTGTTAAAACCAAAGATGTAGGCCAATTTAGAAAATTTGTCGATCTCCTTAAGCAATTAAACGTTACAATTCCATTTACCGAAGCTATTACGCAGATGCCCTCATATGCTAAATTCTTAAAAGAAATTCTTTCTAATAAAAGGAAACTTGAGGATAGCGAAACCGTTACACTCCCTGCCGAATGTAGCGCTATAATCCAAAACATGCCCCCTAAACTCAAGGATCCGGGTAGTTTCTCTATACCCTGTCACATAGGAAAATTTGTCATCGACAAAGCCTTATGCGACTTAGGAGCCGGAATTAGCGTTATGCCTCTATCCATATGTAAGAGACTGGAAATGGGAGAATTAAGACCGACCAAGATGTCTGTACAACTAGCGGATCGTTCCATCAAATATCCTGTAGGAATCCTTGAAAACGTTCCCGTACGCATAGGTCAGTTTTACATTCCCACTGACTTCACAATTATGGACATTAGAGAAGATGATACTACACCTATTATACTAGGAAGACCATTCTTAGCAACTGCCGGTGCAATCATAGACGTAAAACGAGGACGACTCACCTTCGAAGTAGGTGAAGAGAAAATTGAATTCATTCTTTCCAAATTCTTGAAAGCACCTGCAATAGAAGATACATGTTACTTCATGGATATCATCGATGAATGCATAAAAGAAGCAGAGTCAGGAGAAGACAAATCATCAGACCATCTTTTAGAAGACAAATCTAAACAATGCTTAGCAATAACACCAGATCCTACGCAGTGTCTTAACAAACCAACCCCTGATTTGAAAACACTTCCCAAAAATCTGAGATATGAATTCCTAGACTTAGAACTTGAACGACCCGTGATAGTCAATGCAGATCTAGGAAGACTCGAAACAGAAAAACTCCTACATATCTTAAGAAAATATCCAACCGCACTAGGATACCACATAACCGATCTTAAAGGAATAAGCCCTTCTATTTGTATGCATCGCATCATGTTAGAAGAAGACGGTAAAACCTCTAGGGAACACCAGAGAAGACTAAATCCGATCCTAAGTGAGGTAGTAAAGAAAGAAATAACCAAGTTATTAGAAGCAGGTATTATATATCCTATATCTGATAGCAAATGGGTCAGTCCTGTACACGTTGTACCAAAGAAAGGAGGCATAACCGTTATTGAAAACGAAAAAGGAGAAACTATAACTAAACGAATCGAATCGGGATGGAGAATGTGCATTGATTATAGGAAACTAAACAAAGCAACCCGAAAAGATCATTTCCCTTTACCATTCATTGACCAAATGTTAGAACGATTAGCTAAACATTCACATTTCTGTTATTTAGACGGTTATTCAGGCTTCTTTCAAATACCAATTCACCCTGATGACCAAGAAAAGACAACAT
Organism: Lathyrus oleraceus; assembly: GCF_024323335.1. Lineage (NCBI taxonomy): Eukaryota > Viridiplantae > Streptophyta > Magnoliopsida > Fabales > Fabaceae > Lathyrus > Lathyrus oleraceus. Next base: position 480,430,025 of record NC_066581.1, read on the forward strand.
TCGCATGCCCTTTTGGTACCTTCGCGTATAGACGAATGCCGTTTGGTCTGTGTAATGCCCCTGCAACTTTTCAAAGATGCATGATGGCAATTTTCGCCGACTTTCTCGAAAACATCATGGAAGTATTCATGGATGACTTTTCTGTATACGGACAAAGTTTCGAAGAATGCCTTGAAAACCTGGAAAGAGTTCTTGAACGATGTGTAAAAGTAAACTTAGTACTTAATTGGGAAAAGTGCCACTTTATGGTACAAGAAGGAATTGTTTTAGGACACATCATCTCGAACAGAGGAATTGAAGTAGACAAAGCCAAAATAGAGGTAATCGAAAATCTTCAACCCCCAAGAACCGTGAGAGAAGTACGAAGCTTTTTAGGACACGCCGGTTTCTACCGACGATTCATCAAAGACTTCTCTAAGATAACTAAACCCTTAACCGGACTATTAATGAAAGATGCTGAATTCATATTCGACGATAACTGTTTAAAAGCATTTCAAACTCTTAAACAAGCATTGATCTCCGCACCCATTATGCAGACACCAGACTGGAATGAACCATTCGAAATAATGTGCGATGCCAGTGATTATGCTGTAGGTGCTGTTTTAGGACAAAGAAAGGATAAAAAGCTCCATGTTATATATTACGCTAGCAGAACCCTGGATGAAGCACAGATGAATTATGCCACAACCGAGAAAGAACTCCTAGCAGTAGTATTTGCGCTAGATAAATTTCGTTCTTACTTGGTAGGAGCCAAAATAATAGTTTACACCGACCACGCTGCTATCAGGTACCTTCTAACAAAAAAGGATGCTAAACCTAGACTCCTAAGATGGATCTTGTTACTACAAGAATTCGACTTAGAAATTAAGGACAAGAAAGGAACTGAGAACGTAGTAGCAGACCACCTCTCTAGACTTGAGAACCTTGAACCAGAAAGAACATCCATTAATGATGATTTCTCGTATGACAAACTCATAGCTACTTTGGAAGAGAACAACTCCGACATGCAAGTAGAAACCACCTTAGCTATATCTGTCATACCATGGTACGCTGATCTAGTTAATTATTTAGCTGCCGGAATAGTTCCACCTACTTTATCTTACCAGCAGAAGAAAAGATTCTTCCACGACATAAAACACTATTACTGGGATGATCCCTTACTTTTCAAAAGAGGTCCCGATGGTATTTTCCGTCGATGTGTACCCGAAGAAGAGGTAGAAAATATAATCCAACACTGTCACTCCGCGCCTTATGGTGGACACACAAGTACATCCAAGACCTGCTCTAAAATCCTACAAGCAGGCTTCTATTGGCCAACTATATGGAAGGACGTACATGCGGCTATTAAGGAGTGTGACAGATGTCAACGCACGGGAAACATATCTAGACGTGACGAGATGCCACAAAAAGGTATTTTGGAAGTAGAGATTTTTGACGTGTGGGGAATAGACTTCATGGGACCGTTTCCGTCCTCTTTCGGTAACAAATACATACTCGTGGCGGTTGACTACGTATCAAAGTGGATCGAAGCTATAGCTTCTCCAACTAATGACACCCGAGTAGTAACTAGACTCTTTAAAAATATAATATTTCCGAGATTTGGCATCCCAAGGATAGTAGTCAGTGATGGTGGATCGCACTTTATATCCAAGGTACTCGAAAAACTACTACTTAAATATGGAGTGAGACATAGGATAGCAACACCTTACCACCCTCAAACCAGTGGACAAGTGGAAGTATCTAACAGAGAAATCAAGCAAATACTAGAAAAAACGGTCGCCACTTCAAGGAAAGATTGGTCATTGAAATTACCAGAAGCTTTATGGGCATACCGAACTGCTTATAAAACTCCCATAGGGACGACCCCATTTAAGCTCATTTATGGAAAATCCTGTCACCTCCCAGTAGAATTGGAACATAAAGCCTATTGGGCTATTAGAAATTTAAATTTGAATTATAAAGCCGCCGGTGAAAAGAGAATCCTTGACATAAACGAATTAGAGGAACTCAGAAGAGACGCCTATGAAAATGCCAAAATCTATAAAGAAAGAACAAAACAATGGCATGATAAGCGTATATCAAGGAAAATCTTCAAGCAAGGCGACGCAGTACTCTTATTTAACTCCAGACTAAAATTATTCCCGGGAAAACTACGATCCAGATGGTCAGGACCTTTCCATATCACTAAAATCTTTCCCAGTGGAGCGGTAGAAATTAAAGGACAATCTACAGAACCGTTCACCGTAAACGGGCAACGTCTGAAACATTATCACTATGCGGAAACCAACGAGGATTCGCAAATTCTACACTTAGACGAAACGCCCCCAGGACTCATAGACAATATTTAACAGTTTCTTTGTCGAGCTTGCGACATTTAAACAAAGCGCTTAGTGGGAGACAACCCACAAATTAATCTGTTATTTTATTATTTTATTATTATTATCATTTCTCTATTTCTCTCTTAATTATTCTTTTAATTTCTATTTAGTATTCATTATTGATTTATTCAAAAAGAAAAAAAATATATCTATATATATTAATAATAATTCTATTCTTCTTTCGGCATTTGGCCAAATCCTGACTTAAACTCATGTTTTCTTTTCTCTAGTTAACACTAACCAGATGGGACATTTTGACCGTATGGGTATCAAGTTCAGAGGAATGGCTCAGAAACGAAGGTTTGAAGAACTAGCCACTAGAGAGATGCTACCTAGTTTATATGCTGATGATTGGGCTATGACTGCCCTTGGACTGAGACAGAGTGTCCTGTTTTTGCTGAATCAGATAGGATGGGAGACCTCCCCTATTCTGAGACCTTTCACCACCTACCGGAGGCTCACATTAGAATTCCTTAGTTCATTAATCTATCTACCTAGCCATGGAAAAGGAATTACCAGAGGTTTTATCCAGTTCAGAATGTTCAATATGGAGTACCAATTTAATACTAGAGACTTCACCAACCTTTTGGGTTTTCCTACCTCCTTTGATACATTCACTATAAGCCAGGAAGAACTTCTTGAATATAGAGAGCTTGAACACTTTTGGGGTAAGCTGACTGGAAATGATGAGCCCGAAGAACATGAGTTTCTCTCTGGAAACATACATAACCCGGCTTTTCGCTATTTCCATAAGATCCTGACCCACACTTTATTTGGGAAGAAGCCAAATAGTACTTCAGTTTCACGTGATGAACTCTTCATCATATTTTGTGCTTCCCAGAACCGTCCAGTAAACGGTGCTACTTTTATGTTAGCTAATTTGGACCACCTTATCCAGGATGAGAGAGCACCCATTAGAATAGGCGGCCTGATAACTATGATAGGTAATGCTATTGGACTACGTCAGCCTATGCTTGACCTGAACCCTTTTTGTGGCATTACCACTATGAGTATACCTTTCCTCTTCAACACTATGTTTATAGCAAACATAGGGTCTGATGAGTTTGAGCTTGTTATTGATAACCAGGTTCTCTGCCTATTCACCCTGCCCGATCCTAGGACTAGTGTTCATAACCAAAGGAACTGGCTCTATAACCTGAATGAAACCCCAACTCCTGCTGGATCCACTGAATCCATCCAGGATTATGAGATTTGTGATGACTATGAGCACTATGTTGACCATATCTCTCTTGCTGAATCTGACCCTCAGACTCCATCCGGCTACCATGATATTGATCCTCCTCCTCAGCCCGTCCTGACCGAAGGATCAGCCATGCCTGATCTCCGACATCATATGCCAGGAACAGATATTAAAACTGTCATTGAAGCTTTGATGTCAGAACAAAACGCCCTCAGGGAAGATTTCCACAGCTTGAGACTTGCAGTCCTAGAACACATGAGCAGTACGGCAAGTCAGTTACGTATGTTACGGCATCATGTTAACTCTTTTACTCCTCCGGCCAGAGATCCGAAGATAGATGGAATTTAGTTATTTTTCTTTCTAAGTTATTTAGTTTTAGGCTAGATTTTTTCATTAATGTTATTTGAATTCATGTTTATTTCTATTTCATTTTATTATTTTCCCTTCCTGTAATACATTATGATCCTTTTTATTGAAGCTGTTTAGTTAATCTATTTTGCAATGCCTATTATGCTCTACTGTTATTACTTATTATTATTATACAAAGCAAGTAAGCATGCATACTAAATTAAACTACAGACTAAAACGTTCATAAGCAGAATAAAATATTAAATTACGCTACCAAGTGATTCTGTGAAGCGCTACTAAGCCTTTCCAAAAAGGAAGTGTGACGAGCGTCACACCACCCATGACGGACGGCACACTTAGTACTTGTTACGAGCGTCACAGCTTTGTGACGAGCGTAACGCCTCTCAGATATGTGAACGTTAGGGAGCCGTTGGAGACGAACGTTACACCCCTTACCTTTTTACATTCCCCATTCATTTTTCATTTACCACAATTAATTACTTTTCAACCACTCTTTCTTTTCACCTCCCACATTTTACCTATAAATACCCTCCAAACTTCCTTCTTTCACCACAAACAATTCTCTCATATCAAATATACACTTCTTTTCTTTTCCAAATCACTCATTCAAAAATTCATCACAATGGCGGGAAATCAAAATTTCGGAAATATCATCTTCCGATCCGGAGATGACAACTATCAGCAAGAGCAATTCGAGCGCTTCCAACAGCGAGGCGTCGCTCCCACCAGGTACCCCGATTTAACTTGTTTACAACAATTGGGCTTACTCCAAGGTATCGAGTGGATGCTCCGTAGAGCCGATTTAACCTTCCTTTGCACCCATAACCAACCCACCTATCCTTCCCTAACCTTAGAATTCCTAAGTTCTTACGACTACACCACTCCCGCCGGTGAAGGTGAATTTCTAACCGGTACAGCAACCTTCCGTATGTTTAACACCGAGTACTCTCTAACCCAACGCCAATTGAGTGCCATGCTACAATTTCCCACAGAAGGTCTGCTCCATGCCAGAATTCCCCCAACCTCAAACTGGAACACAGTTCTAGTTTTCGACCTTTTTAAGAAAATTTCCGGTATAAATACCTACAACTGGGAAGAACTCCTTCTCTCCCACATCCATAACCCCACCATCCGCTATTTTCTCCGTATCCTGCAAAACACACTCTTTGGAAGACCAAACAACAGTAAGGTCAACTCAAAAGAACTCTTTTTCCTCCAGTGCGTTTTCGAAACGGATACTACGGTAAACGCCGCCTCTTTTCTCCTTCATCATATCCGCACCTTATATGCTAGAGGCCGGCAACCATTCATAATTGGTGGATTAATAACCTCCATAGCACTTGGCCTGAACCTAGGGGATAAACTCCAAACTTTAGAATCCCTACCACCCCTGTCTATGGATATCAGCTATTGTCGCTCCAGCCGCCTGATTAAAAACAGAGTAGGCGGAGGCTATTATCTGATGGTGAACAACCAAGCAGTCCCAAGTGTTGTGCTACCCAATACCACCCTAACCGATGTCACAAACCCGAACCGCCACCTCTACGATCTTAGCGCTCCTGAAACCACCGAACCTTCACAAACAAACCAGCAAACAAATGAGTTTGAAGAAATGGAACAAGGTGATCATCCGCCAACACAACCGTCAGTCCCGCTCAACCCTTCCAGTAATGCAGCCGGCCCATCCTCCCAACGTCGTCGACGACGAAGGCCTGCGACCAACGATGACATTATGGATGCTATCGATGGAATGCAGGCACAGAATGCAGATATGATGCAGATGATGCGTCAAATGCAACAGCAACAGGATGCTCGGAATGCCATAACCGACCAGCGGTTTACTGAGTTGTTTAGCAGATTCGACAGCTTAGACATACGTCAAAGATCACCAGGACCAAGAACCAGAGGTGGAAGGCAGCCTTAGTTGTATTTTTCTTTTTCCTTTCCATTTTGTATTACTTTCCCTTCAAACATCGAGGACAATGTTTAGTTCAAGTATGGGGGGGAAATTATTCTTTCCATTCTCATCTTTGTTTCAAGTTTGTACTCTCCCTTTTCATTGTTATTTCCTTATAAAAACAAAATATTTTTTAAGTTAAGTCCTTAAGGTGAAAAGTTTCTATTATCTATTTCCCTCAACTTTCTTGAGCCATAACAAAAATTTTAACACACCCAATAAGTATAAAGGTCGCCTACTTTATAAAATTTGAGTGAAATCAAAACAAAATCATTACCATAACAACGCTCTGAGAACCTCAATATGTTAGATCAGGATAAGTACCTATTATACCGAACTCCTTGAACTTTTAGTTCTATGGCAACCCCAAGTAGTTTATACAGAAGTCAGCACCATCTTAATAGCAAACTACGTGGAGAGCCGATGAATATAAGTGAATGATCCCCAAAGTAACCTAAGAAAATTAAACTAGGTGATCCTTACCAGATCATTTAATCTAAAGGTTGCAGATCATGCAAAAGCACAATACGAAAGATCCATTATGAATTGGTTCAGTAGGAATCTGGTACTGAACTTGGTAGGGCGGACTACGGTTCGATCCCCCGCAATTTGCAATGGACTGAATAATGAAGTTATCCGACTTATGTACCAGAACTTCTAGCTAAAAGCGGATCATAGTCACTAACCGGTTACTCCACTATGTGCGCGAAAGGATAAAGGGCTTAATGTGATTTCACTAGAATGAAAACGGGCAAAATAAGACTAAAGGAACCAGGATAGCTATCATAGGGTACTTGAACTGATTGGCATAAGGTAGGGTTATCTAAGTTGTGACGGTAGTTGTTGATGTCAAGATTAAACTCAAGTCCTCCTAAACAAAAATCCATTGGCAACCTAGTACGAATTGATGTGTGCTTTAAAATTTCATCCGGCTAAAACTTTTAATAAGTTCTATACTGAATTTTGCTTGAGGACAAGCAAAGATTTAAGTATGGGGGAGTTTGATAACACGAAATTATATCGCTTTTTAAGACTTAATTCAATTAAATTATTTTATCATTTACGCTAATTTATCCCATTTCATCAGATATTATGCAGTATTTCTTTTCTATTTACATCAGGTACCCATTTTGAAGCAAAAGTGAAAAAGGGAAGAAAAGGAGGTGTAAAAAGCAACAAAAAGGAGAGAAAAGGAACCAAAGGCCAAAGCCCAGCCCAAAGCGCACAAGTCACCAATGCTGTGCCTGTGACGGACGTCACAGGACGCGTGACGAGCGTCACGCGAAGTAGCTTTGTGACGGACGTCACACATGGTGTGACGAACGTCACACAACCCCACTACCTTTGTGGCGCAAGTATCGCCCTCAAAAGGACTTGAAGAATAACGTTAAGGAGTTGGTCTCCTATATGCACGCCGTGGATATAGCCACGCTGAAGAATGGGAGAAACGGAATGCTGCTACCAAGGCTATTATAAATAGCCATCTCACAAACCAAAAGAACACACAGTTTTTGCACGCTCAGTTTTGCGGAAGCTCTGCCAAATTTATTTTTCACGCCTTTGCCTATTTTTCTTCCTTTCCAGCATCGTCCACTTTATTTATTTTATTTTGCAAGCTTTGTTTTCTTTTTCCCTTGCAATTTATTTTCCCCGTTCTTAGCTTTTAGATATTTTTCGCGTAGTAGTTTCTACACCGGAAACTACTGGGCAACTTTATACCGGATTTAACCTTACGTTATATTCGAGTTTTTTATTTCCTTGATTTAATTTACTGTGTAATTGAAGAATCGAAGAACAAATCCTACCGGCTTGTGGAGGAGTGTTCAAAGACCATTGTATTACGCATTCAGGTTCTTTAATAGTTATTTAATTTTTAATGTTTTATTCTACTGTTTATTTACATTGCATGCCTGGAATGAGTCTGTTTATGCATGATATAGATTCTTATTTATTTAGCATGTCTGGCTAATTTGCCTAGGTATCGGTATGTAAAGTAAGCAGAAAGAGGGATCAAAACTAAGTCGGTCTATTCAAACTTAAAATTAGAATCAATCTTTTTATGGTCTTAACTTACAGGTTTAATAACAAGATTTTTTACAAAAGTAAAAGACATAAAGAAGTTGAAACCAACAGAGCGAGAGTTTGAGGTTTTAACTGGACAGTGTAAGTTAGTCATTAAATCTATCTCAGGGCGAGAGCAAGTTTTAGAATTAATTAAATTCTGACCTTTTTCCAAAAAGTATTTTTAAAGATTGAATGTGAGGACGAGAGTTAAGCATTTAGATTTAATTGTATAACCTAAGTCAACAGAGCGAAAGTTTGAGATAAGGGTGTTTAAAACGGTCAGTATTTTCTTAAAAAGAGTTTCTGCAACTTTATTGTTTTCAAAATATGATTTTTGACTTAATTATGAGTGACAGCAACATTAACATAAGATCATGGTTTCTTCAACAGAGCGAGAGTTTGAGATAAACCTTTAACCAATAAAGTTAGTCGAAACGATTTATTTTAAAACCGAGAGACCGACAAGGAATTGATTCCCTAGTTTTGACGAACTACATACCGATATCCGTTTTATTAATATTTAATCTAGATTTTAGTTTAGCTCTTAGCTCCTTTCCCCAAACAATCAAACATTTTCACCTTAGATTTACGTAGTAACCTTAGATAACGGTACATCGATTCATAAGTCCCTGTGGGATCGATATCTTTTAAAACTACGCGATAGAACTGTGCACTTGCAGTTTGTATCCCATTCTCGACTCACACAGTCGAGCGATCATCAAGTCAACTTCAAGATTAAGCATTCTAAAGGCATGAGGCCTAGTTGCTCTTCAACAATTTTTAGCATTCTAAAGGCATGAGGCCTAGTTGCTCTTGAACTCCATTAAGCATAGGTAAGGTCCTAATTCTAAGTCCTTTCTCCTCTTGCATTGGGTTCACACAAACAAAAACAAAACAAGCACAAGGCAATAGTATATTTACACAATAATGTGCTCAAGTGAGCAAAAGTCAAATGGCATAAACATAAACATGAGCTCAAATGAGCAAAGGGAAAAGACAATATGAATAAATGGGCAATAAATTAAATTGCATTAAAGTAAATTGCAAGAATTAAATGCTTGAATTAAAAGTTAGTAATTAGTAGTCAGTGTTAGTGTGTCATAAGGCAATTTAGCGCTATGTTAAGCAATCGTAAGTGGACTAATGTAGTAGTCACACCTATCTGAGGTCGATCAATAAAACTATAGGAAAACAAACACAAGTTAGAGATCATGACTAGTAAGCCAAGCTCCTACAACTTGCCATGCCAAAAGAAAAGAAGAATGACCTTGTATGGATTTCAGGTTCTTTGCTTGACCAAGAAGCAACCTATCTTGGACACAAAGCAATTCACTTGATCTTTGATCAAGTTGAATATGAAAAGAAGGTTAAGCCTCCCATATGTCAAGGCTAACCACAAATCATTAACTTATTGGTCAAAAGAAAAAAAAGATGAAGAAAGGAGATGAAGATAGAATGTACAAAATGAAAATTCAAATGACATAACCAAAACACATTGATAAAACATGAATGGAATCAACATGAATCAATGGTAAACATAAGTGAAATGAAGATTAGAAGTCAAGAAAGGTAAAACATATTTTTGGTATTTTTTGGAATTAAGATAATACATAAAATAAAATGAACAAATAAAGGTCAAACTTCAAATCCAATTCAAATCAACTTGGATAAGTCCAATTGGATCATCATAAGTCTAACATGGTCAAACAAGGTTTGACAAATTTTCTCAACATTTTTTGAAAACAGAAACTAATTATAAACAATTAAAAATGAAGAAAAATAACACAATAGGACTAAAATCTCAAATAAATTTCAAATCAATTAAGAAATTGATGAGAATATTTTTCATAGACTTATCATTATCCAAAGATGTTAAAAAAATATTTTTGGCATTTTTGAATATCAAAGGGTATTTTAAATGAATTAAAAACAATCAGAAATGAAATAATTCACAAAAAATATCAAATGGAATCACAAAAATAATTAAAAATCATTTTATGAAACTAGAATTTAAGAGAAATTTTTTGCAATTGGTCCCATATTTTTGTGATTCCAAATAAAGAAGTTATGAATTTTGGAAAATAAAAGGAATTAAGAAAAATAAAACAGAAATTAATAAAAGAGAAAAAACCAGAGGCGCACGATCCATCTCATTAATTGACATGGACATCATCAACGGATCAGAGGCGCGTGCTTACCATGTACATGACTCAAGCGCGAAGTATCATGAATTAAATGAAGTCAAACATAACAAAGGCAAGGATTAGATCATGGCTAATGGATCCAAGGGCTATGAGGTCAGCCACGTGTGGACGGTGGTGGAAACCACCGTCTTCTCCGGTGAGAAGGTCAAATCCGGCCACCAGTTGCAGGTTTTGCAATCTCAACTAAACCACGCGATCCTTATACCAAATTAAAGCTGGGGTGATGTACATCACCCTTGTAACCTTAGTTTTCACTCAAGATCCTTATGGAAGAAGAAATCTAAGGTTGAAAAACTAGGTGTTCAATCTGAAGTTCAACAATTCACAAAATTAAAGCCACCATTGGCTTGCCTCTCACATGAGGACTTCAGAAAACCAAACCAAGACAAGCAATGCACAATATTCAGTGAGATTTGAAGCAAAACAGTTGAGGTATAAACCTTTGTAGTGCAGCTTTTATGAGCACAATTCAACCAATCCTTTGCTTGCAGCTTGATCTTGATGTATGATATGAGAGCTAGGCTTAGGAATTAGTATTGAAATTCAACTGATGTTGTTGAAAATCAAACTTGAAAATGAAAAGTGAAAACTCAAATTCCTTTGGTGAGAGGTTGGGAAATGAATTCAGCAGAGGTTTAGGCGCCTTCAGGTTGAGATTTGAGTGAGGCAATGCATTCTATTTATAGCCACGGCTGCAAGGAAAGTGTGAGCAAACTCGTGTGCATGAACTTGGGTCCTCCATGCATGGGCCTGTACAGGAGCATGTGAGGCCCAAAACCAATTGCAAATGAGTGATGAATATCAACCAAGTTGAATTGGACGTGCAGATTGCATGATATTGGATTGTGCATGAAGATTTTGCTTGGATTCCATAAATGATCACAAATATTCATCTCTTCGAAAGTCCCATTTGAAAAATTCAAACCACTACGCCAAAAATGACTTTTAACAGCGCATCTTAGACAGCGCTTATAAAAGAAAGCGCTGTATAAGGTTAAAATTAAAATAAAACACGGAAAATGTTCCAAAAAAATAATGAAAGCGCTGTCTAAGGGGGGGTCTTAGACAGCGCTTTCTAAAAGCGCTGTCTAAGACCCCCCCCCCTTAGACAGCGCTTTTAGAAAGCGCTTTTAAATATAGACCTTAGTCAGCGCTTTTGATAAAGCGCTGTCTAAAGTCTTTAAATTAAAAAAAAAATTACAGCTTCCATCTGGATCTTCCTAAGCCCTAATAGAGGGAAAACCCCCAAATAAAACCTAATTTTCCAGATCACATGATAGCGATGGAATTGGAACTCGCAAAGGCATAGTCTATGAATTCTATAGCCTGGAACTACACTACGGTGGCAATCCAAGAACAAAATCAAAGGAGGCGCGGAGGATCACTTACCTACCGGAGTAGCTCCGGCGGCTCTTTAGGAGCGGCGTTCGTTAAGGAAATCCCAAATATCCTTCCTCTTCAGGCGGTGCACTTGTTACTCGCCAATCTTATGCTTACATTTTCGCTCCGGTCACGCGTTGTAATCATGTGCGTGGTGATTGATGGAGGTGAGTGTAGCTTCGTGTTCGTGTTTCTATCGTGGACTTCTTGATTGAATCACGATGATGATGATTGAAGACCGAGACTGAAGCATGAGAGAATGATTTGAGGTGACGACAAAGATGAAGATTGAAAAGCTCTTCTCCTCCCAAAGCTTGCAGGGAAGCGTTCTCTTCTGTTTGCGTGAAAGTGGATCTCCAATACACGCAGGTATTCTTCTCTGATTCGATTCTCCCTCTTCTTCTTCTTCGGTTCTTTGATCTGTTTCTCCTTCTTGTTTTTGAGACTTTTCACTTGAGTTGTTGTTGTGCCTCCTTCGAAGATTCGTGACCGAAGATTCTCTTTCTGATTCGTATGTTGGTTGTAGATTGGTTGCAGGATGAAGATTGATGAATTGGAGAAGTGATTGAAGATTGAAGAATTGGAGAAGTGATTGAAGAGTTAAGAATTGGAGAAGTGATTGAAGAGTTAAGAATTGGAGAAGTGATTGAAGATCCCCCAGAATGAAGATATGGAAAGGTATTTATACAGATTTCCAAGTTTTTTAGAAGTTAAATTAAAAGTTAGTTAGGAGTTTAGATTCTGTTAGGAAGGTTATGAATGAAAAATGAAATTGAAAGGTTAATTCTTCATTATGTTATGCTAATTCGGTTAGATTTAAGTTGGTTGAAGTTTGGAGAGTTTGTTATTTCTGTTAGAAAGTTAGTTAGAGGTTAGTTGGGTTGGAAAGTGACTTTCTGTTACAATGAAATTGTTGTTAGTGACCTGTTATTACCAATCGATGGTGTCATGTTAGCCTATTAATGAGGGAGTTAATCATGTTGCAACTTCTGTTAGATTGATATTTCTCAATTAACTAATTTATGTTAAATGGATTGGAAATCAAGTGATGAAGCTGCTATGTGGATTTGGTGAATGACTTATACATGACAGTCTGAACAGAACCATGAATTGTATGTGGACTTGCTTTGAAATCTTTGTTGTGATTTTTGGTGAGCTTGCTATTGGTTGTGAATTGAGGACTATGGATTCTGTTATATTGTGCAGGTTAAGGTTAAATCAGTTGGAAACTATTGGCGGACTCATAGATTCTGAAAACGGGCTCCTGAGTTTTTTCATTTTGCAGGTTGTATACGTATTTGAATATTGCTATACATTGCCATGTAGATATGGATTCTCTTGTCATTGGATGCTTGGATGTCTGCATTGTGTTTACCGTATGACTCGGTTATCAATGTCAATTGTTAATGATTGGTTTAATGGTGAGTCGAAGTTATCTTGCAGGTTTGAAGTTTATGAATGACCATTGGATTTAAGCGGTGACCTGCTAGTACCGGTAAGTTAATTCAGTCGAATTAGAATTTCATTGGAATTGTTAAAACATGGTTCAGGTTTATGAAAATTCGGTTTGTTTTGATTAGTAGAAGTTTTAGTTAGAGTGAATAAAATTTAAACATAATGCTAATGAAATTTTAGTTAGAGTGATGTTAATAAGTAGAGAGTGTCATTCGGATTCTTAGCACCCGCGACCGTCAACTTAGGGGCGCCAACTCCATTACATGGATTAAAGTGGCGGTATATTTTTAATTACCACATTTTTTATTATATTAGTGATGACACTTGATAAAACAGGATTTATAATCCATATTTTTTTTTCATATGTAGTGTCCTCAACAACGTAATCAAATAGATTGCGGGTATTTCATGTTGAGGTTTATGCGAGATACTCTTGCTTTGGGCCGATTAAAGATTCCCACCGATGTATGTATTTCTAACTTATGAGTTATTTTTATATTTACACATATCTCATATAATTAAATAGTTGGAATTAATTTAAAATATGTTATATTATTATGTAGTACTTTGAGGAATTCAAGTGTGCATTTTATACAAAGGATCAAGTGGACGAAATCAAAGAGGAGTGGTGTCAATTCATGATAGAGCTCAATGTTTGTTCATAAATTTGTGTAATTAATGTGTACATTTGTAGTATATGTAATGACTTGTAAATGTGTACATAAATTTGTATATATTTTGATACATTTAAGGCAAAATTGGTTTGAATTGGTATATATATATATATTTGTTAGCCAAAAATTGGTAGAAAAAAGGCCAAAATGGCATATATAAAATGTGATAATTGTCTGTCAAAATCTGGTTGAAAACAGGTAGAAATTCTGGTTTATAAACCTGGAAAAAATGTGGTTTAAAACAAAAGCTTCAAAAATTTTCGTATACCTTAGACAGCGCTTTTGTAAAAAGCGCTGTCTAAGGGGGGGGGGGGGCGCTTTTGTAAAAAGCGCTGTCTAAGGGGGGGATTAGAAAGCGCTTTAGGCAAAAGCGCTGTCTAAGGGGAGGGCTTAGACAGCGCTTTTTGAAAAGCGCTGTCTAAGGTATACCTAAAAAAATTAAAATAGGAGGGTCTTAGAAAGCGCTTTTGGCCAAAGCGCTGTCTAAGGGGGGGGGGCTTAGACAGCGCTTTTAAGATTTAAAAAAGCGCTGTCTAAACCTTTAGCAGTGGAGGTTTAGACAGCGCTTTAAAGCGCTGTCTAAGGCTAAAAAAAGCGCTGTCTAAGGTCTTGTTTGTTGTAGTGAACATAGGCATGTGACTAATGGTTGGAAAGGTCTTGACATAAGGAACAAAAGCTATGTTTAACAAAAATCCATTTGGAGTTCGGAAAATTGTGAAAACTGGCCATGAAGTTCAAGGTACAAAACATGTATTTGAAAATTTTGCCAAAAATGACCAACTTCAAGCCCTTCTGTTTCATTGATGCAAGCCTTAAATGGAAAAACCTTCAACATCAAAGTTGTAGATCTTTTGAGACAATCAATTTGGACTTAAATTTTGCATCATTTGGAGTTTTTATGAGAAAGTTATGGGCACTTGAAGTTGGACTTTTTCAAGATTCAATGGCTTTGGTCCAAAGTGACCTATAATATTTTGCATTATCACATGTATTTCTTTTAGGATTATGAAATTTTGTACCATATAACATTTTAAGTAGACATCTTAAACTTTCCAATTCACTTGGTCTCACCTCAAAATCGTAAAAAATGAAGGAGTTAGGTCCTGGGAAGTTGACCCAAAATTAGGGTTTTAGTCAAAATGACCTATAATGTTTTGAAATGAATGATAACCTTCCAAGTTTCAAATGGATTTTTTATGAACATAAAAGTTGTTCATATGGTTCTTAAGAACATTTTTTATCTTGGGGTCGTAATCATTTGACAAACACATCATAAGTTAGGTCTCAGTGGAATTCAAAATAGTCAGATGATTTGACTGGTCAACTTCTCAAGTCCAAACTTCAAATCTTGATGAATAAATGATTGAGGACACTCACATAGGCTCATATATGCATAAAATATAGAATTAAAGAGCTTACCTTAATTGAATTTGATCATGGGTTGAGGTTGCTTCATGAGCAAGGCACAGTCAATGCACAGATGAATTAGGGTTTCCTTGGGAAACAATCCTCAAGCCCTTTGGTTTATCTTGATCAAATTGACAAGTTGAGATACTTGGGAGACATATATGATGATTTAGAGCTTTGGGAACCATTGTCATGTTTGCTTTCATCTTCTTCTAGTCACTTCAATGAGCATGGGGGCCTCCTAGGAGCCTTGGATCTCATGGTTGCTTGAGCTTCAAAACAAAAGATGTTAGTGACATATTTTTGTGCTTTTGGTTAGTAAAAATAAGAAAAACAATAATATACAATTCAAGCATGCTTGGTGGTCTCAACTACTCACACAAGTCCCAACCCAAAAGTTAAGGAGCCAACATGCTATGATCCTTGAGGCAAATGCAATGTGCAATGATATGATGCCATGAGGGATCTTAGGGTCAAAATTAGGGTCTTACAGATGTTATCTCCCTGGTATTCAGAATTCCAGATCCTGTTGTCGTCAAATATGATGGCAGCAAAAAGAAGGTTTCACCAGCTCTTGTGATCAAGCCAGCGGGTCCTGTCCCGTATTCATCAGACAAAGATATTCCATACAGATACAACACAGTTATGCTAGAAGGTGGGAAGGAGGTGTCGTTTCCCTCCACCTCTGTTGTGAGTATCTCAGATGTTAATGGTGTGACCCGTAGTGGTCGTGTTTTCTCGGCGCCGCCGAAACCCCATGAAGATGTCATGAGAAGAACTGTTGTTGTTAATCCTGTCGGTCCCGTGGGGACTTATTCTTCCAATCCTACTACTATTGTGAAGGGTGTTGACCCTGTTGTTGATAAATCTGTGAAAGCTCCTGTCCCGGTTGGCCAGTCTGGCACTTTGAGAGAGGATTGTGATGAGATGTTGAGGCTCATCAAAAGGAGTGAATACAATGTTATTGATCAGCTGCTATAAACTCCATCAAAGATATCTGTCTTATCTTTGTTGATGAATTTTGAGACCCACCGCGAAGCTTTGCAAAGGGTGTTGGACGTGGCATACGTGGACCACGGTGTCACTATTGAACAGTTTGATAACATTGTTGCAAACATAACCGCTTGTAACAATTTGAGCTTCTGTGATGCTGATCTTCCCGAGGAGGGAAAATACCACAATTTGGCTCTACACATTTCCATGAACTGCAAGGATGATGCCTTGTCCAATGTGTTGGTGGACACAGGATCTTCGCTTAATGTGTTGCCAAAATCCACTCTGGCTAAACTTTCTTACCAGGGGCCTCCCATGAGGCAGAGTGGAGTGGTTGTTAAGGCGTTTGATGGATCGCGCAAAACCATGATCGGCGAAGTAGAACTTGTTGGTGTAAGCCCTAGAGGCCAATACATTTTGGTACTTGTATCGAATAATAAAAGGCATTCTCTTTATTATGGTTGATTAATAAAGTCCCTGGAATAGATAGTCCGTTTAATGTATTAAGTGTGACTTAATCATGAGAACACATTAAACATAAGGACACTATTCCTAAAGTATCCGTAGTCGAGCTTTAGTGTGAAGTGGGATAACATTAAAGCATTAAGACTATTATGTTTGTAGACTGATGATCACATCTCATGGATCATGGATAAAGAGTTATCAAGTCTTAAACATAGGTATGAATATTAGGAGTAATATTTATACCGGATTGACCCGCTATGAGAATACTATATAGAAAGTTATGCAAGGTGTCATAAGTTATTCTCATGGTGATAATAGTGTATTCCACTCTTCGACCTGAAACCACTATGGATCCTAGATGTATAGTCGAGTGCTTTATTGCTGATCCAACGTTGTCCGTAACTGGATAACCATAAAGACAGTTGATGGGTACTCCACAAAGCATGCTGAGGGACATGAGTGACCTAGATGGAATTTGCCCATCCTGCATAACAGGATAAATGTCTATGGGCCCAATATTGAACTGGACAAGGATGACACGGTCTATGCCTTGTGTTCAATATAGACATAAGGGCAAAAGGGTAATTATACACATAAGTATTATCACAGAAGGAATTGTCAGATCACATGACATTTTCGTGTCTTGGGTAGCAGTGATGTGTTGCTAGATACCGCTCACTGTTTATTATGTTAAATGCGTGATTTAATGTAATTGCCAACGTCACGAAAACCTACAGGGTCACACACAAAGGACGGATTGATGAGAGATAGAGTAACTAAGGAATACCGTAAGGTACGGTGCCCTTAAGTGAGTTATAGAGCATCGTAAGGTACGATGTACTTGAGTAGAATACGAAATATGGTAAGGTACCATGAGCTTAAGTGATTTTGAGCATATTATAAGATATGGGCCAAAATACACTTAAGTGGGCTTTTAGCTTGAATCCCACACAAGTGGTTCTATAAATAGAACCCTTGTGCAGAAGCAAAAATTTGCGGTTGCATTCTTTTCGTTTTCTCTCTCTCTCTCTCTCTCACACTCACTCAAAGCCTTCATTCGTACCAGCTAGCACTGAGATTGAAGGAATCCGTTCGTGTGGACTGAGTAGAGACGTTGTCATCGTTCAACGTTCGTGATCACTCCGTGGATCTGCATCAAAGGTTTTGATCGTCACAAGAGATCTGCACCAAAGGTTTCGATCATCACAAGAGGTAAATATTCTATCACTGATCATGACCATTCGTAAGGATCTCTAAAGGAGAAATTATTAATTTCCGCTGCGTTTTGGACCGCAATTCTCCTTCAGAACTCCCGATCAAGATTGGACCTAGTGATTTCCAGATCACTTTCCAGGTCATGGATATCCATCCATCTTACAGTTGTTTGCTTGGCAGACCATGGATTCACGAGGCAGGCGCCGTGACATCCACCCTACACCAGAAGTTGAAATTCGTTAAGAATAAGAAGTTGGTGGTGATAGAGGGAGAGAAGGCTCTCTTGGTTAGCCATTTATCTTCCTTTTCCTACATAGATGCTGAGGATGAGGTTGGAACTCCGTTCCAAGCCTTATCTATTGCTGAGCCTTCAAGGAAAGGACTTTCTTCATTTGTCTCCTACAACGATGCAAAGTTGGCCATTGAGCATGGTGCAACTACTCGGTTGGGGCAAATGATCAAGTTGGAAGATAATAAATCCTGAGCTGGCATAGGGTACTTTCCGGTGTTTCCAATGAACGTGGGTTGTTCCAGAGTGGTGGTTTCATCCACACTGTTGAAGATCAAGAGGCTGATGCCATTGTTGAAGAAGATGAAGAGGAAGACCTTGGAAAATTTGTCATCCCAAGCGGAATCTGCAATAATTGGGTCGCTGTTGAATTTCCAACAGTTATTCATAAGTCAGCGTAATATGTTCATTTTGTTTGAAAACCCTTCTCCCATGCCAAAAGGAGAAGTGATGACATTATTGGCACCATTTGATTAATACAATGATATTCATTCAATAATCACATGTTAAATGTTTGTTTTTCCAAATTATTTTTCCTTTTTGCTTTTTGCATGAAATTGGTGATCACCATAAAACCCTAAAAAGAGAATAAAATCAATCTTTTCATCTGCATAATGATTTGCCTTATTTCAATTATGAAATCTCTTTTATACTCAAAATCATTATGCAGGTTAATTAAACCCATTGAACATAATGACCCAACACCATCTCCCAACTTTGAGTTCCCTGTATTTGAGGCAGAAGAAGATGATGTTGAAGAGATTCCTGATGAAATTACCCGTCTGCTTGAGCACGAGGAGAAGATCATTCAACCGCATCTTGAGAATCTGGAAACAGTCAACTTGGGGTCTGAAGGCTGTGTTCGTGAAGTGAAGATTGGGGCACTCCTTGAAGAGTCATTGAAGAAAGGGTTGATTGAGTTGCTACGAGAATATGTCGACGTCTTCGCCTGGTCGTATGAAGACATGCCTGGTCTAGATACTGATATTGTGCAACATTTCCTACCATTGAAGCCTGAGTGTGTGCCTGTGAAGCAAAAGCTCAGAAGAACTCATCCTGATATGGTAGTGAAGATTAAAGAAGAAGTTCAGAAGCAAATTGATACGGGGTTTCTGGTGACTTCTACATATCCTTAATGGGTGGCCAATATTGTGCCTGTGCCTAAGAAAGATGGAAAAGTCCGAATGTGTGTAGACTATCGAGACTTGAATAAAGCTAGTCCGAAAGATGATTTTCCTCTACCACACATTGATATGTTGGTAGATAATACAGCTAAATTCAATGTCTTCTCATTTATGGACGGATTTTTCGGTTATAACCAGATTAAAATGGCACCCGAGGATATGGAGAAGACAACATTCATCACACTTTGGGGAACATTTTGTTATCGAGTGATGCCCTTCATTTTTGAAGAACGTCGGAGCCACGTATCAACGAGCTATGACTACCTTGTTTCATGATATGATGCACAAGGAGATCGAGGTATATGTTGATGATATGATTGCAAAGTCGAGAACGGAAGTTGAACACGTAGAGCACTTGTTGAAGCTTTTCTAGTGTTTGAGGAAGTATAAACTCCGCCTGAATCCGAACAAGTGTACATTTGGAGTCCGTTCCGGCAAGTTATTGGGCTTTATTATCAGTGAAAGAGGTATTGAAGTTGATCCTGCCGAGGTCAAAGCAATACAAGAGATGCCTGCACCCAAAACTGAGAAGCAAGTTCGAGGTTTTCTTGGCCGCTTGAATTACATTTCGAGATTTATATCCCACATGACTGCCACATGTGTGCCTATATTCAAGCTACTCCGGAAAGATCAGCGTCATGATTGGACCGAGGATTGCCAGAAAGATTTTGACAGTATCAAAGAGTATCTATCCGAGCCTCCGATTCTGTCTCCGCCTGTTGAAGGGAGACCATTGATTATGTACTTGACTGTGCTTGATGATTCCATGGGATGTGTATTGGGTCAGCAAGATGAATCAGGGAGGAAATAATATGCCATATATTACCTGAGTGAGAAATTCACCGACTGTGAGTCTCGGTACTCAATGCTTGAGAAGACATGTTGTGCTTTGGCTTGGGCCGCTAAGCGTTTACGCCAATATATGTTGAATCATATGACTTAGTTGATATCTAAAATAGATCCAATCAAGTATATCTTTGAGGATCCTGCTTTAACTGGGAGGATTGCCCGTTGGCAGATGTTGTTATCTGAGTATGACATTGAGTATCGAGCTCAGAAAGCTATTAAAGGTAGTATCTTGGCTGACCACTTGGCACATCAACCAATTGAAGATTATCAGTCTGTTCAGTACGACTTCCCAGATGAGGAGATTCTGTATTTGAAGATGAAAGATTGCGATGAGCCTACACTCGATGAAGGACCAGAGCCTGATTCCCGATGGGGCATGGTGTTCGATGGTGCTGTTAATCAATATGGAAATGGTATCGGGGCAGTGATTATTACTTCTCAGGGCACATATTTTCCTTTTACAACAAGGCTAACTTTCAAATGCACGAATAATATGGCGGAGTATGAGGCTTGTATCACGGGTTTGGAAGAATGTATTGATCTTAGGATCAAGCATCTTGATGTTTATGGTGATTCGGCCCTTATTGTTAATCAGATTAAGGGTGAATGAGAGACGAATCAGCCTGACCTCATCCCATATAGAGATTATGCGAGGAGGATTTCAACTTTCTTTACTGAGGTTGACTTCCACCATATTCCTCGAGATGAGAATCATATGGCAGATGCTCTTGCTACGCTTGCTTCAATGATTATGGTGAAATATTGGAATGAAGTCCCCAATATTACTGTAATGCGCTTGGATAGACCAGCCCATGTATTTGCAGTTGAAGAAGTGAAAGATGATAAGCCATGGTATTATGATATCAAGTGCTTTCTCCAAAGTCAGACTTACCCGCCTGGGGCATCTGTTAAAGATAAGAAGACTTTGAGGAGACTATCTGGCAGTTTCTACCTCAATGATGATGTGCTTTATAAGAGGATTTTTGACATGGTTTTGCTCAGATGCGTGGATAGACACGAAGCAGACCTGTTGATGACTGAGGTTCATTTGGTATTCATTCTAATGGACATGCTATGGCGAAGAAGATGTTGAGAGCAGGCTACTATTGGCTGACAATGGAGTCTAACTGCTGCAAATATGTGAAGAAATGCCACAAGTGTCAGATTTATACGGACAAGATTCATATTCCCCCGACACTTCTGAATGTTATTTCCTCACCATGGCCTTTCTCCATGTGGGGAATTGACATGATTGGCATGATAGAGCCAAAGGCATTGAACAATCACCGTTTTATTCTCGTAGCTATTGATTACTTCACCAAGTGGGTTGAAGCGGCGTCGTATGCAAATATGACCAGGCAGGTGGTCGTGAAGTTTATCAAGAATCAACTCATGTGCCGGTATGGTGTGCCAGACAAGATCATTACTTATAATGGATCTAACTTGAACAACAAGATGATGAAATAGCTGTATAGCGAGTTCAAGATTGCGCATCATAATTCTTCTTCCTACAGACCCAAGATGAATGGAGCTGTTGAAGCTGCTAACAAGAACATCAAGAAGATTATCCAGAAGATGGTTGTTACGTACAAGGATTGGCATGAGATGTTGCCATTCGCCTTGCATGGCTATCGTACATCTGTTCGCACTTCAACAGGGGCAACCCATTTCTCCCTTGTGTATGGCATGGTGGTTGTGCTCCCCGTGGAGGTTGAGATCCCATCAATGAGAGTCTTGATGGAAGCCAAGTTAACTGAGGCTGAATGGGTTCAGAGTCGTTATGACCAGCTGAATTTGATTGAAGAGAAAAGATTAACTGCCATGTGCCATGGTCAGTTATATCAGCAAAGGATGAAGAAAGCCTTTGATAAGATGGTCAAACCTCGTGTGTTCCGAGAAGGTGACCTCGTGCTCAAGAAAGTTTTGTCTTTCGCGCCCGATTCTAGGGGCAAGTGGACTCCAAACTATGAAGGTCCATATGTTGTTAAAAGAGCCTTTTCAAGCGGTGCTTTGATACTTACAACTATGGATGGGGAAGATTTCACTCGTCCTGTGAATTCAAATGCAGTCAAGAAATACTTCGCCTAAAATAAAAACAGAATAGCTCGCTAAGTTGAAAACCCGAAAGGGCGACTTAGGAAAAAATGAGCGTCTTGGTGGATTGAAAACCCGAAAGGGCGGTCCAGGCAAAAGTTAGAGACATGAAAAAAATGAATATATATATCGCGCTAGATTGAGTACCTCACCCTGGGGAAATCTAGGCAAAAATTAGGGATTTGGCAAGTAACTGCATCCTGACAAGACTTTGTTCTTCAACTGTCATCTGTCAAAGATTCTCGCTCAATCATCGTCAACTGAAGCTTCAAATACATTGGATTCAAAGTTGGCGGAGAAATGGTCATTATGTTCAATGTAGCCCTTTTTCCAATATATGTCACCAATTTCAAATTTGTAAAGATCCATGGAGTCTTGCCATTTGCGGACTACCATTCTATCAAATAAATTTGAGCCTTTATCCAATTCTCTGCACTCTTATTTGTTTCTGCTTAACAAATGTTTGCATGTTTTAATTGATAAATATCATTGTTTTAAACAAATAAAGTTTTTATAAACTGTTTTTAAACAAAGTGAACATTCACAAAGACTAAAAAAGATAGTTGGGATGTCTTCAGTGCTCTCCCAAGGATAGTACGATCTCCAAAAGGTAAGACATTTTTTTATATTCTGACATGTTTGTATCCTCTTCATCATCTTTCAGGATGTCTCCCTAGCGAGCGCAAAGAAGAGCGATGCATCCTCAACTCCCTAGAGAGTTTGGAGTTTTGGCCTCGATCTTTTAGAGATGTGTATACCTCTATATCAGGCACTAGCATTTGTGTTTTATCAATTATGTGGTTATCATCCCTTGTGTGGACTGATCTAAAATCCCTTATAGATTGATAAAAGTTTGATATGCTATCTATTCATGAGGAAGTTTGTCTTTCCTCAGTGAGCAGAAATTCACAGCATGAGTAGAAGTCCTCAGCATAGTAAGCATGTGCCCTGCAAAGCTATCTTTAAGATATCTCCTCAGCAGTAGTTGCCTAGAGTAGTTGGTGAAGGGTTTGTTCCCTTTTCATCCCCAGCATGGCACGTGTCGACGTAGGATTCGTTTCCGATTCCCTCAGCCAAGACAGTTCCTCCGGAGGTACTTGTAGTTATCCCCAGTAGGGTTGCTTGCAGCAGACTATCCCTAGTATGGTCGCCTATAGTCCCTTCCCAGTGGAGTTGCCTGATCCTAACTTGACGTTGTATCCCCTCCGAGTCCGAAGATTTCTTCCAGTATTGGACGACGATTGAGGAAGATGTGTTATTTCCTTCCCCAGCGGAGCAATTGTTCTCTCTCTCTCTCTCTCTCCCCTAGTAGAGATGTCCCTCCAGCAGTTAGAAAGGAGTGTTTGATTGATGTGTATCTGTTTGGTGGTTGTTCCCCATGGAATCTCACATCATCCCCTGATAAGATCCCTAGTAGAGTTCTTCTATGGCAGATCTTATTGATATCTCTGCATGTTCCCCTGCTGAGACTTTTCCCTCCCCAGCGGTGGTCCATATCTCCTGGTATTTGGTGCATCCCCATCAGGATTGACTTCTCTTGTGGGTCTGGCTTTCTCTTTTTGAGATGTTATACCGGATGTCCGTTCGTAGGCTCTGGAACCTGTTTGTGTTAGATATGTCTGGCTGTCAGCATTAATCATACATAAACCACGCACATACATGCATAATTATAGCATACAGATATTCATGTTGCATTTTTTGCCATATATCTTTGCTTGTTATCCCCTGCTATTGGTGAAATGTTCTTCCCCAAGCAGATGTTGAGTCTGATCTCTCCATATAGAGTCGGCCCCATAGGCAGAAAGTGTCTATCTTTCTTTCCATATTCCCCACTGAGTTATGTCCTCGTGGATGATTATTGTTTCAGCTTCCTCCCCAATTATATATAGGGATGGAATTACTCCCTGAGTTATATCCTTATTGGGTTGAGTCTTGTTAATTGTGTCTCTCTAGCTTGTTCCTAGATTGACTCCCTTCTTATTTTTTCCCTGCAGTTCCCTGCGGTTTAGTTGTTCAATTGCTCAATAACCAGTAATTGTTCATACTTTCCCCAGTGGAACTTTGTGGCCTTCTACCCAGTAAACGATAGTTGTAAGTCCTATTTCCGTGGTTTTCTATCCAGTAACCGGTAGATGTAATCCCCTCTTTGTTGGTTATCTTTATCCAATATTCGGTATTGATATTCCTTTGTTTTTTTTGAAGTATTTCACCCAGTAACCGGTGATATATCTCTTGGATGATTGTTCGTATCAAACAATTTATCCCCCGCCAAGTCATATTTCATTTACCTCTTTGTTTGGTAATGATTGTTTCTCCTTCTGATTGGTCATCATTTTATACCCAGTAACCGGTATCCCGATGTCCTTTCTTTTTGGTCGATTTATCCTTTATTAACCCAGTAACCGGTTGTGGATAATCTTCCATGCGAGTATGTTATCTATGTTATGACGGTAATAGATAATATATCTCATGCGCTCTTCAGTAGAAGTCTCTTTTCTTCCCCAGTTGAGTAAGATTCGTATTTCCTTATGGAATCGAATGCCCATCCTGTAAGTCGAGTTTGCTTTTTCAGCCCTCCTTTCGGACGATGAGTTTCTTGGACTTATTCCCAATTCACGCTTGGTTGGTCACCTATTATATGCCCAGTAACCGGTATCCCTGGTGTTCCTTCCCTCTGCTCCCTATTATGACTTTTTGTCCCCCTGTGGAGTCAGATTCTCTTGAGTTGAGATGTGCCTTTTAGATCATCCTCAGATGTTTCAGATGATTGATATCTCTAACCCTTATACCGGTCTTAGATATTCTATCTCCCTGAGCATGTTGTTCTCCCACCCAGTAACTGGTGTCTTAATAACATGTCTCTCTTTGAGTTTATTACCCAATAACCGGTAATATCTCGTTGTTTCTTCCTCAGTTGGTTCCTTTATGGATTTCCCCATCTGAGTCCGGATCTTTATCCGAGGTATCCTTTGTGGATAGTTGTGATGTATTGGCATATTCCCCAATACATGCATCTTTACGTCAGCTCGAGTCTTTCCATTGATTTATTTTCGTGGAATCCCTTCGTGTCTCCCAGCAAGTTTTCAAGTCGTGACCTGCTCACGCATTCTTATCCTATTTTCCCCCAGAGTCTCTGTCTCCCTAGTGAGTGTGTTACTCCTATGGATTTTTTCAGTTTCTCCTGATTTCTCTTTCCTTTGTGGCCATATTTCCCCACAGAGTATTAACTTTTGCATGCATACATCTGCATCATGAGGTCTCTTAGGGACCAAAATTCGTCTCTTTGTTATTATTTAAGCCCATTCTACCTCGTCGAGACGAAGATTTTAACCTTCATATCTCCGGCTAGAATGACCTTAAATATGGGCATCTGTAAGACCCTAATTTTGACCCTAAGATCCCTCATGGCATCACATCATTTGCTCATTGCATTGCCTCAAGGATCATAGCATGTGTGGCTCCTTTACCCTATGGTTGAGACTTGTGTGAGTGGTTTGAGACCACCAAGCATGCTTGAATTGTATATTATTGCTTTTCTTATTTTGTTTAACTAACCAAAAGCACAAAAAGATGTCACTAACTTTTTTATTTTGAAGCTCAAGTAATCATGTGTGCCAATGCTCCTAGGAGACTCCTAAGCTCAATGAAGTGGCTAGATGAAAATGAGAGCAAGCATGACAATCCCTGAACTACGAGGTTTTGATCCTACCTTTGTGATGGTACGTAGGCAATGGGTTCATCCATTCAAACAATAAATTTGTAAGTATAATGTATATTCTTTTCTCATCCCCCCAATCTTTTGCACATATTTTCACAAATACCAACCTACAACACACATTTGCAAAAAGAGGTTCCCTTAGAGTACTAAGGATGTTTTGGGTGCTTAAAACCTTCCCATCTCATAACCAACCCCCTTACCTAGATCTCTGACATTTTTATTAGTTTTTGATTTGATAAAACTTCTTACTTGGCTTTTGTTCACTTTTTAGCCTTTCCTTTGGACAAATAAAAGTGCGGTGGCGACTCGAATTGTATGTTTACTTTTGGTTTAATCAATAAACCATAAGGTAACGAATACCCCGCTACAGTAATATAATTTTATGAAGAAAGAGAAGAATACAATACCAAAGGAGGACAACCTTGAAGATCTTGCTTGGAGAAGCTTAGATCGTTGTTAGGTTAGCTTAGGTTCTCTCATTGGCTTGGGAGAACAATTGCGTTATGGGCCATAACTGTTTCATTTTGTATGTATGTTGATGCATGTGAATGTATGTTGATGCATGTGAGAGACGATTTATATGATAAATAAGCCGGTGATATCAGAATAATTATAAATTCCCTCAAATTAAATATTAAGTTTATGCTTTCCAAGTTTTAGCACTCATCAAGACTAGTATCGAATAATGTAGGTTTCGCCTACGCGAGGTGCATATTCTATATTAGTAAGGTGCGATGGGATAATTGTGATATCCAATTGCTAAAACAATGGGTCAAACTTAACTAAACAAATTATAATAAGATTATATATGTTTAGAAGCAAGAGTTGGAAATGATCCATGTGATGGATTGGAATAAGGAGTTATTCACCCAACTAAAATATTCGAGAGTTGTATTAGATACAATTGGAAGGAGTTTATACCTAAATAACCTAGTTTTGTGTAATCCGCCTAGACGGACTTAAAACAAAGTGAAATGTGGATCTCGACCCACTAGAAAATCTTCCAATGAGATTTTCCGAATCAAATGGTGAGGGTCATTTGTTTTGAGTAAAATAGAGGGAGCATATTTAATTAAAGGCCTAATTAAATATGTTATTAATACTTATATTTTCATTATTTTCATGTAGATTACCATGACAACAAACACCTCTAACAACATTTTGCGATCAATCATTGATAGGGAAAAATTGTCTAGGACAAATTTTCTGGATTGGCACCGAAATTTGAGGATTGTCCTCAAACATGATAGAAAGTTGTATGTCTTGGAGAAACCTGTTCCTGAAGAGGAACCTCCTAGTTTTGCACCTAAGGCAGAAAGAGATGCTTATAAGAAGCATGTCGATGATGCCAATGAAACTGCTTGCCTTATGCTAGCTACCATGAACTCAGAGTTACAAAAGCAACATGAGAACATGGAAGCATTCGATATGATCGAACACCTGAAGATGCTCTATTAAGAGCAAGTAAGACATGAAAGATTTGAAATTTCAAAAGCCCTTTTTCAAGGCAAGTTAGTTAAGGGAGCCCCTGTAGATCCCCATGTGCTCAAGATGATTAGGTATGTGGAGAACCTTGAGAGGTTGGGTTTTCCCATCGGAAAGGAAATTGCAACTAATTTGATCTTGCAATCATTTCCAGATAGATTCAGTCAATTTGTCCTTAATTTCAATATGAATGGTATGGACAAATCTCTTCCTGAACTGCTAGCCATGTTAAGAACTGCTGAGCAGAATCTAAAGTCAAAAGGGAAGTCCATTCTGATGATCAGAAATGGAAAGAGACAGAACAAAAGACCCACCAAGCAGGGTGATAAAGGGAAAGGCAAGGAAGTTGCCAAACCCAAACCCACTGCTTCTGCTTTGAAGCCTAGTGGAGGCATAACAAAGGAAGACACCTACTTCCATTGTGGTAAGACCGAACACTAGAAGAGAAACTGCCCAAAGTACCTGGAAGATAAGAAGAATGGAGTAGAGACTTCAACTTCAGGTATTTTTGTTATTGAAATTAATTTATCTACTTCTGCATCATGGGTATTAGATACTGGATGCGGCTCTCACAATTGTACCAATGTGCAGGGGCTAAAAAGGAGTAGAGATTTGGCAAAAGGTGAAGTTGACCTACGAGTCGGCAATGGAGCAAAGATTGTTGCTTTAGCCGTAGGAACTTATGTATTGACTTTACCTAGTGGTTTAATAATTCAGTTAGAGAACTGTTATTATGTACCTGCAATTAGCAGGAGTATTATTTTCGTTTCTTGTTTAGACAAGTTTGGTTTTTCATTTATAATAAAGAACAATTGTTGCTCCATTTATTTGAATGATATATTCTATGATACTGCACAAATGAACAATGGACTATATGTCCTTGATCTTGAAATGCCTATTTATAACATTAATACTAAAAGGATGAAACCTAATGAGTTAAATCCAACTTACCTTTGGCATTGTCGATTAGGCCACATAAATGAGAAACGCATTTCCAAACTCCATAAAGATGGACTCTTGGACTCTTTTGATCATGAATCATATGAGACATGCATATCTTGTTTAATTGGAAAGATGACAAAGTCTCCATTCACAGGAAAAGGTGAAAGAGCTAATGATCTTTTGGCCCTCATACATACTGATCTATGTGGACCATTGAACATACCAGCCAGAGGAGGTTTTCAGTACTTCATCACATTTACTGATGATTTCAGTAGATATGGTTATGTGTATTTAACGAAACACAAATCAGAGTCCTTTGAAAAGTTCAAGGAATTCAAGAATGAAGTACAAAACCAAATAGGTAAGAATATTAAAACTCTTCGATCAAATCGAGGTGGTGAGTATTTAAGCCTAGAGTTTGATGACCATCTGAAAGAGTGTGGGATTCTATTCCAACTTACTCCTCCTGGAACACCCCAATGGAACAGTGTATCTGAGAGAAGAAATCGAACCTTGTTAGACATGGTCCGATCCATGATGAGTCACGCCAATCTTCCAAACTCCTTTTCGGGACCTGCAATATTGACAACAGCTTACACACTTAACCGTGTTCCATCCAAAAAGGTTGATAAGACACCATATGAGATATGGAGTGGTAAGAAACAACATATGTCTTACATGAAGATTTGGGGTTACGAAGTTTATGTGAAACGACAAATTTCAACTAAGCTTGAGCCCAAATCTGACAAATGCTTATTTGTGGGGTATCCTAAAGAAACAAGAGGGTATTACTTCTACAATCCTTCTGAGGGCAAAATGTTTATCGCTCGAACTGGAGTCTTCCTAGAAAAGGATTTTATTTCCAAAGGAATCAATGGGAGGAAAGTAAAGCTTGAAGAAATTCAAGAATCACAAAGCATTGATACACCTATGGAGGAATTAGAGCAGGAAACACAAGTAGTTGTGGAAGAGCAACCTGCTTAAGTAGAACAATACCAGCGTAGGTCAAGCAGGATACGTCACCTACCTGAGAGATATGGATATCTCATAATTGATCAAGGTGATGTATTACTCATGGATCAAGATGAGCTTGTGACCTACCAAGAGGCCATAACTGGTCCCGATTCTGAGAAGTGGCTAGAAGCCATGAAATCTGAAATGGATTCCATACACAAACCAGGTTTGGACCTTGGTAGAGCCTCCTGTAGGAGTTAACCCTATAGGATGCAAGTGGGTCTTCAAAAAGAAGGCTGACATGGATGGTAAGGTACATACCTATAAGGCAAGACTGGTTGCAAAAGGATATAAACAAATTCATGGGTTGACTATGATGAAACCTTTCCACCAGTTGCAATGCTTAAATCTTTTCGGATTTTACTTGCTATCGCTGCATATCATGATTATGAAATATGGCATATGGATGTCAAAACTGCTTTCCTTAATGAGAATCTTCTTGAGGATGTGTACATGACACAGCCTGAAGGATTTGACATACCAGAAGAAGCCCAAAAGATATGTAAATTACAAAGATCAATCTATGGATCGAAGCAAGCTTCCAAGAGTTGGAATCTTCGTTTTGATGAAACAGTAAAACAATATGGATTCATCAAGAATGAAGATGAGCCTTGTGTTTACAAGAAGGTTAGTGGGAGCATGATCGTCTTCCTGGTATTATATGTAGATGACATATTACTCATTGGGAACGATGTCCCTACCCTACAACAAGTAAAGTCTTAGTTGGGGAAATGCTTTTCTATGAAGGACCTAGATGAAACAACCTATATATTAGGAATCAGGATCTATAGAGATAAATCACAAAAACTGCTTGGCCTAAGTCAGAGTACATACATAGACAAAGTGTTGAGACCAGAGGGACCAGGAGCATCCATAACCTGCTGACTCTTCTCCCGCCGAACAAATGTGTGATGAGCAACCCAAACATGCCTCAATTTATCATGTCTATCAACCATTATACCTGTAATTTATAGTAAATCAGACCATTAATGCATGCAAACAACACAAGCAAGAAAAAAAAACACTGAGAAATTTCCAGAGATGCATCTCTGGTTTCTGGAAAACCTTTGAAAAATCAAGAAGATGGATCTCCGGTTCATGGGAAACTTAAACGCTGAAAATTTCCGGAGATGCATCTCCGGAATTTTCTACAACTTAGAGGTCGCGACAATGACGTAATGTACCACAATGAAATGAATTTTTATTTTGTTTTAATCATCAATTTCAGCCAACAAACAACTAATACACTATGAATAAACTATCTTAAATGTAATTTCTACTCATTTCTAACCCTAATCATTGATTTCTATTCATTTACATCGAAACTCAAACATTTCAAAAACTCAAAAAACTTACAACAACTTGATGTTTTTGATGAAATTGGATGATGTTACAAATGAAGATTGATGTTCCTTTGAGCCTTTGAGAGATTTTTTTTGAGTTAAGAGTCGAGTACAATGTGAAATGAGGAAGGAGAATATCTGTCACGACTTAACCTCCAAATTTTTCAGAGATGTATCTCCAAAATATTTTAACGTTAATTTACCTTTATGTGTGTTCGAAGATGTATCTCTGAAAACATGAGATATTTTTAAAATTACGCGTGGTACATAAAAAAAAACATATGAGGTGCGTAGAGAAACCCTCGTTTATTTTTCTAATGCAAGTGTTATCATTTGCCTATTCAATTTGGGCTAAGATGGGCCTATTAGACTCACACAAAGTCGACCAATATCCAACCCAAATTCCTAGCTAGTTTCTAGTTGTTCTTTCTTAACGCGTTACCATTACATTACCACTAGTGTTGTCCGAAAGCAAGTGTGAATCTGATCTCGTTACTTTTGCTACTAGTCTTTCGTCCATAACTACGCGGAACCAACCAAGCAATCACAACAAAGAAAAAAAAATCCGTAATTACAATTTTGCCCAATACTTCAACGGTACCAAAAACCAAACTGGACCCCACTCACAACAAAGAACATTCTAGAGACTCTCATCCTCTAACCTATATAACCAATCTCTTACATTAACCACTCATTCACAATTTCACAATTCATAGCTTCAAGAACGAAACCCTAAAATTCTCTCTCTTGTTCTTCGATTATCTCTGTTACAATGGCCGGTAAAGGTGAAGGACCGGCGATCGGAATAGATCTCGGAACTACGTACTCGTGCGTCGGTGTTTGGCAGCACGATAGAGTCGAAATCATCGCCAACGATCAAGGAAACCGTACCACGCCGTCGTATGTTGCGTTTACCGATAGTGAAAGATTGATTGGTGATGCTGCCAAGAATCAGGTCGCCATGAACCCTACCAACACCGTCTTCGGTAATTCATCGTCAAACCCTAGCTCTTTTTAAGTTTAATTTTAGGTTTTTATTTGTAAGATTAGTGATGTCTTGATTATGCATTCTTTGGAATTACTCTGTTTTTTGCATCGGAGTTATCGTAACCGATCTTAGTGAAGAAATATTTTATTTCTAATTATTGCTTTTTTAGTGAGAATTTTATTTCTATTTTTATTATTTCTAATCTTTGTTACACTGTCTTGAATGTGAAGAAATATTTTATTTCTAATTATTACTTTTTTAGTGAGAATTTTATTTCTATTTTTATTATTTTTAATCTTTGTTACACTGTCTTGAATGTGAAGAAATATTTTATGTCTAATTATTACTATTTTAGTGAGAATTTTATTTCTATTTTTATTAATTTTGTTCTTTGTTACACTGTCTTGAATCTTGAATATGATTTAGAAAATTATGATTTAGATGCCTGATACAATTTCTTGAAAGTTCGTTTAGTAGTAATTGATTTGAGAAAGAATGAATAACAAGATGGTATTGTTGTTATATTGATCTGGAATGATTTTTGTATTTGTTGCATGGATGATTTTTTTTTTGAGATACGAGTTGTTTTTTGTTGTTGTTGTTAACCTAGGATTGTAATTTTGCAGATGCGAAGAGGCTGATTGGTAGGAGAATTAGTGATTCTTCTGTTCAGAGTGATATGAAGTTGTGGCCGTTTAAAGTCATTTCTGGACCGGGTGAAAAGCCTATGATTGGAGTTAACTATAAGGGTGAGGAGAAGCTGTTTGCTGCTGAGGAGATCTCATCTATGGTTTTGATAAAGATGCGTGAGATTGCCGAGGCTTATCTTGGTTTGACTATTAAGAACGCCGTTGTTACTGTACCTGCTTACTTTAATGATTCTCAGCGTCAAGCAACCAAAGATGCTGGAGTTATTGCTGGGTTGAATGTTATGCGAATTATCAATGAGCCAACTGCAGCAGCTATTGCTTACGGTCTTGACAAGAAAGCTACCAGTGTTGGTGAGAAGAATGTGTTGATTTTTGATTTGGGAGGTGGTACTTTTGATGTGTCTCTTCTTACTATTGAAGAGGGTATTTTTGAAGTTAAAGCCACGGCTGGTGATACCCATCTTGGTGGTGAAGATTTTGATAATAGAATGGTTAATCATTTTGTACAGGAGTTTAAGAGGAAGAATAAGAAGGATATTAGTGGAAACCCTAGGGCTCTTAGGAGGTTGAGAACAGCTTGTGAGAGAGCGAAGAGAACTCTCTCATCAACTGCCCAAACAACCATTGAGATTGATTCTTTGTATGAGGGTGTTGATTTTTACACCACAATTACTCGTGCTAGGTTTGAGGAGCTTAACATGGATTTGTTCAGGAAATGTATGGAGCCCGTGGAGAAGTGTTTGAGGGATGCTAAGATGGACAAGAGCACAGTTCATGATGTTGTTCTTGTTGGTGGTTCCACTAGGATTCCTAAAGTTCAGCAGTTGTTGCAGGACTTCTTCAATGGGAAGGAGCTTTGCAAGAGCATCAACCCAGACGAGGCAGTTGCTTATGGTGCTGCTGTCCAGGCAGCTATTTTGAGCGGTGAAGGAAATGAGAAGGTACAAGATTTGTTACTTTTGGATGTGACTCCATTGTCTCAAGGTTTGGAGACTGCAGGAGGTGTCATGACTGTATTGATTCCAAGGAACACTACAATTCCAACGAAGAAGGAGCAAGTGTTCTCTACCTATTCTGATAACCAACCTGGTGTCTTGATTCAAGTTTATGAGGGTGAGAGAACAAGAACAAAGGACAACAACTTGTTGGGAAAATTTGAGCTTTCTGGAATTCCTCCAGCTCCCCGTGGTGTTCCTCAGATCACTGTTTGCTTTGACATTGATGCAAACGGTATCTTGAATGTCTCTGCTGAAGACAAAACCACAGGGCAGAAGAACAAGATTACCATTACCAATGACAAAGGGAGGTTGTCAAAGGAAGAAATAGAGAAGATGGTACAAGAAGCAGAGAAGTACAAGAGTGAAGATGAGGACCACAAGAAGAAGGTAGAGGCAAAGAACTCGTTGGAGAACTATGCCTACAACATGAGAAACACAATCAAAGATGATAAGATCAGTTCAAAGCTTTCTGCAGGTGATAAGAAAGTGATTGAGGATGCAATTGAGGGGGCCATTCAATGGCTTGATGCCAACCAGCTTGCTGAAGCGGATGAATTTGAAGACAAGATGAAGGAGCTTGAGACAGTTTGCAATCCTATTATTGCAAAAATGTATCAAGGTGGTGCTGGTGGTGAAGGTCCTGAAATTGATGAGGATGGTCCTCCACCTACAAGTGCCAGTGGCGGCCCTGGTCCCAAGATTGAGGAGGTCGACTAAGTTTAGTAATTGGATGGATACGTCGCTAGAAACTTATGCATGTTATAATTTTGTGTCGTTGCTATTTTAGAATTTGCTTTTGTCAACTATACTGCAATTTTATTTTCTAATCAATTGAGTGGTGATTGAATACCACAGTATTTTGTAGTTACTCCTTTCGCTAATAGTACTACTACATTTTAGTCTTAATTTTTTGTTATCAAGCTGCTTTAATTATTTTACACCTAAGTCTACTGTATCAAAATTACCCTTATAACTATTATATAGAAGAAAAAGGATATTATAGATAAAAAAAAAAGATTGTGTGAAAAATAACAATAATAATTAATTTTATTGATATGGATAAAAAATCAAAAAATAATATTTAAAAAAAATGGGGGAGTATTTTTTTATGGTTATATAAGTTAAATGTAAAATATCAATAGAAATTTGTAAGAATACTTTTCTGTGGTTGTCAACGAGACTGAAATACAATTACAAGTTAGTTGGCAGATTACAGTGACCACCTATTAAATTTCTTGAATACTTTTATGGTAAAAGTTGTAAGAATACTTCTTCTCTTGAATGAGTAATTCACGTGTGGTATATGCACGGGAAGGAAGGTGCTTCGAGGATAAAATATTTGAATAAGCTATCACATAAATATTGTAATGTGGTGCCAAAACAGTTTTTTTAAATAAAAAATTTAAAAAATATATACGTTGTTTTTTATAGAAATTAAGAATAGATTTAAATGCAAATTTAGGGAATGTTTGAAATGCTTCTAAAAAATAGTTTTTTAATTTTTAAAAACTAAAAACTAAAAAATTTGTTTGATAAACTCTTTTTAAAATAGTCGTTTTGAAAATTAACTTTATTTTTCAGTTTTAAAAACTAAAATTAGAAAATTTGTAAAAGTTGCTTCAGTTTCCAATTTCATTTTCTTGTTTGAAAAAATCTAAGAAATGAAAACACACGGAAAACACCAAACTTTCATAAATGATTTGGTAATATTGGTAAGAATTTCCGCATGTAATGCTTTGTATAAGAAAGTTATAACTAATAAATAATAAAATTATAACTTTTAGAGTGCTATTATTTTATTTTCATCCACTTAAATTCTTTTTCTTTCTAAAGAGCCAAAACGCTAACCTCTTCTCGTTAATATATATATATATATATATATATATATATATATATATATATATATATATATATATATAATATATATATATATATAGAGAGAGAGAGAGAGAGAGAGAGATAGATAGATAGATAGAGAGAGAGAGAGAGAGAGAGAGAGGACTATGCACTGACAGTGTAAAATATTTTTACACTGTCAACCAATCAGAGACGTGCATCCCGCCAAATCACACGTTTAATTTTAAAATACTGGTATGACATGGCAGAACGTTATAATTCTATTGAATGATGGTGTAAAGAAAGTTTACACTGATAGTGCATTACCTTTAATCTCATATATATATATATATATATATATATATATATATATATATATATATATATATATATATATATATATATATATATATATATATATATATATATATATATATATATATATATATATATATATATATATATATATATATATATATATATATATATATATATATATATATATATATATATATATATATATATATATATATATATATATATATATATATATATATATATATATATATATATATATATATATATATATATATATATATATATATATATATCACATTAAATAAATATATAAATAATTAATTTTTTAAAATAATATCACGGTATATTTTATTTTGATTAAAAACTTTTACATATTAAATACATATAAATTATATATGTTTAGAATACGTATTTCATTAGTTAACTTCTTCAACTTCTGAAAGCTCAGTGTGCAGGAAACTTCCTTTTTTGTAAGTCTTGTCAACGGTAATGCCAACTTAGAAAATCTTATAATGAACCTCCGATAATAGCCTGTCAAATTCAAGAAACTTCGAACGTCAAACACATTCTTTGGTCGTTCCCAATTTACCACACCTTCTACTTTTAACAGATCTACGCCTATGCCTCCTTCAGATATGACATGACCAAGGAACTTCACTTTAGACATCAAAAACTCACACTTACTAAACTCCATGAACAACTACTTCTCTCGGAGGATAGATAACACAATCCTCAAGTGTTTCACAAGATCTTCAGGAGTCTGTGAGTAAGTCAAGATGTCGTTTATAAAGATCACCACGAACTAGTCCAAATATGGTTGGAACACCCGATTCATGTAATCCATAAAGACGGTAGGAACATTGGTTATTCCAAATGGCATAACCAAAAATTCATAATGCCTATACCGCATCTTGAAAACGGTTTTTGGCATGTCCGAACTCTTCACCCGAATTTGATAGTACCCCGACCTGAGATCAATCTCCGAGAACATGCAAACTCCTTTCAACTGATCTAGTAGGTTATCAATTCGTGGTAAATGGTATTTGTTCTTTATGATAACCTTGTTCAACTGGCGGTAGCCGATGCACAACCACATACTACCGTCCTTCTTCTTGACCTACAACACAGGAGCTCCCGACGGAGAAACACTAGGCTAAATGAAATACTTTGCTAGCAGCTCTTCCAACTGACTCTTTAGTTTTCTTAACTCAACGGGATACATTCAATATGGAGCGATAGAAACTGGAGCAGATCCTGGAAAAATATCGATAGAGAATTCCAATTCCCTTTCTGGTGGGAGAGAAGTAACATCCTCAGGAAAGACTTCGAAAAATCACACAATAGGAATTTCTGACACACTTGTCCTATCTTTTTAATTCATGGTGAGAATCACATAACATCAATTGGTAACATCATGCTTCTCTCTTACTAAGCGTGTGACTGTTCTGGAGGAGATGTGATCGATAAATTAACAAGTAATAATACTGGTAGTTACCAAAGTATTGATCTCGAGGACTGTGTTATATTTTAGAGTTCAGTTTAATTTTAATTGAACGAAATGGTGTTTGAGGGTTTTAACATTTGTTTGTTTGCAAAAGATAAAACTAAGAAAAATTTAATATCGTGTAAAATAATAAGAAGAGTATGCTAGAAATGAGAGTTTTGAATTAAACTCGTTTGATATCCTAAATTGACCTTGTAATAACTTGGTGAATAAAACTTTGGTATTCAAATCAAGCCCTATGTCCATAGTAGATTAGAAATAAACTCAAACATTTGATTATCAAGAACAATATAGTTTCTAGTTGATACCCCTAGGCTTAGGTGATAAGTAACCTAGAATATCTCAATCAATTGGTACTGTTGAAAGTCCTTCCTAATAGGTAATCAATTTATAAGAAAGAGAAAAACTTTAAGCACGGAAAGAAAGAAATCATCTGGGACTAAAACCTAAAATATTACAAATGTCAATTCATAAATTCCAATTCAATCAAGAACAGTAACCAGTCCCTAGCATTGGAAGGTTTAGCTACTCCTAAATGTAGCAAAATTTATTAAAAAAGTAATAAACAATACACTATACATGGTAACAAGGGAGGAAGCTTCAATGGAAGAATTTGGTGAATTGGTGTTTCATGTTGTATTTTTCTTGCTCCATGTGAACTTTATATCGCCAAATCCAAGATAAAAACATCAAAATATCACTCTTCTTCTTTTAAATGCTCAAGTGAGTTTTTTGGACAAATCTGGGCGTCAAAACCTATGAAAAATGCTTTGCATAAGCGTATGGGAAAACTGCTCCATTCCATACGCGTATGGATACACATATGGGTGGAGGAGGATTTTATCCTGAAAGAACTCATGCGCGCTTGGATACGTGTCTCATGCATGTCTGTCTACTTGCCATACACGTCTGGGTACGCGTCTTATGTTGCCATACGCGTATGTGTACTTATGTTGGTTTAGTTTGATATTTATTTATGTTTCGAATATTGATATATGTTATAGTACTTTGATAATAAAATATTTTGTGTGAACAAGTTATTAATCCAACTCTGAATATGTGCTTTTGTTTTATTTTGTTTTCTGACACGTTAGATTTAATTTATCTTTTAATTGATAATTTTTTTATATTATCTTTTCATTAAATTGCTGAGAAAAGAAATGTTTGAGATAAACCTTAATTCCTGAAGACTAAAACTTCAAATGCAGATATTCATCATCACCATTTATTCGTTCTGATCTTTTGGCATTGTGAGTTAGTGAATTTGTTCTGCTTCGTGAGTTCACAGGGTTTGTGATTTCGTTCTACTTCGTGAGTTTGCAAATTTTGTTACAGTGTATTTGTTGGAGTTGTTTGAAGTTTCAAATAAAAAGAACACGAAATTGTAGAAGAAGTGAATTAGGAGCTTGTTGCAGAAAATTCAATTTGTTATGTTTTGTAATTTCGTTTTTGATTAACATCAACTTTGTAATGAAAGTATTTATTGAAGGAGCGTGTATGCTTTAGTATGTAAATATAATGGAATGTTGGTGATGAGTGTAAAATTTCATTGCGCAACCATCAACAATGTAATGACAATTATTGTTAATGAAATGGAATGTTGGTGATTAGTTATTTTAATTTTGACAGTATATTGCCATTTTTCTTTGCTAATATCTGAATTTTGTTGAATTAAATGTTGTTGTTGATAGAAAATATGGTTAATTTTCTAATGTTAATGTTAGTTGTTATGAATTGTGACATTACTATGCCGAACGTTTTGCCAAATGTTTAAATTTTGGCATAATTTGGCCTATTATGCCATAGTATGTCTTAATATTTTCATATTGTGCCCCGATTTTTGCCATAATTTGACATAATTTTTTGCCATAGTTTGGCTTAATTTTTAGTTGCACTGGTGATACAATTCTTTCATACATACAATTTTGCCAAAACCTTTAAAACATTTCCATAAAACATTGTTCCACCCACGATAGTTTTACAAATATGACACTAGGTTGATACAATACCAAAATAACATGTATTCATGACCGTAGAAAAAAAAACCAAACCTACCAAATGTTATCAAAATATTACAAAATTCAAGATGCGTCAAACTGAATCTTTATTGAGATAAGCATGTGCAAAATTCAACTTTTCATTATCTTAACATTGTCACCAATTTTGGAATCTTCATGTTGGATCAGTAAAAGTGTGATTCGCTATCGCATACAGGTCAAAAACGAATTTATAAGGGTAGTATATGGAAGTGACACTCGAGTCGTATTGCAAAGATTCTTGACTTAAATTAACCAAACGATTGGAACAATTGAGGGTTTTGATTTTTGATTAAGAGATGATAACGAATTTGATTGTAATTACGATTAACAAACTAATCTGCTGATTCGATCTCTACTTATCATCGATTATTACAATTTCAAATCCCTAAGCGAGTCCTATTTCCTTTTCAATTATAATATCTATCAAACAAGTGAAATCAATATTATCTGACTTATGTTCCGATTTGCCGAATTAAGCATCTGGTTAAAAACGACGCAGAAAAGACGCAAAAGCTACGCTAAACGCGGTTACAGTAAGAAACCTAAATAAATTGAAACAAAACAATTCTACTATATAAGAAATCAAATTAAGCAAACGAGATTCAACATAGACAGAACTGAACGAAAAAAGAATTTGAATTGCAAAATTTTAATAATCTCAAAGTTTTGAACTTGGATACAGCATATCGGCTCCATGTAAAGCGTACAACGCTCTTATTTTTCGTGAAAACTCAGAATGCCATAACAAGAACACTATATTTTAGTTTAAATATTATAATAGAAACCAGACCCTAATAGCAACCGACCCGAAAAACATAAAATTTGGTCCAAAACTTATTATTTTACTAGATCTGGAGATAAAACAAACCATTCGAACCTTATGCATTCCAAATCATCTTTTGACTTGAACACGAAACTTGTAGCTTATCCTCTCAACTTTCTAATGCAGATTAGAACGCGTCAATCCTATTTTCGTAGCTCACATTATGACATGCAGATAGAGAATGTGTCAAATTACTGCTTAGTCACAAAATAAATAATCAAATTAAAATAAAAACATAAATAAACTAAACTTAGAAAACACACTCAAAACAGTAAAATAAAAGCAACAAATCATAAAAAATTCCTTAGCACAAAGCTATATGTGGCGTATTAAAATACATTAATCAAATTTCCCCACACTTAAACTTTTGCACTCCGAACAAAACTCTAAAGTCAAAATTCAAAATAGAGTAAAAACAAGAACAAAACAAAGAATACAATTTCGAAGATTTTCGGGATAAAAAAGGTAAGTAAAATCCTTATTCTAAGCTTCAAGTAATATGATGTTAGTGAGCAGCTTTTTGTGACAGTCAAAACAAATAAGAATACAGTTTACCCGAGAGTACATCATAAGCAACAATATCCTCACAAGATAAAGTTTTCTCAACTCTAAGTATTCAGGTTAACTGTTTACACTCAAAGCACATCAAAAAAATTAGCACTACCATAAGCTTGAAAAGACTCTAACATTCACACTTGAATTACATGCACACAAATCAAAAGTGCTTTATTCAGATTATAACGTGACCAAGATAAATGTAAGATAATCCTAAGGGGTACAAGACTAAAATTTAAAGGAACTAAAAAGAACTGAAAGGGATTTTAGGAGTTGAACTAAACAATATTTATTCATTTTCCATCAACATCACTTAGTGCAGCCAATTTCTCTTATCTTTGATTTTTTACTTTTCTTTCTTTTTTTGGAAGGAATATGATAAGAACATGAATATTCTTCCTTTTATTCTTTTCTTTAATTTTTTTTCTGGCAACTTTGAAACATCAAACTTATGCTAATTCAACCTCGCACAAATCCAAACAAGACTCTTTCATCCCCTTAAATAAGGTGATATAATTGTTTTTCACTTTTATGCTTGTAATGAGTTTCAACCAAAGAATGAGATAAATAGGCTCAAAGGGATTTCAAACAAGAGACAATATTTTTAAGATTGTCTTTTTGGCTAACTGACTAAAAATAAAATAGAAACAACTTGCTTTTATTATATCAGTGTGCACAAGTAATCAAATAGTTTTAAAAAGAGTCGGATTAAGTTATAGAGACTTACAAATATGAGTGAAATCACATAAGAAATAAAAAGATGAATTTTTTGAATGTTATCCATTATTAGACTCAAAATCTCACAAAAGTTAATGATCTACCACAAATGATGCATAATTCAGAATTTAGTTCTACTTGTCATACTAAAAATGCACAACAAATCACTCACATCACACCACGAGTCTTTATTCAAGAGAATAAAGAAAATACTCACACTTGCAACCCAAAAACCAAAGAAAAAATATGCATTGTTTTTTTAAAAGAAGAAACAAGTAAATGACAAATAAGAAAACACAAAAATAAATTACTCTCTACCCACACTTAAGACACACATTATCCTCAATAAAAGAACATAAGTATAAAATAAGAGAGAGAGAGAGAGAGAGAGAGAGAGAGAGAGAGAGAGAGAGAGAGAGAGAGAGAGAGAGAGGGGAAATAACACACCCGAACAATCAAGGTAGATAGACGATTGCATAAGCAACATTTCCCAGATAGAGCTCTTATGTAGTCTATTATTCATAGTGGGGTTCTCATGGAATAACTTAAGGCGATGCCCACTGACTTTGAATTTTTTTATCAGTACCTCACTTTTTATTCCTAGATCAAAGAACATTTTTCTATAGGTAAAAATGTTAAATGGACAAGTAAAAGTGGTTTTCTCGCTGTCCTCTGGTGCAATATAAATCTCAATTTTCATAACATCTAAATCACGGGGTTAAGCCGCCTTTGGGGCTATCTAAATGATTTTTCTCCATCCTCAAGTAAGATTCTATGCATACCCATGAATGAACTAATACCAGGAATATCAACCAAAGTCCATCCAATTACCTTATTATGTTTCTTTAATACTGGCAACACTTTTTATCCATGTTCAGATTCCAGTTTAGATAAAAAATTTACAGGCAGATTTTCTTAAAATTCCAAATATGCGTAATTAAATTTAAAGAGAGTGACTTAAGATCTAAAGCAAATGATTTCTCAATGGATGACAAAATTTTGGCAGCAGAAACTATATTTACATCTGCAACATCAACTTTGTCATTAGAAATATCATAAGAAATATCACATATAAGGCAACTTCAATATCAACACAAACTGAACATAGGTGAGTATCAGTACAAACATCACACATATAAGTGTCATCAAAATCAACACAAAGAAGGGAAATAAGGAAAAAGTAAATAAGGTGTAACAAGTTCTCTTAAGGTTCTTTGTTCAGCCATGTTATGATAATTAAACTCAAAATCATAATCAAACAAATTATGATAGAATACAAAATCAGAATCACTATCGCTAATGGGTGCACTAGTAGTCATGCATCATGAGCCAGCAATGCAACAAATATAAAAATATCAATAATGTCTTTAAAGAGAAAAACATTTGGAAAAATGGAAAACGATTAAAATAAAATATATAAAAATATATGGAAATATCACTAATAATCAAATAAAATTAAAATAAGACTCTACAAATATTTTCTAAAATATGGAAAAAGAAAATAAATCAAATAAAATAGAAAAACAAGGAATTTGT
Organism: Lathyrus oleraceus; assembly: GCF_024323335.1. Classification (NCBI taxonomy): domain Eukaryota; kingdom Viridiplantae; phylum Streptophyta; class Magnoliopsida; order Fabales; family Fabaceae; genus Lathyrus; species Lathyrus oleraceus. The sequence goes on from NC_066581.1 coordinate 480,472,669, forward strand.
GATATTAAGGGTCAAATTCACTTTAAAAAAATTTAAGTGAGTACTGTTTGTTGAATTATTTCTTAAATTATGGAAAAAAAATCGGAGCAATTCGAAACAGTAGCTTGTAGAGTGTTATTTGATAGGCTGAAATAATTATTACTATACTACAACCCTGAAAATCATCAAACACAAAAAACAAAAAACAAAAAAAATGCTAACAAGACTCTAATCTAAGATTCTAACGTTAGTTAATATTATCAAAGAGTCTCCGACAACGACGTCAATTTAATATGTTGTCCCATAAGTAAAAAACTAGCTTATAAGGGTAGTATATGGAAGTGACACTCGAGTCGTATCGCAAGGACTCTTGAATTAAATTAACCAACTGATTGGAACAACACAAGGTTTTGATTTTCGATTAAGAGATGATAAATGATTAAACGAATTTGATTGCAATTACAATTAACAAATTAATCTACTAATTTGGTTTCTACTTATCATCGATTATTATAATTCCAAATCCCTAAGCAGGTCCTATTTCCTTTTCGCCTATAATATCGATCAAACAAGCGTAATCAATATTATCTAACTTATGTTCCTATTTTCCGAATTAAGCATTTGGTTAAAAACAACGCGGAAAAGACGCAAAAGCTACGTTAAACGCGATTACGTTAAGAAACCTAAATCAATCAAAACAAATCAATTCTACTCTATAAGAAATCGAATTAAGTAAACGAGATTCAACATAGACAGATCTAGATGAAAAAAGAATTTGAATTACAAAATTATAATAATCCCAAAGTTTTGGAACCTGAATACAGCAGATCAACCAAAATGATTAGTTCTCCATGAAAATCATACAAATCTCTTATTTTTCGTGAAAACTCAGAATACCCTAGCAGTAGGACTGTATTTTAGTTTAAATATTATATAGAAACCGGGTCCTAATAGCAACCAACCCGAAAAACATAAAATTCGGCCAAAAACTTATTATTTTACTAAGTCTGAAGATGAAACGAATTATTTGACTCTTCTTCACTCTGAATCAACGTTTGACTTTAACATAAAACTTGTAGCTTATCCTCTCAGATTTTCAACACATATTAGAACGTGTCAATCCGATTCTTGTAGCTCGCGTTATGACTTGAAGAGTGAGAAGGTGTCAAATTACCGCTTATTCACAAAATAAATAATTGAATTAAAATAAAAACATAAATAAGCTAAACTTAGAAAACACACTTAAAACAGTAAAATAAAAGCAACAACTCATAAAAAAATCTCTTAGCCCAAAGTTAAATGTGGTGTATTAAAATACACTGATCAAAGTGCATGAGCTATCATACCTTCATCATCAATCAGAACGGTATCTTCAACATATTTTCTAGGGCCCACTATGTCAAGTGTTTTGAACTTCATAAGGATTTCACTCTTTTTTCTGTGAAGGGTAACATCATTAGTCTTTTTTTGTAATCATACTCTTCACCTATTATGATAAAATAAGAGTTATTAAAATAATTTATGTTTCTAACACTTAATGAATGAATTCACAAGATTTACTAAATTACAACTTACAGGATCACTTATACTTGGCTTATTTGAAGCTATTTTGACAACTCATGGTGGTTTGAGTGCATTCGGCTTGACTACTTTAGGTCTTACATCAATGAAGGTTCTAACACCACTTGACTTGGAATAACTTGGCATAAGATTATGGGTTGGTTTGACAAGAGGGTTTGTTTGACAGAAGGAACTTGTTTGAAAGTAAAGGATTGTTTGATAGGATGGGTGGGTTGACAGGACTTGTATAAATACTAATAGGATGAATGTCAAATATGGAATCTTTCGAATGTCTTCATCATTTAATAATGTTGTTAAAGTCTCAGGGAGAATCTCAGAAAACTTGTGCAACCCAAAGTCTTGATCAACAAACACTTGTGGAGGTGCTTGAGAATTATCAGGAGGTGCTTGAGTATGCTCAACAAGTGCTTGAGTATGCTCAATAGGTGCTTGAGTGTGTTTAGCGGGTCCACAAAACCCTTTTTCTTTTTTAGTGAAACTGTTGAATTTTTAAGATGAAATGCATGGTTGTAAACCCTTTTTTCCCTCAATGCAACTAAAACCTTCTTACTTGTACTATTATTCAAAGACCCTTTAGGCCTCCCCAATAAATAAAATGTTAATACATAATTATGAAGTACACTTAGATAATAGACAATTCCAAAACCTAAACCTTTTCTTTCGTGTTGTTTGCACATTTGTAGTTTGGCTTGCCTATGTAGGTGGTTCAGGAGGCACATGTTCATATGGTGTATTTTCATATGGGATGATTTCAAGCAGTGAACAATTAACAATTTTATTTTTGGCCTTTTTGAATGTCTTACTATTGTTCCCTTATTCTAAGAATTTCTTGCACATGTGACTTGTATTTGATCTTCACCACCCTGTTTGGTTTGCTTCATATGGTTCCCTTCTACAAAGTTTATTTGTCCTTCTTGATCTATGCTTTTAGATTTGAGGCAATATTACAAGATTAATGGTTTTAGGGCATTTGTTTTTCTCATTTAAAATGGTGTCTGCTTCATCATAACATTTCACATATGTTTCATGTGATAGAATTTATGGATATACTTAATGAAATCATTAATTTTCCTAGTGATTGCATCTACACCACGTCTACAAGGTACCCCAAGCAAGTCCCAAAAGTTACATGGACATGTGTACTTTGCCAAGTTAACGACAAAGTTATCAGTGAACAACACCCGTGTCACTTGGACTGTTAATCTCCTTGCATATGTTGCAGTCCAACTAGCACTTTTTCTATCTCTATATCTAATCTCCTAAGTAGTTTAGACATTATCTATCCTTTAGACACATCTACCTTTTCCCTAAGCATGGCAAACCTACCCATAAGATAGTTTCCCATCCATTCAAACATGGTTAAAATGGGTTTCTCCCTTTGTAACAAGATATTTGCATTGAAAGATTCACTAAGATTGTTCATCAGCGCATCATACTTAGAATAAAAAGAAAGTCCATGCTTACACCATTTTTGTTTGGGAATAACTTCTAACCATTTATAAGCCTTTAAACTCACCTCCTTTAGTTACAGCATCTTAACTGCATGTGCTTCATAGTAGGCTTCCTTGGTTGTAGACATCATAAGATCCATAAACAAAGTACAACCTTTAACCTTCTTAAAGTTAGTATACAATTCTAAGACAAAACCTCTATTCATATTTAGGGTATTTCTCCTCAAATACTTACACCAAGCCCTTCAACAATAACACAATTGTAGTTAACTTAAATAAGAAAATTAATGAAACAATAACATAGTTACTAAGACATGCATTTTGCTTGTCACAAATGAAACACCACTTAGAATCACCAAGGTATTAAATAAGCAGCTTAATAAACCAATTATAGGAGTCTTTAGTTTCATTCTAAAAAACTCCAATAGCAATATGAAAATACTGGTCATTATGATCGCTCCTAACAAAAACCAACAACATTCCACCATATTTTTTTAGGTGACATCCATCTAATCCTATAAATGGTCTAAATACCCTTGTCAAATATTTTTTTGTCCCATCAAAATATATTTAATACCTTTGAAATCTTGGCTACAAACTTGGTTTTGGACAATCAATGTTAAAATTGAAATTGTTTCCTGGTGAGACCCTTGTTGTGTGAATTATTGATATGTGCCAGTATACACAGTCAAATAATAGCAAGTGTTGTAAAAGTAAGAGTATCGGTACCACGGAGATTGTGATAACTTACGTTGATTCTTTCATTAAAATCATGTGAACAACCATGAGAAAAATGGTAACAATAATATTGAGTTGTCACAAATTCAGGTTGAAATACAATAAATGATAAGTGATGATGATGAAGTTAAATCAATAGAAAGATGCATGTTGGGTAATGATCCATCTAATAAAGTTCATAGTTTGTGTGTGTCTGATGAGATCTGTCATGATAAATGAGGTAGAAAATGACCTAGTGGTGTATATCTATAACATAAAAACATATGCAATAAGTTAAGGGAACAACTCTCGAGGCCTCACAATAAATTTAAAGTATGTCTTTTTTCATATACTGATTTCCCCTATAGTTATAGTCCTTTATCTCTAAAGTGACCAAACTACTGAATATGCTTATCCTACTATTTTCAACCATATTTAGTTATGAAGTTTGTTAGTTAATGAATCTCTCAGTCCTTAACCAGCTTTTACCTATTTCTAAGGTGATCAAGCAAAGAAACAGAGGTATAACATTATGTCACATAGTAAAATGCATCACTTAAAACCACACCATATTAACATAAAATACTAACTTTCATTAAACTTCACATTGCTCAACATAAATAGGTTTAGCTCATTATGAGCAAAAAAAATACAGCAACACAAGTTCTTACATTAAACATTTCTAAACACAAACGAAAAGGAAATATAAACCTAAGTATGACACTCTACTCATTGCAATCTTTTAAGTAACGGGACTTGAGTTCTGTCACACAAGGATATTTAGCACTTCTTTAATGGAGGGAGAGAGTTGTTGTTGTGTATTAGAATCCCCTTATCCTCTCTTGTTGATGTATGATGCCTTGTATCAATGGTCTTATCCTTATAATCTCACGGTGAATTAACAAAATTGTTATAGCCAGTCCCCCATGAAATAACTCACTAACCATTACTCGAAGCTTTCTATCCCTAGTCCACTAGCGTAAGCAGGGTTAGGAGATGTATAGAACGTTAATTCCCTATGCCACTACTCGGGGTCTCTTATCCCTATTCAACTGACGTAAGTATAACAGTTGCCTTAGGTCCAACATATATCCTAAGGGTCAGTAATCCCTATGTGTCCAATATCAGATTAACAGAGTATCTCAAATAAAAAGCATTAAGAATAAGCAACAACTGAGTAAAATTATAATTCAAAGGATTCATACAAAGTCAAACCAACATATAATGCCAACAATATTGAATAAGGTTCACCATCACACAGCCTAACCTAGAGGAGCTTTAGCTACTCATAATGAAAATTACAATACAAATTTAATAAAGAAGAATAGTATATGAATTCCCTTGAAGGATTGTCCTCCAATGGCTTTCAATGCTCTTAAAATCATCCTTTGATGTTGCAAAATCGTGCTTCTAATGTAACAACTCATAGCCCTTGCCAAACTGCTGAAAATCCCCTTAAAAAGCACTTAGAACTGGTTAGAACGCGTCAGAAAAAGCATAGAAAACACCCATCGTGCACATTATAAAGCATCGCGCACGCGGTGTAACTTTTTAAACTCTATCGCACACGCGATGACGCACGTGATTATTCCAGTAGCTACGTCAAAATTAACCCCTTTTCACTTGAGTTTTCACTAAGTCCCATTCTTCCATACTTTGTTACTTTTCACTCATTCTTGGGTCTTTGTTCTTCATTTTGGCTCATCTTTCGCTCGTTTTTCACTAATTCTTCGCCTAATTATATGCAATGACAGACTGTCATCACAACCCCAAACTTGAATCTTTGCCTATCCTCAAGCAATTCATCTGTAACTGCATATTTCAACAGACAACAAGTCGTACGATAACAATTAAACATCACCATATTTTTTCATTACCTGACCATTGTTCAAGCTTCCAACTTCTATCCGGCAAATTCGAAAAATGTCCTCAACATCGACGAGTACTCAACCTGTCTCTCAGCTTACTTTACTCGCTCAATGGATATGGTTATCACTTAATCAATATGCAAAATAAATTATACTTAGATTGATCATGTTCTAATATAGTTTATCATAAAAATCATAACATATATAAGAGGTATTTTCAGGTTGTAACTTGGCTTAAGTTCGAGTAGGATGTTTTTAGGAAAGTAGGTTTAAAACTTTGAAGTTAGGTACCTAGTTCTCCTTATATTGTCGTACCATTTTGTTACTTCTTGTTGGTACTAGAGTTTCGATCATTCTTTTTTATTATTATTTTTTGAAGAAGTGACGTTTTCTACTTCTTATTTTCTCAATATTTTTGAAATTTTGACCACTTAACTCTAGTACCCCAACCCCAGACTTAAAACTTTGCTCACTTCCAAGAGAAACCCCAAACTTAATCTTTTTTCATTCAACTTTAAGAAACAAAATTCTACCTAACTCCAAAGAGAAGGTGTAAAGAAAGAATCTTTCAAGTCAAATGGTTAAGAGTTGTAGACTACGTCACCGAAATAAAGGCTTAGGCTCAAAGTGGTTAGCAAAGGATGTTTCTAATACTACAAGGTGGCTACAAAGGCTCAAAGTAATAAACAAAGAACTTGCCTTAATGTGTGTCAATCAAAATAGAAAACTTAATTGAAAATAGATCAAACAAGATAAAATAAAATTGCACGGATACACTCTAAGAAAGAAAAAGTGAACAATGAAAATATTTTGGCTCAAACCTTACCATATGAGATATCTGAAGTTTGAGTACAAATTCGGTGATTATTTTTTGTTCCTTTGCCTTTAAGTTATTAGTTTCTTTCATTATGATCAAGTCCCTTTTTTTTTCTTGGATCATTTGTTCAATGTTAAAGTTAGAACTTGCAATCTCAAAAAACATAAGCATCTACAAACTTGTTTATTAAGAACATATTTTTGATAATATAATGTGAAGGAAAATAGCACTTAGAGTGACTATTTCTCTTCTCAAGGTACATTATTTAAAACTAAAAACAAAGATAAAATCACAAAAATTAAAAATACACTATATGTCTTTTCACATATTTCCATCACGGAAAATGTTATGCATGTTGTACATAGTGTTGTTGAAGTCGTTGTTTTGTCGAGTCTATTCGGTGCGCATGTGGTCTCTTCTTATTGCTTGCTCATGATCTTGGTTGAAGAAGTATTTATCCATCTCTCCAACTTATGCAAACTGGCCTCTTAAGCATTGAACCTATATATGGTCTTCTTGTTGATTGTAGAAGCCTCTGAATGCTGGAGCGAACTAGGAGGGTTTGCATACAAAGTGGGTGAAACTTCTTCGGTCCACCTTGTAACCCCTATGGAATGCGCTTCCATCCTTCTATGAAATTCTGACATCATCTGACCATGCATTTATTGTGGTTGATTTTGCATTGGTGTTAGGTTGAATTCTTCATCATTTCCAGCTTGGTTGTCTTCTTGAGCAACTTCTCCTTGATGCATGTTTTCTAGCCTCCTTATGGCCTACGCGTTAAGGGGTGCTGTTAGAAGGAGAGTTTCATATTCGGGATACTCGGGTACACCTGCTCTCCTGCATAATTCATAAATAACACAAAAATTCCCACAAGCTCGTTGTGCAACGTTAGCCATATATTTGATATTTTCAGCAATTAAACGCCCCAAATCAATAGCCCTTCCCCATTTAGAAGAGCTAACGGACCTAAACATCGCTTCATAATAAATTGTGATTGATTTGATGTGGCTTTCAAAGTTTGTACAAAATAAGATGCCCAAGTCCTAGGGATTTGGTGGAAGTCGGTAGTTTTGAGACGGAACATTAAGTCATGCTCTACCATTCACGCCGCTCTAGGTCTATAAAATAGTTCAACTATCTCTTGGCCTAATGCCTCAATCATAACCTTATATTCTTGCCTATAGTTCCTAAGGGTGCATACAGAAGGAGATTCTAAATCAAAGAGAAGATTAATAGTAGTAGGAGAGTAGTCAATATACTTACCACACACATAGGATTGATAGGTATCATGCGCGCCAAAATCAGCGTTGGTGTAGAATTCTAAACCTATGATTTTGTTGGTTTCATGAATCAAACTATTAAAACTTACCCATCACCTTTGTTGAAGCATTTCAATCACTTCCTTACACCCTTGCACGTCCTCACTAGCGAAAGCCCTTTCTTTCATAATGTGGTAGTCCAACATCTTGAGGTACTTCTCTGGATGAACCTCAAATAAGGACTTATGATTTGCTAGGTGGGAGTAGTTGAAGTGGGGGCAGCCCTTGAAGAAGATCTGCATACAACTCGTGCTCTTTTTGGTCCCACGGTTCCTATAAAAAACACAGAGAAACAAAACACAGAGAGGAAACAAAATAAAAATAGTCTAAATTGCTCATATAAATATGTAAGAAAGAGACAGAGAGATAGCATATAAAAAGTTGTGAGGAAAAGAGATTGAATCAGACCCTATATATAGTGCTTTTGATCGTTGCTCAACGCACGCATTATGGATGCACCACGCACGTGATGGCATTGACTCTTGTGTAACTTCTCTTTACAATGGTCATATTGCGTGTTATGGACTTATCACAGACGTGATGACAATGGTACATGGAGTCTCCCAATGTCTATATCGCATGCATTATACCCATCGCATGCGCGATGCAGGACTATCATGCGCGTGATAGCCTAGTGTCTCTTCTAGGAGGTTCCCATATTTTTTTCTTTCTTTCTCTTCTCATCTTTTTTCCTTTCCGTTTACTTTTGTTTCTTTATTCTACCCTGTTTTCCTTTCGACACAATAACAATATGCAAACGTGACATGTTACAAAAAAATATTTGACAGCAAAATTCTAAAAAATAAATTATTACTGATGTGTTGCCTCCCATCAAACGCTTGTTTTACGTCATTAGCTTGACAATACATAATACGTTACCTCAGGCGCAAGGGATACCCTCATGCTAGTCACTTTGCTTATTCTTTGTCTTGTACCTCTCTCACTACCTCTTACCTCCTGATGATAGCTAAAGCTAGCGGAAATATACCCGAACGTATCGCATGCTCGAACATACAATAGAGTCGCCATCAAAATTTATTTATTCCAGAAGGAAAGGGAAAATATCGATAAAACTCGGGGGAAAAAGATATGCTGGGTAAGGAAGTCGGTTATGCAAGGGGAAGGTATTGGCACCCTAAACATCCATGGTACTCCATGGGAACCGTTTTGATTGTTCTCGCTCGAATAGGTGTTATATCTAAGATTACTCGCAAAGAATGGGAAAAGGAAAAGGAAATAGATAGAGTGCTCGGTGAGGATTAGGGCCTTCATGCCTGCGTATCCTCATAGTGCAATGAGGAATTCAGAGCTTCGTAGTTCAAGGAACTAGAAGCGGGAGATGAACGGAATTGTGATCAAGGTATGGTCTGAACCAAAGAATAATGTTGTTTTGAACTCCAACAAGGGGTGAAAAGATGAACCCAAGAGTAAATAGGTATGAACCAACAAGTGAGGGCCTACAACGTTGTATCACTGTATTGGAACAACCAAAAAAGGGAGGAATTAGGTGTTTGGGTTAAGGGCCAAATAGCTCTTGGTTCACAAGGAGGTACAAGATGGAGCACAAGGGTATAGTGTATTTGGCTCAAAGAATAGGTAAATCACGTGGAGTGAATGAAGATAGAATATGAGTGCATCATGGGATGAACGGAGTGAAGTGACCGAAGTCACAAAATAAGGGAACTTGGTAATAAGTGACTGAAGAAGTATTGTTTGAAATCGAAAGGTGAAAGTATATTGGAATCCATAAGAGAAATGAGATTTCTACCATAGAGGGAAACAACTTTTAACCTCTATGTGGACTAGCAGGCCACCACTATAGGGTGTTTAGCTAAAAAGAAGGAATTAAGTGTTTGGGTTAAGGGCCAAACAACTCTAGGTAGAAATGCGGACTATGTGTTAGACGTCCTAAAAGATTATATATGGAATGCCAAAGAAAGTGTATTTCAATGTCAAAGGGATAGTATGTCACTGGGTGAACGATTTATGATCGAAGGTAGAGAATGAATAATGAAAGATATGGATGATGCCCTAAGACGAAGGAGGAATAATTAGAAGTATGCTCGCCAAGGATTCGCATCCTCGTGCCTACGTATTCTCATTGTGCAATGAGAAAGTCAGAGCAATCATAGTTCGAAACTACGAGAACAGAGAGAGAGAGAGACATTTGTCTAAGCAATGGGGACTCACAAGACAAACACATCTTCAAGGAAGGATTGTGATATTGGAGTGTAAGGAGTAGTGTATCACTTGCTGGGGAATCAATAATTTGAGATCAAATCAGAGCAGTATCTTGGATCCAAGTAGGAGATAAACTCTCAATCGAAGAGCAAGGTAGGCATTTACCAATACGTGGACTAGAAGGCCGCCACTATAAGGTAAAGCCAAAAAGAAATACTAGATTAAGTGTTTGAGGTTGTTTGCCCAAATAACTCTAGGATGAAGAGATGGACTGTCATTAGGACGTCCTAAAAGGATAGATAAGGAGTCCAAGGAGAAGTATAGTTGATCTCAAAAATATGGTATATATTGAATGAATGGAGAATGATTGATTGATAAATAGGGTAGCTCGCAAAGAAACCGGTTCTCCTGCCTACATACCCTCATTGTGCAATGAGGAAATCAGAGTTTTCGTAGTTCAGCCTACTAGGGTTGAAAACAAGATGATGGAGGCAAAAGAATGTGTTGAATGATTGAATTGGAATGATTAGACTTGATAGTTGTAGAATAAGAATCACACTAAAGTCTATGAGTAAAGGTGGATACGATAAGCAACGAGCCAAACGTCTCGCACCCAAAGATATCCAGAATGAGTGTAGGAAAACTCCAGTCTCATTTCTTCTTCACTACTTAAGGCTCATGGCATGTAACTCTCGTCCTAAACTTCAAGTGGAGAGAGAAGAGTCTTTATAGTTGTTCTTGTATTGATGAAGACCTTATCAATCATTCGACTTGAATTGCACTAAAGCCTATGAATAAAGGTGAATACGATGAGCGTCAGGTCATGCTTCCCATACCCAAAGATACTCAGAATGGGGGTAGGAATACTCCAGTCCCACTCCTTCTCTATGTCTTAAGGCTCGTATCTTACAACTTGATTCATGATTGATAAGTTGTTGACGTAGTCCTTGCTTGTTGCATGATGCTTTGTAGTGTGAAAGAGACTTGTCAATCATGTGATTAGAATTGTGCTAAAGTCTATGAATAGAGGTGAATACGATAAGCGCTGGGTCATACGTCCCATACCCAAAGATATTCAGAATGGGGGTAGGAATACTCCAGTCCCATTCCTTCTCTATTGCTTAAGGCTCGTGTCTCACTCTTCTAACTTCGATTTAACAAGTTTTTGAAGATGCCACCTTTGATGTGCTTGGATAATCCACTTCTTGGTATGATTGAGGATGCCTTGATTGATGATCTTGTCTTGAGGCCTTGAGCTCCACAGCTTGGAAGAAAAGTCTCATTAGGTGACCAAGGGTCTTTTGGTCACCCAATCTAGACTGTGGGATTATACAAGTTCAAAGGATTTAATTAATCAAAATTTCTTTTGATCAATTTAACCATGGGTTTTGTTTTGGTTTTAGGGAACTAGGTTTGGATCTAATCAAAGTTAGTAATTGTTAGAAACTATCCTAAGGGATCATGTATTGATTTATTAAAAGTTGATTGAAAATTCTATGTTATAAGTCCTAAGGGAACATGTACATATTGGTCAAAATATTGATTAAAAGTCCTAGGTATAAGTCCTAAAATTGTAAGGAAATGATTAAAGTCTTATGTCACATTCTAATCCCAATGGGATCATGCCATTCTATCACTAAAATAACAAAAATAAGCCCATAAAGGCAAAATGGTCATTTGTAAAATCTGTCAAATTCTATGGTCTAAAGTTGATTAAATCCTAATGTTGATCCTAACCTAATGTTGAGAATGGGGTAATTCTAAATTTAATCAAAGCCTAATTGTTTCTAATTAAACCTAATCAAAATTCCTAATTAAAAATCTATGGAAAACTCCTAATTAAATTCTAATATCCTAATGAAAATCCTAATATGCTAATGATTAAGATTTAAATTCTAATTATCAATGACTAACCTAATTAAACTAATATTGTTCTAATTAACCTAATGAAATTGTAAAATAAACAATTAAGAAAATAAAAGAAAAAGTAATTGAATCAGGAGGTGTGAAATGGAAAATGAGGTATACACTGCATTTGGCTATGGGCTACAGGATGAGCCCAATGCAAATTTTTGGTACAACAAGCAATGTCAAAAAAAAGGTGGTTTATGAAACAAAAATGAACTTGGGTTGCATCTGAGCCCACTCAATATTTCAAACGCTCGGGGGGGGGGGGGGGGGGGGGGGGGTGCGCGTTGGAAACACAAGGTGAATGGGCTTGGTTAAGCCCAATTCTATTTCTTTTCAAAGTCCTTGGGAGGTGTATTAGTAAAGTGTATGGTATGAAAGGGAAATCAGTGGGCCTAATTGAACTAAGCCCAAACCTCACACCTCTGTTGACTTGTCTAAGTCAACAAAGTTTAAATGAATTCAAATGCGTGCTCAACCTCACCTCTCCGTTCATTATAGTTCGCCGCGCCAGTGTCCGTCACCGACGCCGGTAGTAGCCTACAACTAGAATCTCACCACCAATGGATGCACTAAGACAAGCTAAGCACAACTATGGGAGTGGAATTGGGAATCGGTCACAGAATTGGTTGAATTGGACGGATAAATAGAAGAAACCTAACCTCCTACAAGTCAAATTAAATGGTGCTCGATGCAAATAAAACCCTAACACTATGGGGCTTCTACTTCCCACCCTAAATGCTACATCCTGGTGTGCTCAAAACAAGAAAATGCCACATAATGAAAAATGACATACCGGAGAAGATGATCGGAAAAATTCACTGGTGAGTTCTTGAGCTTGATTCTTTCTTCTTGTTTTTTCCTCTTCTTCTTCTTCTTCTGAGATAGAGCAATGAAAGTAAGGATGCAGTGGCTTAGCTCAAGCAAGATTGAAGCTTCGATGTGAAGCTTCAATGGCTTCTAAGAGAAAATAGGGTTTTAATTAGGGTGAGGGAAGAGATTGCAATAGAGAGAGAGCACAGGTTCAAGCAAAAATCCAAGGGTGCTGAAAATGTGAGTGATGAGTTTCTTAAATAGAGGCTAGGCTTGGAACTTGTTAGCTTTGGATTTAGGTATGGAGTTGGTTAAATGTGGTTAGGAGTTAGTTGGACATGACTCACTGAGTTAACTTAAAACCCATTTGGTTAATGAAAGGGAAACTCAGTTAGTTATGTTAGTTTGAGTTGGCTAATGAATGAGTGAAATGAAACTTGACTGGTTGTTGCAGGTTAGGATTAGATTGAGGTTATCTTGGAATGGTTTTTAATAGCCTGCTGTTCATGTTGCAGGTTAACCTTAAATGACTTTGCTTTGTACTTTGAAATGATGAATGTGATCCTTTGCTCATGCTTTGGTTCAATGCTTCATAAATTATTCCCACTGCTGGTATTCAAATCCTTACCCTCACTTGTTTCTTTTGCTGCAGCATGAACTTGAATGCATTTGGCATGTCATGTTCAAACTAGGAATAGATAAGCATGTTTTTTTTTTGTGTGCAAAGCTCATGTTGATTTTGGCCACTGCAGGATACAGGGCCAATGCACTTTGCTTCCTAATTCATGCCACAAAGCCAGTACAACATAATAACAAGTCCTGTAAGCCCAATGTGTTGGTAGCTCCACTTGGTTTGTTGCAGACCTTGAGGTATGTCTAATTGTTGCGACTTAGTTATAGCAGGCATGAGTCCAATGGGTGGATTTTGATTGTGGAAATTGTAGCTGGTGTGTAGTGCCATACCCCGATTTTGACCCTGAATTTTTTCCATTTTTTTTCATTTTTTATTTGGCACTTGGCCTAAAGTTCATTTGCATACATTCATTCCCAAATCCATATTTTGTGATAAACATTGGTTATTATTTAGCTTTTTGATCATGGTGCTTTGTGATTACAAAATGGATTTTAGTTATTTGATTTTAGTTTTCAATTTTAATTTAATTTCAAAGTAAATCTAATTTCAAATTTCAAGTTAATCTTAATTGTGTTTTTACTAATGATTCAAACTCTAATTGATTTTTAATTTCCAAATAAATGTTAGAGTTGATATCAAAGTAATTTTAACGAATTATAGATTAATTTGATTTTAATTGGTTTTATTTGGTTTTTTTGATTTTAAATTGACATTTTGATTAGTCTCAGATTATTTCTAAAATCCATATCCATTTTTTATAACCAAGCATGATCCCATAAACATGTCCATATGCATTGCATTACATGAAATTTGGCATTGTGTGAATCATTTTACATAAGCTAAATACTATTACAACTTATTACATCCTAATTGACTAATACATATTACAATAATTGGTTGGAATTAAAAGGAAATATGGAGGAAAAATTCCACAACAGAAAAAAAACTCTTCAACCTTTTCCTACACTGTCACCCTCCACCATCATCATGCACAAGACCCACCCGTCCACATCCAACAAGAAATCTCTGCCCATGAATATTCCCAAATAACAGCACCGACAATCAGAAAGTAAAACGCATACTTAACAGCATCTTGGGTCATCCATGTACAATTGCTCCAAGAGTTCCAACTGTCATGAGAATAATACAACCCATCAGCAAATCCTTCAACTCACCAAACCTACACAAAACAAAACCTTCTCCCAGCTTCAACAACAATTGTAGATGATCCAGCCATCCAGTCATGCAATATCCAGCCATCCAGTCAAGCAATGACATTGCAGCATCATGCAGAAGCTACTAAAACACAGCCGCTCATGTGGCTGCACCTGCTGCCGGTACTCCTTCATCAACATGCTTGCAACCTCGTCCACAACCTGCAACAAACAATAAAGAACATGGCACCGACAACAACTTGTTGCAGAAAAACTCATAGCAGTCCAAAAAAAAAGATTACAATCATTTCTAAATTCCATCTACATTCTTTTAACAAAACTCACTTACTCACGGCGGGTTCGCAATGTCCAAATCGCAATTCGACCCATGATTCACAAAACCGCATCTTGACCATCAAGTCTACAAACAACCACGTTTTTCCAAGTGTAAGTCGTAGTTTCCGCTCATGCTAACATCAACCTTCAAGTCACCTGAAATTCCCAGCAACCCGGGCTGCATTCGAACCAAGACTTATGCAGCTAGTCATCGTCACCCACATACATAGTTGTAAACCTGCAGAACGTATCAAAAGTGTAAGCAAGACAAGCATACACAAGGGCACAACTAGCAGAAAACATTATCACTTCCAAGCCATGAAGGGTGGTGACGTACCTTGAAGCTAAAGCCGCAGGCTTGTTGTCCAATCTGCTATGAGCATGAGCAAATAGGCTCTATCCCAAGCTTGCAACCAACATTACCAAGCTTGTCAAAATCAAACCAAGCTCACCGAGTTCACTGCAGTAAAAAAAAAAAACAACAAAACAATTAGCAAAACAAGGAATCTATGTGGAGGCGCATTTGTTTAATCCACCGCCTGCTTCACTAGCCATGAGTCTCAAAATCTTGGAGAAAAGGCCGGATATGCATGGAGTAGAGTTAAATCTATAATTCCTTATGGACGGGAAGCTCAAGTTAGCAGTGATGTGGAAAAGACCATGTTTGTCGAATCGAAGAGTTGGATGTCTCGGTTATATGGTTATGGTTTGAAGGATCCTAGCGCTGTTGTTGGCATGGAAAAATGGATTCCACATTTGTATGATAACGATAGTGACTACATATGTTGCTATTACAATGATCCTATCGGCACAGCAGAGAAAGTTGTTGACAAAGAGAATGTTGGCGGACAAATTACGGCAAAACTGTTAGTTGTGTCGAAGGAAAAACAGAAATTTCTCGAGGCTCATGGTTTGGAACAATGGTGGTCGAGGGATGCGGAACTTCAACAGTGAGCCCCGTCTTCTCATCCTCACCGATCCAGAACCCCTGTGACAACCAAAGCTGCAAAATAATTACCAAGCAGTAAAATTTCAAAGAATTCCCAATTTGGCATCCAGACAAAACAATTGGAGAAAGCGTGGTTCAGATTACCTTTCCAAGGCCAAGCATCAAAGAAGGTAGTCCAATTCTGAGCATCAAAAAGACTTCTGGAAATTTTCTTCTTTGAGCTTTTGAGTACCAAATCCGAAAACCCTAATCTGTGAGCATAAAAGGAGAGAAGAGAATCAGGAATCGAGGACAACAAAAAACTTGGAGGCGAAAAAATCTCAAAACGAAACAACTTCTTCACGCCTTTCACCACCGCCGTGAAACCTTGTGAGAATTTTTCCTTCCTCCTTTTATCCTTTTCATGTGCTTGTTGTTGGAAGTGTAGGATTAGTTTTTTTAGTTGATGATTTGAGGAAATAAAGTTTAAGGCTTTTGATAGTGAGAGAGGTCGAGAGATTGATTTGGAAAAGTGAAGGTTGAGGATGAATGATGGAGATTGAGAGAATGAAGATTGAGAGCGAGTACGGCAAGGGAGCGATGGGGGAGCGATTCGCTGAGAGCGATTGATTGAGTTTTTGTTGAGAGCGTGAGAGAGAAGTGAGGTTGAGGGTGTTTGAAGTTGTGAGAAGCGCAGTGTGAGAGAGACGGAAGTGTCTATTGCATTTGTTTTTCCTTATTTTCTTTTCTTTAATTTATTTTTTAAACAGAATAAGTTTTGAAAACATTAAAGATTTTGTTTAAAATTCCTAGGTTATTAGTTAATAATTGTTTTTATATTTTCAATTTATACCCCATTGAAAACCCAACAGCCAAGCGGCTGGGTTAATTAGGGTAGTCCAACAGATTTCTCTTTATTAGTTTTTTTATTTTAATTCTAATTTCTAATCCATCTTAGTTTATTTATCCAATCCAGCATCAAAATAATAACTAGTCATGAGTGGTCTGGTGGAGAGGGGTGGTTTCTATGGTCTTTAGTGTAGTGGGTTCGATACCCCCCTTGAGCATTTTATTTCTTTTAGCATTTATTTTCTTTTAGCATTTTATTTTCTTTTAGCATTTTATTTTCTTTTAGCATTTTATTTTATGTTTATGTTTTTATTATACTCATGGTTGATCTGCTTTCTTTTAACTTCATCATTCATTCAAAACCATTTTAAAACTATAAAAATCATATTTTTCTCGATTCAATGTCGAGCCCATTTCCACACCCTTGTAAGTCGATTGCTTTTTAAGCATCGCCATCAACCTCACATAGCTTACTCTTGGGCTTTCTTACAATGAGCCGGTTCTCTTGCACTTACACTCATATTTCGCATCATTTTGTCGTTTGGGTCCGATTTAATTATTTCATGATTTTGACAACCCCCATTCATAACAAATGTATCCCTCTCCCATGAAATGTATAATATTTATTCTTTCATTCTTTATTCATCTGTTAATACAAGAATTAAAATGAACATTCGATAACCATTTCAAAGCAAGATCAAAACCTCGATCCAACGTCGAGTAATCATTTTTCAAAACCTAACAGAACCAACACGTATTCATCCACCCTTTTGTAAGTCGATTGCTTTATGCATCGCCATCAACCTTGTAAGTCGATTGCTTTATGCATCGCCATCAACCTTGTAAGTCGATTGCTTCATGCATCGCCATCTACCCTTATCCCTAACACTTCTCCTTGCTCCACTCGTCAATTCTGGTTCCGATTAGGTAGCACCCATTAGATAGAACCCTTTGTATGATAACATAGGTAGGATTCCCATATCCTTTTGTATGATAACATAGGTAAGATTCCCATATCCTTTTGTATGATAACATAGGTAGGATTCCCATATCATTTTGTATGATAACATAGGTAGGGTTCCCATATTCTTTGCATGCTAACATTAGGTAGATATTCCCATTTGTAAATCCTAAACACTTAAGTACATATTGCATGACAACTCTAGGGCAGAACTTCCCCATTTCTTTTAGACCTTCCGTGCGTCTCCGATCTTGTGGCATGTCAATCCATCCTATTGCAAAGAGGTAACTGCCTAAGACTCGATTCAGCGAGCTGCGACACCTACTGTTAGGACGTGAACACATTGCCCACTCTCTTTTGACACAACTAGTGTCCTCCTTTGTAAGTCCATGTTCAGATGGCAATCCCTATGTAGCCGAACTACGGAAACTCTGATTCTCATGTTCAGATGAGATACGTAGGCACAAGATGCGAGGTCTTGCCGAGTTAGACTGACAACTAACAACTAATCTTTGTTTGTTTTCGCCCTCGTTGCGATCGAGACTTTCCCTTTCTCTTGCCCTAGTTGCAATCGAGACTTTTGTTCCCGTTAGTTAGCCGAACTACGGTTTGCTCGGATTCTCATTCCAGATGAGATACGTAGGCATAAGACGCGATGTCTTAGCGAGCACACTCCTCTTTAACCCATAGGTAGCCGAACTACGGCAACTCTGATTCTCATGTTCAGATGAGATACGTAGGCACAAGATGTGATGTCTTGCCGAGTTTGACTAACAACTAACAACTAATCCTTGTTTGCTTTCGCCCTCGTTGCGATCCTTTCTCTCGCCCTCGTTGCGATCGAGACTTTCCTTTTTCTCTTGCCCTAGTTGCAATCGAGACCCTTGTTCCCGTAGTTAGTTGAACTACGTTTTTGCTCTGATTCTCATTCCTGATGAGATACGTAGGCATAAGACGCGATGTCTTAGCGAGCACACTTATCCTTAACCCCTAGGTAGCCGAGCTACGAAGACTCTGATTCTCATATTCAGATGAGATACGTATGCAATGGATGCGACATTCGTGCGAGTCATTTTCTTTTGACCCTTTCCTTTTTTAGCAAATAGTACATTAGATATACCCACACCCTTTAGACAAGAACAACAAGAGTGGATCCCGTAGAGTACTACGGATGCGTAAGGGGTGCTAATACCTTCCCTTCGCATAATCGACTCCCGAACCCAAGATTTGGTTGCAAGACCTTGTCTTTTCCTTTCCTTTCCCCGGGTTTACTTCGAGCGTTTCCTTTCCCTCCTTTGGGATAAATAACGCACGGTGGCGACTCTTCTGTCATTTCTTTTTCGCCGGTTGTCTTTTCGCATTTCCCCTTTTTCAGGTTGCGACAGCTGGCGACTCCACTGGGGACCCGGTTTCCCTAAGCGAGTCCCTCCTAGCTTTTGTAGGTTTCTTATTTGTTGGGTGTTTATTCTTTTGTACAGTTATTTATTTTTCAGCATTTACTTGCTTTACCTTATTGCATTGTGTACATATCATTGCTGTGTCTGTTGGCTCTGTGGGGGTTGACTGTTTGTTGGGGTGGGATGTTCTATGAGAGATAAGCCCACTACCCAGGCTTGAGCGTACACACAGGTTTTAGAGTGGATAGTCATGAGGCTTGCGTGGCATGTTGCTACGTTAAGTCGTTCATGAGACCCCCATTCCAAACGAGGTTTCTGTTGGATATATTTTGTCCCATGGGTGTTCCATAACGACATATATTCCTTTAGAAATCGTCGACTCTGGTGACCATTTCCCGAGAACTCAGTCGAGGCCTCTCCTCCGAGACGCGTTTATGTTAGCTCTGGTGGGCGCATTCTCGCTGCTCAATCCGAGGACCCCGAGACTGGGAACTTGCTTTAGGATATCCTATTGAGGGGAGTCAGCAGAGGTCTTTTATCCCGTAATAATGCCAAACCTTCAGTGGTAAACGTATTATTCTCGACTGAAGGGCTAAAGCTGACAAACTTCTGTTCTTAGAACCTACCAGTGAGGGGCGGGCTAAATTCAGGGAACCTTAACCTCCAACCAACCCGGTTTTCTGGAGCAGAGTTTTGATCTTGTATTACATTCCTCAGTGGGTTTCTTTTCAGACAGTGCAACCCGACAGATGTTCAAGCAGATACAGCAGTCCTGATTTCCATGTCACTGCATTGCATCACATCATTCTGCATTCATATCATTTAACACATGTTTATCCATTTCTAAGGGCTTTACATCTTCTTCTTGATTCCGGTTGGGGTTTTATGGTTCTCCAGAGATGGATATTGGCAGAAAGAGA
Source organism: Lathyrus oleraceus (assembly GCF_024323335.1). Taxonomy (NCBI): domain Eukaryota; kingdom Viridiplantae; phylum Streptophyta; class Magnoliopsida; order Fabales; family Fabaceae; genus Lathyrus; species Lathyrus oleraceus. The sequence continues at coordinate 480,492,485 of NC_066581.1, forward strand.
CATGTCGCCTACAAGTTTCCTGTGGTTTGTTTGAAGCCTATTCAACAAATGACAAAGTTAATGAATCATGATTCTCTAGAAGGATTCTGGAAGGAGTACGGTTTGATTCTAAGTTTCGTCACGGTTCTTTCCAAGGATCAACATGATGCTCTCTTCACACTGCTGCAGTTCTATGACCCTCCATTGAGGTGTTTCACATTCCCGGATTATATTTTGGTCCCTACTTTAGAGGAGATTTCCAGTTTTCTCAGAGTTCCTATCAAGTCATAGTTGTTATTCTACAGTTCTGAGTTTCTGCCCGATCTCATCATGGTTGCTTCGGCCACATATTTGGGGAAATCAGTCTTGAAGGCTAATATGTGTCAGAAGGGAGGAGTCAGTGGTTTTCATTTAAATTTCTTACTGGGAGAAGCAAAGAAGAAGCTTGAAGATGGTGACCAGAGGGGTTTCAATGCTGTGTTGGCTCTTTGTGTGTATGGGGTTGTCCTGTTCCCTAATGTGGCGAAATTTGTGGACGTAGACGGAATACGCCTTTTTGTGTTGGGTAATCCAGTGCCGACCTTGTTGGGAGATTTCTTTCATTCGGTGCATCACATGAATGAGAATAGAAGAGGAGGATTGGTGAATTGTTGTGCGCCTTTGTTTTATAAGTGGTTCAGTTCTCACCTACCCAAATCAGGAGCGTTCATTGATGTCGAGGACTCATTGAGTTGGTCGAAGAGATTGATGGGGTTGAGAGCTGAAGATATTTCTTGGTGGTCTGACTGGAGCTTGCTTCGGGCGGATATTATTCACAGTTGTGGGAACTTCCCGAATGTACCGTTGGTAGGAAGAAGAGGAGGAATCAACTATAATCCTTCTCTAGCAGTTAGACAGTTTGGATATGCTTTAAGAACTCCGCCTTTGGAAAAGGATGTGGAAGAATCTCTGTTTTTCCATTCTTCGCCTGATTTTACTGTATCCCGTAAGGCAGCTGAGGCCTGGCTCAAGGTGGTCGAGAGAGGAAGAACTGTGCTTGGAAAAGGGGATTGTAGAACTTACCCTCAGTATGGAGAATGGCTTCAAGGAAGAGTCGAAGAGTTTGGTCTGCCGTTTCCTATTGAAGAACCTTTGTATCCGCCTACTACTGAGCAGTCAACAATGGTGAGCCGAGAGCAGTATGACAAATTGAAGAATGCCATGGAGGGACTTCAAACCAGGAACTCGGAGTTAAGTGCGAAGTTGCAAAACTATATGCATCAATTCCATGAGGCAGAATATCAGAAGGGGGAAGCCGTCAGATTGCAAGAGGAAGCAGAAAGGAGATTAGCTGTAGAGGTGGACTTCTTCAGGAAGACAGACAAGGCCTTGGGATCATCCAGTTCTGAGTTGAGGCGAGTCAAGCAACAATTAATGGATGCTCATGGTAAATTAGCTGGGTGGCAAGAGCAATGGGATGCATTTTCAACTTCTCGGAAGGCAAAGGAGGAGGAGACGGTAGCCGAACTGACTGGTCAGATGGAGAAATTGAAGACTTTGCTGAAGGGGAAGAACAATGAGCTTTTGTGCGCCCGTTCTACCAATGGTTACATCACCGATCAACTCAATGAGGCTCGAGGACAGATTGAAGAACTTAATATGTTGGCAGGTTTGAAGAAATCCAGACTTGAAGAGGTATTCGGAGAAGATGATGGGAATTACTACAGAGAGCACATCAACGAGTTGGATGGAGCTATTCACCAGAGGAATCTGCTTATCCGGCGTTTGATAGAATTCCCGGATCATCCTGACACGATAGCATTGCTGGCTGAAGTGAGGAGAAATCCTTGTGGTTTGTACACAGGAGGCTGAGTCCTGATTATTGCTCCTCCCTTTACTTATTGCTTTGTTGTTGAGTAGTGATGATCCACAGGCTTGTTATGGAGATCCTCTTTTGATGTATTTTCGGCTAAGGCCCCTTTCCTTGAACTTGTTTGTATGGTGGTTTCCCTTTATTGCATATTGATCTCAGAAGTTTATCCATGACTCGGTCTTCTTGCACTATTCACCTGATGTGAGACTGGGATCAAGGGGGTAGAATACCTTTTGGATTTGATAAACATGTCATTGCATTTACATATTCATTTTCATATCTTGCATAACAGGTACCGCTACGGTGTTCTCATATTATTTGGTGTTCCACTAGCAGGATAGCTGATTCAGGAATTCACCGGTACGATACCCACAGAAACCAGCAGAAAGCTATGGAGGGTCTACAAGCAGAACTTGCTGAGATGAGGGTCCGCATGAACCAATTCATGGATGTGGTTCAGGGAGTAGCTCAAGGACAGCAAGAGATTAGACAAATGATACAAAGGAATCCCGCAACTACTCAACCAGAGGGCGTGACTGATCCTCCAATTGCAGAGGTTAATGGACCGGGGCCTGTCCCGATCCCACATAACAACCCTGATCAACAACCCATTCACGATGATCAAGATGATCAGTTCTTGCTGCCAGAAGACTTTGGCATGGGCCATGGCATGGACCCCATGTTTAGGAGATTAGAGGAGAGGCTGAAGGCGGTGGAAGGACAAAACCCTCTGGGGGTAGATGTTTCTGACTTGGGATTGGTCCCAGGCGTGAGGGTCCCACCGAAGTTCAAAGTCCCAGTCTTTGACAAATACAATGGTAGCTCTTGCCCGAAGACCCATGTGCAAGCCTACTTCCGAAAGATGGTTGCATACTCTGATGACGAGAAGCTACTTATGTATTTCTTCCAGGACAGCCTAGCTGGGGCATCCCTGGAATGGTACATGAGGTTGGATAGAGCCCACATCCGTTGCTGGAGGGATTTGGCGGAAGCTTTTGTGAAGCAATACCAGTATAATGCAGACATGGCCCCAGACAGAACTCAACTCCAGAACCTGTCTCTTAAAAGCAATGAGTGCTTCAGGGAATACGCTCAACGCTGGAGGGAGACAGCTTCCCGTGTTCAACCTCCCATGTTGGAAAAGGAAATGGACAACATGTTCATGAATACGTTGCCTGGACCTTACCTGGAGCGTCTGGTGGGGTGCAATGCCTCCAACTTTGCTGATGTGGTCTATACCGGAGAGAGGGTAGAGAATTACCTGAAGACCTACAAGAGCCACAATGGAGGTGGATCTTCATCAGGAGTAAAGAAGCCATTTATGGGAGGACAGAAGCAGAGGGAGGGGGTGTGAATTCTGTGTCTTCATATCAAAACAGGAGGAATAATTTTCAAAACTATCATCAGCGACCGTATGTTGCAGCTGTGACTATCCCGGCTGCAGCACCACTACAACAACAACAACCACAACGTCAGCAAACTCAGTATCAACAACAACAACAGCCAGGTAACAGACCCGCCTATCAACAGAGGCAGAGGATGATGGACCGGCGTTTCGACACTCTTCCAATGTCGTACGCTCAGCTGCTTACAAGTCTTCAACAACTACAACTTGTGCAGTTACGCACTCTGGCTCCTCCGGTTGGTAGACTTCCGGTGGGTTACGATGCCAATGCTAGGTGTAGTTTCCACTATGGGGCACCTGGACACAATATTGAGAACTGCAAAGCTTTTAAGCACGTAGTTCAGGACCTCATAGATTCAAAGGCTATCAACCTTGCACCGGCTCCTAATGTCGTCAACAATCCCATGCCACAGCATGGTGGTGCAAACGTGAATATGCTGGAAGAAGAAGCCAAGTCCGTTAAGGATGTGTTGAAGTTGAAGACTCCGTTGTTGGAAATTAAGGAATGCTTGCTGAAGGCCGATGTTTTCCCCGGTTGTGGGAAAGGTTGTTTGGATTGCGCTACACAGGGTAAGGATTGCTTGAAGCTGCAGCAGGGTATCCAGGTGTTGCTTGACAATGGTACCCTCCAAGTTGAAGACTTGTCTGTCAAAGAGTTTGCTGAAGGGGTAGTTGAAGAGGTGTTTGAAGATGCTGTTGAAGAATTCACAGATGTTGTTCCTGCTGATTGTGTATTTCCCATTGATGTATTTAGTTTTTCAAATGTTGTTGCTGATATACCAAACAATGTGTCTGATTTTGATGTAACTGAACTTGATTCCGATGTTCCGGATGTTTTTGTTTCAATGAATGAGATTCCTGAGTATGACTATGATGTCGCTAATATCACCATCTTTTACCCGACTAATCAGATCAGTGTGCCAAAAGCACAACCAGTGCCACCAGTACGACCGACCGCTATGACAATCACAACCCCTGGTCCTTTACCTTTCACAAGCGAAAGGGCCATTCCTTGGCATTATGGGGGGAGTGTATACACACACGATCATGGGGTGGAACGACCTTTGAAGGTAGAAGAGGGTCAAAAGTCCGAACTCGAAGTTGAAGGTCCTGCAGTGGACAATGTTGGTGGAATCGGGCGATTCACCAGGAGTGGCAGACTATTCTCGCCACCCGTTACCCAAACTGAGAGTGCGGATGCCGCGGCTAAGGCCAAAGGCAAACAAGTTGTGAATGAGGGTACCTCTGCACCCCAGGCTGGCTCAGAGCCTACTTTCTCGAATGATGTGGACGAGCTCTTAAGAATTATAAAGAAAAGCGACTACAAAGTAGTCGATCAGTTGATTCAGACGCCGTCTAAGATATCCATTCTCTCACTCCTGTTGTGTTTAGAGGCACACAGGGAGGCACTTCTGAAGGTCCTTAATGCTGCATATGTGCCTCAGGAGATCTCAGTAAACCAGCTAGAAGGGATCATTGCAAATGTTCATGCAAGCAACGGGCTGGGTTTTACTGATTCTGACTTAACACCAGCTGGACGCAATCATAACAAGGCTTTGCATATCTCAATGGAATGCAAAGACACCGTGTTATCTCACGTTCTGGTGGATACAGGTTCCTCCCTCAATGTGCTACCTAAGAGAGCCCTGTCAAGGTTAGAAGTAGAAGGTTTGATCTTGAAACCTTCCGATCTCATGGTGAGAGCTTTCGATGGTTCTAAGAGGTCGGTGTTTGGAGAGGTAGAGTTGCCAATTCAGATTGGATCACAAACCTTCAACACCGTATTCTATGTGATGGATATCAGTCCCTCGTACAGTTGCCTTCTGGGTCGTCCTTGGATCCACAATGCTGGGGCAGTCTCATCAACACTGCATCAGAAGATCAAGTTCCCAGTCAATGGAAGAGTTATCACTGTTTGTGGTGAGGAGGACATCCTGGTCAGTAACCTGTCTACATTCAAGTATGTAGAGGTGGAAGGTGAAATTCATGAGACTCCCTGTCAGGCCTTTGAGTCAGTTCAGATCAAGGATGCAGCTCCGGTGGAAGGGGTTAAAGCAGGAGCCCCTATCTCATCTTTCAAGCAGGCGCAAGCCTTGGTGGATTCAGGTATTGCTCCCGGTTGGGGACGTCTGTTGGAGTTACCAATGAAAGACGACAAGTTCGGGATTGGGTACCAGCCAGCTTTGACTTCTACAACTTCAGCACCTCAGACTCGTCAGGGGCCGATTACCTTCTCCAGCGCTGGCATCATTCAGTATGGCCAGATATCAGCAATCAATGAAGAGGATGGGGATAGTGATTGTGACATCGACAACTGGGTGCGTCCGAGGATCCCGGGTGAAGTCATCAACAATTGGTTTTCTGAAGAGATTGTCCAAGTCACTCTTCTAGAGGAGTAATTTTTCTTTGTTTATTCATGCATGTCCAAGTCTTACGTTCCGCCCAGGGCGTAATGACTCATTGTAGGGCTCATCTATGTGAATACCTGCATTGTTTATCATAAATGAAGGACGTCTTTTGCATTCAAATATTTTGTTCACTGTCTTTCTATTTTTGCAGTTTTCAAAATTTCAAAAGAATAAAAATATTTGGCAATGTTTTGTTTAGTTTTCACTCACTGTCCACACTCATAAGCACATACCATCACTCATGCAGATGCACATCATCGGATCCTATTGATAACGGTTCTGCTATGGCTCGCTTCGACTTCGAAAATCCAATCTTCCAAGCTGAAGAGGAGGGTGATGAAGACTGTGAACTCCCTGAAGAACTTGACAGGCTGTTAAAGCAGGAGGAAAGGGTCATTCAACCGTATCAAGAATCTACTGAAGTGATTAATCTCGACACCGAGGACGCCAAGAGAGAAATCAAGATAAGGGCTGCTTTGGAAGATGATGTGAAGAAAGGGCTGATTGAATTGCTGCAAGAATATGTTGACATCTTCGCTTGGTCTTATCAGGACATGCCAGGGCTTGACATAGATATTGTGGTACACCGTTTGTCTCTCAAAGAAGGTTGTCCTCCGGTCAAGCAGAAGCTCAGAGGAACAAGACCAGAGATGGCTGTCAAGATAAAGGAAGAAGTGCAAAAACAGTTGGATGCAGGGTTTCTAGCAGTCACAAATTATCCGCCATGGGTTGCAAATCTCGTTCCAGTACCTAAGAAGGATGGAAAGGTACGGATGTGTGTTGACTACCGGGATCTGAATAGAGCTAGCCCTAAAGATGATTTCCCATTACCTCATATCGACGTTTTGGTGGATAACACTGCTCAGTTCTCGGTATTCTCCTTCATGGATGGCTTCTATGGCTATAACCAAATCAAGATGGCACCAGAAGACATGGAGAAGACAACTTTCATAACCCCATGGGGCACCTTCTGCTACAAGGTGATGCCGTTTGGCCTGAAGAATGCTGGGGCAACATATCAACGAGCTATGGTGACTCTGTTCCATGATATGATTCATCATGAAATCGAGGTTTATGTGGACGATATGATTGCCAAATCTCAGACAGAAGAAGAACATTTGGTGAATCTGCAGAAATTGTTTGAACGGTTAAGGAAATTCAAGCTGAGGCTTAATCCGAACAAGTGCACTTTCGGGGTGAGATCTGGAAAATTGCTGGGTTTTATTGTTAGCGGAAAAGGGATTGAGGTGGATCCTGACAAAGTGAAAGCAATACAGGAAATGCCTGAGCCAAGAACAGAGAAACAAGTTCGTGGTTTCTTAGGGAGGTTGAACTACATTGCAAGGTTCATCTCTCACCTAACAGCCACGTGTGAGCCAATTTTCAAGTTGCTGAGGAAAGATCAGGCTATCAGGTGGAACGATGATTGTCAAAGGGCTTTCGAGAAAATAAAAGAGTATTTGCAGAGTCCCCCTATCCTCATGCCTCCAGTCCCAGGGAGACCGCTGATTATGTACTTGACAGTGCTAGACAATTCCATGGGTTGTGTCCTCGGTCAACACGACGAGACAGGTAGGAAAGAGCATGCCATTTACTACCTGAGTAAAAAATTCACAGACTGCGAGTCGAGATACTCGATGCTGGAAAAGACATGTTGTGCACTTGCATGGGCTGCTAAGCGATTGAGACAATACATGCTGACTCACACAACCTTATTGATCTCCAAGATGGATCCAGTCAAGTACATATTCGAGAAGCCAGCTCTCACCGGAAGAGTTGCTCGTTGGCAAATGGTACTGACAGAGTACGACATCCAGTATACATCCCAGAAAGCCATCAAAGGGAGTATTCTGTCAGACTATCTTGCTCAGCAACCGATTGATGATTATGAGCCAATGAAGTTTGATTTTCCAGATGAGGACATCATGTTCCTCAAGATGAAAGACTGCGAAGAGCCAGTTGTTGAGGAGGGACCTGATCCAGACGAAAAGTGGACTTTGTTGTTTGATGGGGCCGTCAATGCCAGAGGAAGTGGAATTGATTTGAGAATCAAGACTCTGGACATCTTCGGAGATTCAACTCTAGTGATCAATCAAGTGAATGGTGATTGGAACACTCTCCAGCCTACTTTGGTCCCCTACAGAGATTACACGAGAAGACTGTTGACTTTCTTCACAACAGTAAAATTGTATCATATACCTCGTGATGAGAACCAGATGGCGACGCACTTGCTACTCTATCCTCAATGATCAAGGTAATTCGTTGGAACCATGCTCCCAGGATCGATGTGATGCGCCTCGACAGGGCCGCGTATGTGTTTGCTGCTGAACTGGTAGCTGATGACAAGCCCTGGTATCACGACATCAAATGCTTTATGAAGAATCAAGAGTACCCTGCAGGGGCATCCAACAATGACAGAAAGACTTTGAGAAGATTGGCAGGCAGTTTCTTCTTGAACAAGGACGATGTGATGTATAAGAGGAACTTCGACATGGTTTTGCTCAGATGCGTGGACAGACACGAAGCGAACATGTTAATGCAGGAAGTTCATGAAGGCTCCTTCGGTACTCACGCCGGCGGACATGCAATGACTAAGAAATTGCTGAGAGTGGGTTATTACTGGATGACCATGGAATCTGATTGTTTCAAATATGCTCGAAAATGTCATAAATGCCAGATTTATGCTGATAAGGTGCATGTGCCGCCAAATCCTTTGAATGTGATGTCTTCGCCGTGGCCGTTTGCTATGTGGGGCATTGATATGATTGGAAAGATTGAGCCGACTGCTTCCAATGGGCATCGCTTCATCCTTGTTGCCATCGACTATTTCACCAAGTGGGTCGAAGCAGCGTCGTTTGCGAATGTCACCAGACATGTGGTTGCCCGATTCATTAAGAAAGAAATCATTTGTCGTTATGGGGTTCCTGAAAGAATCATCACTGATAATGGTTCCAATCTCAATAACAAAATGATGAAGGAGTTGTGCCTGAACTTCAATATTCAGCACTACAATCTTCCCCCTATCGTCCTAAGATGAACGGTGCTGTTGAGGCAGCAAATAAGAACATAAAGAAGATTGTGCAGAAGATGGTCGTTACGTACAGAGATTGGCATGAGATGCTACCCTTCGCCTTGCATGGGTACCGCACTTCAGCACGTACATCGACTGGGGCAACCCCTTACTCCCTTGTGTATGGTATGGAAGCAGTCCTACCTGTTGAAGTGGAGATTCCTTCTCTAAGGGTCCTGTTGGATGTCAAGCTAGACGAAGCTAAATGGATTCGAACAAGGTTCAACGAGTTGAGTCTTATCGAAGAGAAGCGAATGGCGGCCGTTTGTCATGGGCAGTTGTATCAGAGTCGGATGAAGAGAGCCTTTGATCAGAAAGTGCGTCCTCGGTGTTTCCAAGTCGGAGATTTAGTGTTGAAAAGGATCCTTCCTCCTCAGACAAATCACAGAGGCAAGTGGACTCCTAACTATGAGGGACCATATATTGTCACTAAGATTTTTGATGGTGGGGCCTTAATGCTTGCAACTATGGATGGTGAAGACTTCACTTCCCCTGTGAACTCAGATGCAGTTAAAAAATACTTCGCATAGAATAGACCCGCTGGACAATAAAAAGAATAGTCCAGGCAAAAATGGGCATCCCGGCGAACCAAGAAAATGAAAAAAGGTTCGGGCAAAAATTAGGGATTAAAAAAATGAAAAGATCGTACACCCGGTAAGTTGAAAACCTGAAAGGACAACTTAGGCAAAAATGGGTATCCCGGTGGATTGAAAACCCGAAAAGGGCGGTCCATGCAAAAGTTAGGGATTAAGCGAATGACTGCATACTGAGTAGTTCTGAATATCATCTCGTGTCGATAACCGGAAACTTTCGAAGGATAGGAAACGGTCCAATCACCTTTTTCGGAAAGCTGATCATCTGGAGGATCTTGAAGACGAGCAAGTCATAGCAGAATTGGAACCCGATAGAAATCCATTTCCCATTGCCATTAAATTAATTTCTGTTTTTTATCTTTTGTGCAATTACCTCTTTCCAGGGATTGCTTCCTGATGTAAATGCCTATTCAGAGGCCGCTCAATCAATAAAATCATGTTATTCAGTACATCTTTGTGTTCATTTACATTTTATCGTTTTGTTTGCAAAAATGACGTCCGAATTTTTGATAAACATTGCATCATGACACATAAGAGCTTTACAGGTACATGCTCAATAAACATTTAAAATTGCTGTAAATTTTAAGTACTTTGAATCGTCTATTCAGAACAGGTACACTCGGGGCATTTCCTTAAGGTTCCCAGCAGACGATTGCGGACGTTTTGCTTCAACAGTTGGAGTTTGGTATCTTATCCCTGCAGAGTTGGTCCAAGCATCAGATTCTTCAATCCCTAGCAGGTTCTCACTACTGTACTCCCCAAGCGGTTGTTTCAGACTATACACTCCCTAGTAGAGTTAACAGTGCCAGACTGTATATCCCCAGCGGAGTTGACAGTGCTAGACTGTATATCCCCAGCGGAGTTGACAGTGCCAAACCGTATCTTCCCAGCAGAAGTAGTTGCTCCTCAGAGCTCGATGCAGATTGATGATCCCGACGCCAGATCCGTGGTCTCTTTCCTTGAAGCAGAATCTCGGTACCGTATCGGTGTTTGCCTCCCCTGCTGAGCCATTTCTCTCGCATATTTTGGTTGCCAGAACCGCTGTCATTTTCCTCAGCAACAAGCTTTCAGTGTCGGTCTCTCCCCTGTCAGAGTCTCGGTATTTTGTTACTATCAGAACACCGCGTGGCTGGTCATTTCCCCACAGGGTTCATTGTGTTATGTATCACCAACAGTATTGCCAGGGTCCAGAAGATTGTGATCATTTCCCCAACAGATTTCCTTGCCTCGACTTGGCATTCTCTATAACTTAGCATTTCACATCCTTGCATGTAGAATCATATTGCATTGCATCCTCCCAAATCGCGTAGCATTTCCATTTCCATGGAGCATTACGCCATCGAAAAATTCAAACATATGCATGAAAAGTATAAGACATTCTCGGTATCCCCAATGATAAGCCAGAAGTTGCTTCCAGTATTCAGACTGAAGGTTGTTCATGACTTATTATCCCCGGCATAGGTCGTTGGCCCACGTGCCGCCTCAATTATCATTTTCCCTATTTCTGCCGATACTGACAGGCATGAAAGTTTCCGGTATTCAGACCGAAGTGGCATTCAGGCCAATTTTCCGGTATTCAGACCGAAGTGGCATTCAGGCCAATTTTCCGATATTCAGACCGAAGTGGCATTCAGGCCAGTTTCCGATTTTCAGATCGAAGAAGTTTCCGACATTCAGGTCGACGTAACTTATGGCATTCAGGCCAGTTTTCGGTATTCAGACTGAAGTGGCATTCAGGCCAGTTTTTCCGATATTCAGATCGAAGAAGTTTCCGACAATCAGGTCGAAGTACTTGTGGCATTCAGGCCAGTTTTTCCGATATTCAGATCGAAGAAGTTTCCGACAATCAGGTCGAAGTACTTATGGCATTCAGGCCAGTTTTTTCCGATTTTCAGATCGAAGAAGTTTCCGACATTCAGGTCGATGCAACTTGTGGCATTCAGGCCAGTTTCTGGTATCCGGACCGAAGTGGCATTCAGGCCAGTTTCCGATTTTCAGATCGAAGAAGTTTCCGACATTCAGGTCGATGCAACTTGTGGCATTCAGATCAGTTTCCGGTATCCGGACCGAAGTGGCATTCAGGCCAGTTTCCGATTTTCAGATCGAAGAAGTTTCCGACGATCAAGTCGAAGTACTTGTGGCATTCAGGCCAGTTTTCCGATTTTCAGATCGAAGTGGTGTTCAGACCAGATTTCCGGTGATCAGACCAACATTGATACTCTCATATTCCGATGCTTAGTGTTCAGACTAATGTGCGGCGTTCACGCCATGGGTATTCCTGTGTTACCATTTATTTTGGTATCCAGGTCAACTTTCTGTTTCGGTACTCAGGCCGATTTTCACCGTACCAGACGGATTCTTCTTTTGAGATTGCTTCTTTGCCGATTCTGACAGGCATTGTTAATTATTTTCCCAGCGGAGTGCAAATTGTTCGTCTGTTCTTGGTATTCAATCACTCTTCACCCTAATCGTCAGAAAGCCGAGGCTATTCATATCGACAGGTTCACAATGGATTGAATAGGGGCAGCTGTAACATCTCAAAATTTGCCCTCCTTTTCTTTCAAAAAAAAGAAAAAGAAAAAAGAATCACACATCCATGCATATCATATCATATCATATCATATTGTATCATATCATATCACATCATGTCATAGGGATTCAGGATCAAAATCCGGGTCTTCTTAGTATTTAACCATCTCCCACTATGATCATATGAAGAGTGTCCTGCCTCATATTCTCTAGTTGAAGATACTTAAATAGGGGCAACTGTCATACCCCGATTTTGACCCTGAATTTTTTCCATTTTTTTTCATTTTTTATTTGGCACTTGGCCTAAAGTTCATTTGCATACATTCATTCCCAAATCCATATTTTGTGATAAACATTGGTTATTATTTAGCTTTTTGATCATGGTGCTTTGTGATTACAAAATGGATTTTAGTTATTTGATTTTAGTTTTCAATTTTAATTTAATTTCAAAGTAAATCTAATTCCAAATTTCAAGTTAATCTTAATTGTGTTTTTACTAATGATTCAAACTCTAATTGATTTTTAATTTCCAAATAAATGTTAGAGTTGATATCAAAGTAATTTTAACGAATTATAGATTAATTTGATTTTAATTGGTTTTATTTGGTTTTTTTGATTTTAAATTGATATTTTGATTAGTCTCAGATTATTTCTAAAATCCATATCCATTTTTTATAACCAAGCATGATCCCATAAACATGTCCATATGCATTGCATTACATGAAATTTGGCATTGTGTGAATCATTTTACATAAGCTAAATACTATTACAACTTATTACATCCTAATTGACTAATACATATTACAATAATTGGTTGGATTTAAAAGGAAATATGGAGGAAAAATTCCACAACAGAAAAAAACTCTTCAACCTTTTCCTACACCGTCACCCTCCACCATCATCATGCACAAGACCCACCCGTCCACATCCAACAAGAAATCTCTGCCCATGAATATTCCCAAATAGCAGCACCGACAATCAGAAAGTAAAACGCATACTTAACAGCATCTTGGGTCATCCATGTACAATTTCTCCAAGAGTTCCAACTGTCATGAGAATAATACAACCCATCAGCAAATCCTTCAACTCACCAAACCTACACAAAACAAAACCTTCTCCCAGCTTCAACAACAATTGTAGATGATCCAGCCATCCAGTCATGCAATATCCAACCATCCAGTCAAGCAATGACATTGCAGCATCATGCAGAAGCTACTAAAACACAGCCGCTCATGTGGCTGCACCTGCTGCCGGTACTCCTTCATCAACATGCTTGCAACCTCGTCCACAACTTGCAACAAACAATAAAGAACATGGCACCGACAACAACTTGTAGCAGAAAAACTCATAGCAGTCCAAAAAAAAAAGATTACAATCATTTCTAAATTCCATCTACATTCTTTTAACAAAACTCACTTACTCACGGCGGGTTCGCAATGTCCAAATCGCAATTCGACCCATGATTCACAAAACCGCATCTTGACCATCAAGTCTACAAACAGCCACGTTTTTCCAAGTGTAAGTCGTAGTTTCCGCTCATGCTAACATCAACCTTCAAGTCACCTGAAATTCCCAGCAACCCGGGCTGCATTCGAACCAAGACTTATGCAGCTAGTCATCGTCACCCACATACATAGTTGTAAACCTGCAGAACATATCAAAAGTGTAAGCAAGACAAGCATACACAAGGGCACAACTAGCAGAAAACATTATCACTTCCAAGCCATGAAGGGCGGTGACGTACCTTGAAGCTAAAGCCGCAGGCTTGTTGTCCAATCTGCTATGAGCATGAGCAAATAGGCTCTATCCCAAGCTTGCAACCAACATTACCAATCTTGTCAAAATCAAACCAAGCTCACCGAGTTCACTGCTGTAAAAAAAAAAACAACAAAACAATTAGCAAAACAAGGAATCTATGTGGAGGCGCATTTGTTTAATCCACCGCCTGCTTCACTAGCCATGAGTCTCAAAATCTTGGAGAAAAGGCCGGATATGCATGGAGTAGAGTTAAATCTATAATTCCTTATGGACGGGAAGCTCAAGTTAGCAGTGATGTGGAAAAGACCATGTTTGTCGAATCGAAGAGTTGGATGTCTCGGTTATATGGTTATGGTTTGAAGGATCCTAGCGCTGTTGTTGGCATGGCAAAATGGATTCCACATTTGTATGATAACGATAGTGACTACATATGTTGCTATTACAATGATCCTACCGGCACAACAGAGAAAGTTGTTGACAAAGAGAATGTTGGCGGACAAATTACGGCAAAACTGTTAGTTGTGTCGAAGGAAAAACAGAAATTTCTCGAGGCTCATGGTTTGGAACAATGGTGGTCGAGGGATGCGGAACTTCAACAGTGAGCCCCGTCTTCTCATCCTCACCGATCCAGAACCCCTGTGACAACCAAAGCTGCAAAATAATTACCAAGCAGTAAAATTTCAAAGAATTCCCAATTTGGCATCCAGACAAAACAATTGGAGAAAGCGTGGTTCAGATTACCTTTCCAAGGCCAAGCATCAAAGAAGGTAGTCCAATTCTGAGCATCAAAAAGACTTCTGGAAATTTTCTTCTTTGAGCTTTTGAGTACCAAATCCGAAAACCCTAATCTGTGAGCATAAAAGGAGAGAAGAGAATCAGGAATCGAGGACAACAAAAAACTTGGAGGCGAAAAAATCTCAAAACGAAACCCTAAATCCCAAAATCGAATACCTGGATTGGGCGACTAACTTCAAGAACACCATAAACCTTCACCGCCGCACCTCACGTCCCTCCGCTGCTTAAGCCATTTCCCGGCCAACTTCTTCACGCCTTTCACCACCGCCGTGAAACCTTGTGAGAATTTTTCCTTCCTCCTTTTATCCTTTTCATGTGCTTGTTGTTGGAAGTGTAGGATTAGTTTTTTTAGTTGATGATTTGAGGAAATAAAGTTTAAGGCTTTTGATAGTGAGAGAGGTCGAGAGATTGATTTGGAAAAGCGAAGGTTGAGGATGAATGATGGAGATTGAGAGAATGAAGATTGAGAGCGAGTACGACAAGGGAGCGATGGGGGAGCGATTCGCTGAGAGCGATTGATTGAGTTTTTGTTGAGAGCGTGAGAGAGAAGTGAGGTTGAGGGTGTTTGAAGTTGTGAGAAGCGCAATGTGAGAGAGACGGAAGTGTCTATTGCATTTGTTTTTCCTTATTTTCTTTTCTTTAATTTATTTTTTAAACAGAATAAGTTTTAAAAACATTAAAGATTTTGTTTAAAATTCCTAGGTTATTAGTTAATAATTGTTTTTATATTTTCAATTTATACCTGTCGCAACCTGAAAAATACAGTGCGCGAAAAAAACAACCGGCGAAAGAAAAAGACAGAAGAGTCGCCACCGTGCGTTATTCATCCCAAAGGAGGGAAAGGAAACGCTCGAAGTAAACCTGAAAAAAGGAAAGGACAAGACGGGGTCTCGCAACCAAATCTTGGGTTCGGGAGTCGGTTATGCGAAGGGAAGGTATTAGCACCCCTACGCATCCATAGTACTCTACGGGATCCACTTTTGTAGTTTTTGTCTAAAGGGTGTGGGTTTATCTAATGTACTATTTACTAAAAGGTTAAGAGAAATGACTCGCGTGGATGTCGCATCCACTGCATACGTATCTCATCTGAATATGAGAATCAGAGTCTTCGTAGCTCGGCTGACCTATGGGTTAAGGGGATGTGTGCTCGCTAAGACATCGCGTCTTATGCCTACGTATCTCATCTGGAATGAGAATCAGAGCAAGCCGTAGTTCGGCTAACTACGGGGTTATGGATTGGGTTTTGGACGAACGACGTCACTACGCAATCTACCGGATGCTCGATCTTCGGAGACTTACTCGCCTGTAGTAGAAGGAGTAAACGTGTTGCTTTGGGTTTTAGGGTTTGGGATGCTCGAGGGCAAACAGGCAGTCCTTGACGAAGGAACCGCGCTACATGTGGGGATATGAATACAAAACACAAAACATGTATCTCAAAGTAAAATGCCACCAAGGGGCCCAAACATTGCCTCCTATCGAGGACTTCCAGCTAAGAGAGCGATAAAGTACGAGAAAAGGAAAAAATTACCACACGGATAAAGATCCGAAGTTACAACAATTAAAGGATTAGCAACCCTGAGATCTCTCCAGCTAGACCATCAAAGAAAATCAGTCAATACGATTAATCAGGATAAACCTCCAGGGGGTATCCCACAAATAAAGTGGGAAACCACGCGAGTGTCTCTGCGAAAGCCATGTGAGCCCTCACAAAACTCGACAAAGGGTTAGAGCAGCAGGATGAAATCAAGAGAAAACAATGCCATGGAAACACAAGACAGGTTAGAATAAACAAAATAGGGTAACCCAGAGTTGCCCCTTGTCGCATTACGCGAAAAACCGGCGGAAAACAAGAACAACAGAGCCGCCACCGTGCGTTATTTATCCCAAAAGAGGGAAAGGAAACGCTCAGAGTAAACCTGGAAAAAGCATGGTCTCGCGACCAAAGAGAATGGGATCGGGAGTCGGTTATGCGAAGGGAAGGTATTAGCACCCCTACGCATCCGTCGTACTCGACGGGATCCACGCACAATAGGAAGGAAAATGGTTGCTAAAACACTGCTCACACACACACACACTGGCTGAAAGAGACACAAGAAAACAGACTGAAACTGACTCGGCAGGATGTCGCATCCTGGGCCTACTTAGTCTATCAGGCATAGACATCAGAGTCAAAGTAGTTCGGACTGGGGAAACGACACATGCTCGCTAGGATGTCGCATCCTATGCATACGTATCTCCTTGGACGAAGGAGAATCAGAGCATTCGTAGCTCGGCTAACACGCACACAAACAAACACAGGCAAAGGCAAACATGGAGCCTGAATGCCAATCACTGGACTTACATCAGCATCCGAACCAAAACACACACAAGAAGGCAAACGTGGAGCCTGAATGCCAATCACTGGACTTATATCAGCATCCGAACCAAACAAACCCACACTGGAACCCGAATGCCACTCAATGGTCTTACATCAGCTTCCAAGCACACAACAACACACACAGAGGGGGTTGAGAACAAAAAGGGTTGAAAAAGAAAAAGGGCGCCCGGAGAGATCAGCTCATCTCCTGCCTACGTACCTCATCTGGTATGAGGATCAGGGCGACGTAGTTCCCCTACGCAGGGAAAAAGGACTAGCTTAACCAGATAACAGAGGGAGACACAACTAGGGAGACTACGACTCGAGCCTAGATGTTATCATGCAATATCATCCCTAAGTTAAGGTTTCTAGCTAACTTGCACAGGAAGCAAGCCTATCCTAAACATGACTTGCACCGGAAGCAAGCCACACCTGACTTGCACAGGAAGCAAGTCAAACTAAACCTAACTTGCACAGGAAACAAGCTAAACTAAACCTAACTTGCACAGGAAGCAAGTCAAACAAACACACAAGCACAAGTAGCACACACTATATGCAAACAATGGGCTCAATCAAGGTTAGGTTTTAGTCGAGGGGTCATATCAACCTCAACAAACAAACCACTGGAACTGGGTAGTGTTAGCTCTTAACCTTGCCATTGAGGGGCTAAGGTGAAGCAGATGAAAGGTGAGTGAAGATAAGACTTCACAGCTCTTATCCCTGGCCTGGGAGAGCTTAAGACAAGAATGTGTGGGTTCAGAAAGTGGGAACCCTTCTACACATTTGATACTGACTCAACTGCACAATTGTACAAGATCTTGGGTTTGTATCTGCAATGCGTCAACACAGTGGTGTGAGCAAAGCAGATGACACACAGAATAGCAGGGGATAGATTGCATATCCCTTGGGTTCTGCCAATTGCCTCTTCACTTAGGAGGTCTTTGAATATATACAAGGACAATTTTAAACAGTCACAAACATTGCCTCTTAAGGAGGACTTCAGACAGTTGCCTGGCCAAGTAACAGGCCAGGTCTTCCAGACTACATGAAGATGAGAAATTATACCTCAATGCAAATTGCTCTTAAGCAAAGCAAAGCAAAATTCACAAGGAACTAAAAGCAACTAAAGGTACCTGAAACCAGTCAAACAGAATCAGTACACAACTCAAAGTTAAAGCAAAATGAGATAAGGATCAACAGTCTACACAATCAGTTAACTGTGCAATGCACAAGGCTCAAGCATATGAGCCAAGCAAGCTACAAAACAAACAATTTAGTCATGATAATCAAATCAAACTCATTCAACTTGTATAAGTTTCTTTGGGCAATTGCTTCTTAACCTGAAAAAATGAACTCAAACATGAGCAACAGGACCACTAGGACAAGCCTAGGGTCAAAAGGGGATGAGAAAGTCAAAACAGCAAGTGGAATTCAATCAAAATCATATTCAAACAATCAAGAAACAAAATCAATTGGTTCCATGTTCATATCATTCATCATCATCCTTTCATAAGCAAATTAGGTCAAAGCATGGCATATGGAAGCTCATAGAAGTCAACAGCAAGACTCAACTCAAAACCAATCATAAATAATTCCAAAAATCATCAAATAAATCATGATCAAACATAATCCATAGCATGGTAAGCACACCAAATTTCAGCTCAATTGGATCATGGGAAGTAGGGAAATGAAAATCAGAAAGGCAGGGCAAGTTCAAACATGCTCAAAGAAGTCAACCAAACATGCACCAACTTCAATAAATCATAAATCAATGACAACATATGAGAAATGAATGGGATTAAAACCATGATAAACCTTAAGATGTCTACTAATCACATGTAAAATTTCATGTCCATCCAATAATGTATGAGAATTTCACAAAGCATATGGAATCAAGTGTCTCAAAAGTCAACATTTTGGTCAAACAGGGGAGAAAATTCCAAACAATTAGGAAATGCCATCAAAAATTCCATAAAAAATCACATGTGAACTAGGCATCCATAAGCATGTTCATGCAAAAAATCAGACCAAATTGAGTTCATTAAGCAAGGTAAATAAAATCATGAAGTTGGACATCAATGGTGTGACACAAATTGTCACACCCTAATTCAAAAAATCATAACTCACAAACCAGCAATGATAAATTCACAAACTCTACATCAAAATCACCATGAATGTGTCTAGTTTAAGCACAAAAAATTTGGAAGCCATTGGATAAAGCATCATCATTTCACAATTGATTTGGCAAAGTGTACAAAAAATGGACACATGAACAAAACCCTAGCACAATTAAAAATCCACTCATCCAAAAAATCTGGAAAAAATATGACAAATAACTAGAGATCAAGAGGAGTATTTAGCAAAAAATCCCCTGAATTTTGGATCAGAATTGGTTGACTTATGAATTTTGGAAGTTTGGTATCAAAATGAAATAAAAATTGAAGAAATAGTGTGATTAAACAAATAATTAAATCCGGGCGTGGCATTATTGTAATTTCTTGGAACTTTTAGTGAAACGCAGCGCATTGGAAAGGAGAATGCTGCATTTTCATTGGTTATGAGCAATAAAACAGTGCCTGGCCATGCAAAATGAAAGTCAAACACGAGCAACATGAAATTCTGGAAAATATATTAGGGTTCGTGTGGCTACAGGACATCTTCATCTCCTTCAACCAATCGTGAAATTTTTTTGTCACAGTTTTGGAAATCAAATACATCATTAGAACCATCAAACATCATACATCAACATTCCAACAACCAATTCCACTAATTCAAGCTATCAAAGAAGAAACATGCAAAAACATTTTAGAACATCAAATTTCAAATCAACATTTCTTCCTAATTACTCAACCATTTTCAGTGATTTAAAGCTCAATAGAATCAACATGGCAAGACCTATACAAAACATAACATGATTTAGCAAATGGTTAAGTTTGATTTCTTACCAAATCTGAAGCACAGTTGTGATGCAGCTGTTGTTTGGCTATGTTTGCTCGAAACAGATGTTCTACCAGCTTCCAAAAGATGAATGGAGGAGTGATTTTAGCTCAAGAATGCTTGGAATAGCTTCAATCCAGATCTGCCATGTGAGGAAGCTTTAATGGAATAGTGTTCATCCTTGCTTACAGTTGAGATGTGAGGCTTGAAAATGGTTCCAAGATGATGGTAGATGATGGAACAAACAAGCAAGTTCGAACTCCTTGAGGTTTTCAGCAAGAATTTCAAAAATGAAGAAATTGTGAGTTTGAGAGAAAAGAGTTTTTTTTTTGATCTGTTTGTGAGAGTGTGCTAGGGCTTTTCAGAGTCCAAATGAAGTATATATTTGCTGTTTAAGGTTCTTAATCCTGATTAAGTTGTGTGGTAATTGGAATTTGGTAAAAATGAAGTTTTTGGTTAATTTGTCAATTTTCACTCAAATGGCAAGGTCTGTGGTTACAGCTGCGAAAATGGGCCTTGTACACACCCCAAACATGATTTTTTAGCAATTTCAATTGGCAAAATATATTGGAAAGGCTTAAATTGCAAAATCACTTTTTCACCTCACTTGAAATAATTCAAGTCACTTCAAAAAGTGCCATTTTGATTGGTGAGTTTTTGGTAAATTGTGATGACATATTTGGAAAGAGGGCATCAAATGTGACTTGTAGCAAAAAAACCCACCCAATTTGGCCAAATGGTTTGGAAGATATGCCACTTTGAAGTTCAAAAATTTCTGAAAATGATTTGATCATAACTTGCCAACCATACATGGGAATTGAGTGTTCTTGGACTTTTTGGAAATGGGAGAACAAGATCTTCAACTTTCATGTTGGGAAAAAATTCATTTGAAGCTTGTATCATGATGTAGTTTTGAGGATCAAGACTTTCCATTTTTGGCAAATTCCAATTACAGGTCAACTTTCTATTTTTGGAAATTTCTTGTCTGGCTTCAAATTCTTCAATGATGATGCTTAACATGTTATATGAGGCTTATATGGACATGAATGAGGCCTCTCAAACCAATTCCCACCATCCAATCACTGATTAAATGCACAGTTGACCAACAGTTGACTTTCTAGGGTTTCTGGTGGACTGCACACTGACTGATGACTTCTGAGCAATCAAACCTTGACCAAATCATTTCAAAAGGACCCCTAGGTCATGTGAACATGTTGGACCAACCCTAGGGCCTTGCCTCAATGGAAATTGCACTGGCTTGCTTGACTGACTGATCTCCTGACCAGTTTGACCTAATTTTGTCTGATGATCTTGCACTTGGGCAAAGGACAATGCAATGCTATGCAGTGGACTATGTTAATGCTATGACCTAATATGAGAATGTATGTACAATGATAGGTGCAAATTTGAGGTGCTACAGCTGCCTATATTCAATCAGCTGGGAACCCGAATGGATGAGAGCAACGGCTGTCAGACTTTCAGGGTAAACAGGGATTGAATACTAAGAACCGTAGAAATTTGCACTCTGCTGGGAAAAATATTAACAATGCCTGTCAGGATCGGCAAAGAAACAGTCTTGAAAGAAAAATCCGTCTGGAACGGAAAAAAGAAATCGGCCTGAATACCGAAACAGAAACGTCGACCTGGACACCAAAATAAATGGTAACACATGGATAACCATGGCCTGAGCGCCGCTCGTCAGTCTGAATACTGAGCATCGGTATATGAGAGATTTGATGTCGATCTGAAACATCGGAAATTGGCCTGAATGCCATAAGTACATCGACCTGATCGTCGGAAACTTCTTCGATATGAAAATCGGAAATTGGCCTGAATGCCATAAGTACATCGACCTGATCGTCGGAAACTTCTTCGGTCTGAATACCGGAAAATTGGCCTGAATGCCATAAGTACATCGACCTGAACGTCGGAAACTTCTTCGGTCTGAATACCGGGAAATTGGCCTCGGTCTGGACACCAAGGATACCGGGTTGTAGGTAGAACGGGTGACCGACCAAAGCGTGAATTGGTTTTTGTTCCAAAACACTCAACATCCTGAAGAGGGCTAGAAAAGCAGTCTTGTTAGAGGATGGACATCCGATTCCATAGGGAATACGAATCTTACTCAGCTGGGGAGGACGACTTCGACCCAAGAGCGCATGAGACATATTATCTATAGCCGTCAAAACGTAGATAATACACTCGCGTGGAAGATTATCCATAACCGGGTTGTAGGTTGTTAAATGAATAATCGACCGACATCATCCTGAAGAGAGCGAAAGCAAACTTGTTAAAGGATGGACATTCGATTCCACAAAGAACACGAATCTTACTCTGCTGGAGATAACAATCGAAAGATTGACCAAAGAGTGCATGAGATATATTATCTATAGCCGTCAAAACGTAGATAATACACTCGCATGGAAGATTATCCATAACCGGGTTGCAGGTTGTTAAATGAATAATCGACCGACATCATCCTGAAGAGAGCGAAAGCAAACTTGTTAAAGGATGGGCATTCGATTCCACAAGGAATAATAATCTTACTCTGCTGGAGATAACAATCGAAAGATTGACCAAAGAGTGCATGAGATATATTATCTATAGCCGTCAAAACGTAGATAATACACTCGCATGGAAGATTATCCATAACCGGGTTGCAGGTTGTTAAATGAATAATCGACCGACATCATCCTGAAGAGAGCGAAAGCAAACTTGTTAAAGGATGGGCATTCGATTCCGAACAAAGGAATACGAATCTTACTCAACTGGGGAGGACGACTTCGACCCAAGAGCGCATGAGATATATTATCTATAGCCGTAAAAACGTAGATAACATACTCGCAAGGAAGATTATCCATAACCGGGTTGCAGGTTGTTAAATGGATAAACGACCGAAAAGAAAGGCATCAGGGTACCAGGACTAGGTATGCAAAAGATGACCAATCAAAAGAGGATAAAGTTGCTAACTCGGAGCAAATACCCAAAGGGAAGGGGAAGACCCACTGGGGACAATACTGCTTGATTAGGGCAAGTATCCAGAGGGGAAAGAATATCAATACCGCAAACCGGATACTGATAACTGCAAAGAGGGGATTACATCTACCGGTTTGTAGGCAGAAAACCACGGAAAAGTAACCAGTCATCGGTAGGATGAGCACACAGGGTTAACTCCACCGATGGGATGAAAATGGGATTTTACAGCTACCAGTTAGTAGGTAGAAAACCACAAAGATAGGACTTACAACTACCGGTTTGTAGGTAGAGGCCAAAAATTCCGCTGAGGATGAGATGAATGAGTGCCGGTTAGTGAGCGACTATTCATTTATGCCCCAGGGAAGCACGGGAGACAGCCAACAGGAAGCCAATTTAGGATCGATCCAAAAAGACAGACTGAAACAGGACTCATCCTAATGAGGACAGAACTCAATAGGGAAAACCCATCCTGTTAGGGAGGGAACGGAAACAACCGTCATCCACGAGGATATAACTCAGTGGGGAGCGCAGAAGGAAATGGTAGACACTTTCTACTTAAAGGGTAAACTCTACATGGAGAGATCAGACACACCCACTTCTGCTAAGGAGGATCTACTAGAGAGATCTGTATCAATAAATAGCAGGAGACAACCATCAACAGATACACGGCAACAACTGCATCATGAGTATCCGAATGCTATGATTATGCATGTATGCATTGTGCATGATGAATGTATGATGAATGCTGACAAACAGACATGTAAACACACATGTCCGGGAATCAACCACCCGGTACTACTCTTTTTCCATAGGGAGGGTCAAAAACACCAGAGAGCAAACGCGATCTGCTGGAAACCGGGATATCAGGGAACAACACCATCCTGCGGGGAGAGGAGAAGACTGCTCTACTGGAGAGACGAACGCTAACGTCTTCAGTAAACACTCTGCTTGGGGAACTGCCCCACAAAAGTATTTCAACAGCAACCTTGCTAGGAATGCCCCACGGTAGGGCTCAAACAAGCCTATACTGGAAATGCCCCACAATAGGGCTAACAGGGACTTGGAGGAAGAATGTTGTACTGCCGGGAACATGAAGATAAACAACTTCAACCAACACTGCACTGAGCAACCTTGCTGAGGAGAAACCCAAAGAGGTTCGACAGGAAAAAGATACAGTTATGCTCGAGATACGAACAATGTCTTACCTGTTGGTAATCATACCACCCTCGGGAGAGCACTGCGGATCTTCTAAGTATCCTTCCATCATCGTGAATGTTCACTTTGTTTAAGAACAAATTTTTTTGAAAAATTTGTTTATTCTGAAAACAATGATACTTTATCAATTAAAAACATGCAAAACATTTGTTGAGTCGAAACAAATAAGAGTGCAAATAATTGGATAAAAGCTCAAATTGATGTGATGGAATGGTAGTCTGCAAAGGGCAAGACTCCATAGATCTGTACAAGTTTGAAATCGGTGATATATATTGGAGAGGGCTACATTGAACACAATGACCTTTCCTCTACCATTCCGAATTTTCGATGTATTCGGAGCTTCAGTCGATGACGAATCGAGAATCCCTGACGGATGACAGATATAGAGCACAGTCTTGTCAAGATGCAGTTACTTGCCAAGTCCCTAATTTTTGCCTAGATTGCCCCAGTGTGAGGTGATCAATCTAGCGGGATGCAAATTCTTTTTTTTTTCAAATGTCTCTAACTTTTGCCTGGATCGCCCTTTCGTGTTTTCGATCCACCGAGACGCTCCTTTTTTCCTAAGTCGCCCTTGCGGGTGTTCGACTTAGCGAGCTATTCTGCTTTTTTTTTTATCTTAGGCGAAGTATTTCTTGACTGCGTCAGAATTCACAGGACGAGTGAACTTCTCCATCCATTGTTGTAAGTGTCAAAACATTGCCTGAAAAGGCTCTCCTGACAACATATGGACATTCATAGCTTGGGGGTTCACTTGCCCCTGGAATCGGGCACGAAAGACAAGACCTTCTTGAGCACAAAGTCACATTCTCGGAACACACGAGGCTTGACCTTCTTGTTGAATGCTTTTTCACTCTCTGCTGATACGACTGACCATGACACATGGCAGTTGATCTCTTCTTTTCGATTGGATTCACCTGGTCGTAGTGACTCTGAATCCATTCAGCATCAGTCAACTTGGGACTTTGAGGGTGCTATTTTTTTTTGTTTCTTTCTTTCTTTTTCTTTCTTTTGATTTGGATTTCTTTTGATTTTGCACCCTCTTTTTCTTCTTTTCTTTTTTATTTTACATTTTTTTTCTTTTTTTTTTTTTTTGATGCCCCAGTTGGCTGTTCTGCTGATTCTCGAGATGCAGCTGAGTGATATTCTTTTCTTGCTCAAGAAGTCGGGAAATCTCGTCAGGAATTCCTTCAACATCATCTTCTTCCGCTTCGAATACAGGGAATTCGAAATTGGGAGATGACGTCCGATCATTATGTTTAATGGGTTTTGAGAATCAACCTGCATAATGATTTTGATATGAAAAGCTTTTTGGAAAACAAACAAAACAATCGTTATGCAGATGAAAAGATTGCTTTTATTCTTGTTTTTTAGGGTTTTTTATGATCACCAATTTCATGCAAAAAGCGAAAAGGGAAAATAATTGGAAAAAACAAATGTTTAACATGCATTTATTTGAATGAAAATATCATTGCACAAAATACTGCCAACAATGTCATCACTTCTCCTTTTGGCATGGGAGAAGGGTTTTTAAACAAAGTGATTATCTCTCTGACTTATGAACAACTGTAGGAATGCCCACAGTGACCCAATTGTGATAGATCCCACCAGGGATGACAACTGTCAGTATCCTTTGCATCAGCAACTTCTGCTTTTGAACAACCCTCTTCGTTGAAGACCTCAGAAGAACAACCACCGCCAGCCCGGGACTCGCCGTCTTCAAGCTTGATTAACACGGGGACCTAAATCCTCCAAGATCAGAATGCCTGACCTCACAAGGTCTTGAACCTTCATCTTCAGCTGGAAACAACTATCCACATCATGACCAGGAGCACCCGAATGATACACACACTGCTGTTCAGGCCTATACCACCACCGAGGGTTGACGGGTATGGGCGGCGGGTCTCTGGGAGTAATCAAGTTCTGCTCTATCAAAGAGGGATACAGTTCGGCGTAGGACATGGGGATTGGATCAAAAATGATCTTCTTCCTCTCATTACTTGTACCAGCTTGATTATCACTGGGAGGCTGGTAAGCCTGCTGCTGAGGACGATGTTGTGGAGTCTGATACTGCTGAGTTGGTCTTCTCGGCTGTTGTTGAGTTTGAGTGGCTGGAGTAGTCACAGCAGCGACTTGCCGATACTGCCCTCTGTTCATACTCCTCCGACGGTGTACAACATTCGTTTCACCCTCTCCCCTTTTGGGTGCCATAGAGGATGGCTTCTTAGCACTCGAATAACTTGAAGAGCCAGGATCTTGTATCTTTCCTGCTTTGATAAGGCTCTCAGTCCTTTCTCCACAGACAACAACATCAGAAAAGTTGCTGAACGGGCAACTTCCCAAGCGATCCATGAACACACCCTGCAAGGTTCCAATGAACATGTCAGTCAGCTCTCTCTCCAACATAGGAGGTTGAACTCTGGCGGCTAGCTCACGCCATCTCTGGGCGTACTCTTTGAAGCTCTCACCATTCTTCTGACACAAGCTCTGCAATTGGGTTCGGCTCGGCGCCATGTCCATGTTGTGCTGGTATTGCCTCAGAAAGGCTTCTCCCATGTCTCTCCAGCTTCTGACTGATTCTCTCTTCAACTCCATGTACCAGTCCAAAGATGCCCCAGATAGATTATCTTGGAAAAAGTACATCCACATCTTCTCATCGTCAGTGTAAGCAGAGATCTTCCTGAAGTAGGCCTGCACGTGGGTGCGAGGACAGGAAGTGCCATTGTATTTGTCGAAAGAGGGTGCTTTGAACTTGTAGGGGATCTTCAACCCTTCCACCAGACCCATATCGGTCACATCAAACCCAAGAGAGTTCTGACATTCCATGGCTCGGATTTTCTCAGCAAGAGCGTCCACTTTTCTATCCCTCTCTTCGGTTCTCACAACGTCATCGTCCTCACTGAGGAGAGTAAACATGTCCTCTTGTCTGTCAACAATCGGAGCAGGATGACGAAACGGAGCCCGGGTAGCTCTGGCATTGACCTCGGTAGCAAGAGGTTGTCCATTGATTCTGATGCCCCCCAACTCATCAACCCCATCAAAGTCAATGGCGGGAGCGGCAGCAGCAGCATTATCATCCACAGGAACACCCAGTGGTGAAGCACGGTTGGCAGTCGGAATCACAGTTTCCTGTCTTTGGGCTAAGGCACGCAGCTCCTCTTGCCCCTGAACAACCCCTTGCATCATAGTCATGAACTGGGCCATGTTCGCCCTCATCTCAGCCAACTCAGCTTGAACCTGGTCCATACTTCTCTGTTGATTCAGTCTGGTTGAGGTGCGGACGATGATCAACAATCCTGTCTCAGTCAAAACCCAAAGTGAGAAGTCGTGTCCCCAAACATGTCTGCAATGCAAGGATGATATGTGCATGATATGTGTATGATGCGGATGCTATTTTATCATGAATGATCCTGAAAAGGATATGCGTATGCGAGTTAACTTTTTTCATGCATTATTACTTTTTTTGAAAAATAAACATGCTATGATGCAAATGATGGAGCCAAGACTGGCAGGCTGTGCGTCTCAGAACACCGGATCGGAGCTTTGGCTTGAATTCTGATCACAAACATCTGAAACCCAAAGTCAATCTGATCAACTGGCATCTGAACCCACTCTGAGGAGCCAAAACACTATCTGAGCGAGTACCCTCAAATTCAGCCCAGGGATCCGAAATAAACGGAACCCTCCGATCAATACCAGGGTCGAACCTCCGGCGTCCAGAAATAAATGTCCAGAATTCATAGTCACCATCAGTACCGGGAGTCACCAACTGTACCTGTAAAAATGATCATCCCCGCCCCACTCACGGGTGTCATCTAGGCCAGGGTAAGGTTGAGAGAAACGCAGCATAAATAACCTTTCGCAAAATAGCATCCTGTGCACACCCGATGTATGCACCGATAATATCCCACCAGGGTCTGAACTGCTCGTGATATCAATGTTCCGCTAAGTGGCGTACACCACCCGCTTCCCATGAATCACTCTATTCCTAGGTTTCCTAGATTTCACTCATAGCCTGGGCATTGGGCCTTTTACCTCGAGTAACTCCCACCCCAAACAGAGAAACACAGCCAACACAGCAGATGAAAATGAATGAATGCAAACATTAATGCACACAATAAATGCAAACAATAAATGCACATATATACAATGTAATAAATAAACACAGCACAAAGCAACCAAAACCCTAACCTAGAGAACGCTAGGAGAGACTCGCTTAGGGAAGATGGACCAGCAAGAGGTCAACTTCTCTATTGTCCCCAGCAGAGTCGCCAGCTGTCGCATTACGCGAAAAACCGGCGGAAAACAAGAACAACAGAGCCGCCACCGTGCGTTATTTATCCCAAAAGAGGGAAAGGAAACGCTCAGAGTAAACCTGGAAAAAGCATGGTCTCGCGACCAAAGAGAATGGGATCGGGAGTCGGTTATGCGAAGGGAAGGTATTAACACCCCTACGCATCCGTCGTACTCGACGGGATCCACGCACAATAGGAAGGAAAATGGTTGCTAAAACACTGCTCACACACACACACTGGCTGAAAGAGACACAAGAAAACAGACTGAAACTGACTCGGCAGGATGTCGCATCCAGGGCCTACTTAGTCTATCAGGCATAGACATCAGAGTCAAAGTAGTTCGGACTGGGGAAACGACACATGCTCGCTAGGATGTCGCATCCTATGCATACGTATCTCCTTGGACGAAGGAGAATCAGAGCATTCGTAGCTCGGCTAACACGCACACAAACAAACACAGGCAAAGGCAAACATGGAGCCTGAATGCCAATCACTGGACTTACATCAGCATCCGAACCAAAACACACACAAGAAGGCAAACGTGGAGCCTGAATGCCGATCACTGGACTTATATCAGCATCCGAACCAAACAAACCCACACTGGAACCCGAATGCCACTCAATGGTCTTACATCAGCTTCCAAGCACACAACAACACACACAAAGGGGGTTGAGGACAAAAAGGGTTGAAAAAGAAAAAGGGCGCCCGGAGAGATCAGCTCATCTCCTGCCTACGTACCTCATCTGGTATGAGGATCAGGGCGACGTAGTTCCCCTACGCAGGGAAAAAGGACTAGCTTAACCAGATAACAGAGGGAGACACAACTAGGGAGACTACGACTCGAGCCTAGATGTTATCATGCAATATCATCCCTAAGTTAAGGTTTCTAGCTAACTTGCACAGGAAGCAAGCCTATCCTAAACATGACTTGCACCGGAAGCAAGCCACACCTGACTTGCACAGGAAGCAAGTCAAACTAAACCTAACTTGCACAGGAAACAAGCTAAACTAAACCTAACTTGCACAGGAAGCAAGTCAAACAAACACACAAGCATAAGTAGCACACACTATATGCAAACAATGGGCTCAATCAAGGTTAGGTTTTAGTCGAGGGGTCATATCAACCTCAACAAACAAACCACTGGAACTGGGTAGTGTTAGCTCTTAACCTTGCCATTGAGGGGCTAAGGTGAAGCAGATGAAAGGTGAGTGAAGATAAGACTTCACAGCTCTTATCCCTGGCCTGGGAGAGCTTAAGACAAGAATGTGTGGGTTCAGAAAGTGGGAACCCTTCTACACATTTGATACTGACTCAACTGCACAATTGTACAAGATCTTGGGTTTGTATCTGCAATGCGTCAACACAGTGGTGTGAGCAAAGCAGATGACACACAGAATAGCAGGGGATAGATTGCATATCCCTTGGGTTCTGCCAATTGCCTCTTCACTTAGGAGGTCTTTGAATATATACAAGGACAATTTTAAACAGTCACAAACATTGCCTCTTAAGGAGGACTTCAGACAGTTGCCTGGCCAAGTAACAGGCCAGGTCTTCCAGACTACATGAAGATGAGAAATTATACCTCAATGCAAATTGCTCTTAAGCAAAGCAAAGCAAAGTTCACAAGGAACTAAAAGCAACTAAAGGTACCTGAAACCAGTCAAACAGAATCAGTACACAACTCAAAGTTAAAGCAAAATGAGATAAGGATCAACAGTCTACACAATCAGTTAACTGTGCAATGCACAAGGCTCAAGCATATGAGCCAAGCAAGCTACAAAACAAACAAGTTAGTCATGATAATCAAATCAAACTCATTCAACTTGTATAAGTTTCTTTGGGCAATTGCTTCTTAACCTGAAAAAATGAACTCAAACATGAGCAACAGGACCACTAGGACAAGCCTAGGGTCAAAAGGGGATGAGAAAGTCAAAACAGCAAGTGGAATTCAATCAAAATCATATTCAAACAATCAAGAAACAAAATCAATTGGTTCCATGTTCATATCATTCATCATCATCCTTTCATAAGCAAATTAGGTCAAAGCATGGCATATGGAAGCTCATAGAAGTCAACAGCAAGACTCAACTCAAAACCAATCATAAATAATTCCAAAAATCATCAAATAAATCATGATCAAACATAATCCATAGCATGGTAAGCACACCAAATTTCAGCTCAATTGGATCATGGGAAGTAGGGAAATGAAAATCAGAAAGGCAGGGCAAGTTCAAACATGCTCAAAGAAGTCAACCAAACATGCACCAACTTCAATAAATCATAAATCAATGACAACATATGAGAAATGAATGGGATTAAAACCATGATAAACCTTAAGATGTCTACTAATCACATGTAAAATTTCATGTCCATCCAATAATGTATGAGAATTTCACAAAGCATATGGAATCAAGTGTCTCAAAAGTCAACATTTTGGTCAAACAGGGGAGAAAATTCCAAACAATTAGGAAATGCCATCAAAAATTCCATAAAAAATCACATGTGAACTAGGCATCCATAAGCATGTTCATGCAAAAAATCAGACCAAATTGAGTTCATTAAGCAAGGTAAATAAAATCATGAAGTTGGACATCAATGGTGTGACACAAATTGTCACACCCTAATTCAAAAAATCATAACTCACAAACCAGCAATGATAAATTCACAAACTCTACATCAAAATCACCATGAATGTGTCTAGTTTAAGCACAAAAAATTTGGAAGCCATTGGATAAAGCATCATCATTTCACAATTGATTTGGCAAAGTGTACAAAAAATGGACACATGAACAAAACCCTAGCACAATTAAAAATCCACTCATCCAAAAAATCTGGAAAAAATATGACAAATAACTAGAGATCAAGAGGAGTATTTAGCAAAAAATCCCCTGAATTTTGGATCAGAATTGGTTGACTTATGAATTTTGGAAGTTTGGTATCAAAATGAAATAAAAATTGAAGAAATAGTGTGATTAAACAAAAAATTAAATCCGGGCGTGGCATTATTGTAATTTCTTGGAACTTTTAGTGAAACGTAGCGCATTGGAAAGGAGAATGCTGCATTTTCATTGGTTATGAGCAATAAAACAGTGCCTGGCCATGCAAAATGAAAGTCAAACACGAGCAACATGAAATTCTGGAAAATATATTAGGGTTCGTGTGGCTACAGGACATCTTCATCTCCTTCAACCAATCGTGAAAATTTTTTGTCACAGTTTTGGAAATCAAATACATCATTAGAACCATCAAACATCATACATCAACATTCCAACAACCAATTCCACTAATTCAAGCTATCAAAGAAGAAACATGCAAAAACATTTTAGAACATCAAATTTCAAATCAACATTTCTTCCTAATTACTCAACCATTTTCAGTGATTTAAAGCTTAATAGAATCAGCATGGCAAGACCTATACAAAACATAGCATGATTTAGCAAATGGTTAAGTTTGATTTCTTACCAAATCTGAAGCACAGTTGTGATGCAGCTGTTGTTTGGCTATGTTTGCTCGAAACAGATGTTCTACCAGCTTCCAAAAGATGAATGGAGGAGTGATTTTAGCTCAAGAATGCTTGGAATAGCTTCAATCCAGATCTGCCATGTGAGGAAGCTTTAATGGAATAGTGTTCATCCTTGCTTACAGTTGAGATGTGAGGCTTGAAAATGGTTCCAAGATGATGGTAGATGATGGAACAAACAAGCAAGTTCGAACTCCTTGAGGTTTTCAGCAAGAATTTCAAAAATGAAGAAATTGTGAGTTTGAGAGAAAAGAGTTTTTTTTTTATCTGTTTGTGAGAGTGTGCTAGGGCTTTTCAGAGTCCAAATGAAGTATATATTTGCTGTTTAAGGTTCTTAATCCTGATTAAGTTGTGTGGTAATTGGAATTTGGTAAAAATGAAGTTTTTGGTTAATTTGTCAATTTTCACTCAAATGGCAAGGTCTGTGGTTACAGCTGCGAAAATGGGCCTTGTACACACCCCAAACATGATTTTTTAGCAATTTCAATTGGCAAAATATATTGGAAAGGCTTAAATTGCAAAATCACTTTTTCACCTCACTTGAAATAATTCAAGTCACTTCAAAAAGTGCCATTTTGATTGGTGAGTTTTTGGTAAATTGTGATGACATATTTGTAAAGAGGGCATCAAATGTGACTTGTAGCAAAAAACCCCACCCAATTTGGCCAAATGGTTTGGAAGATATGCCACTTTGAAGTTCAAAAATTTCTGAAAATGATTTGATCATAACTTGCCAACCATACATGGGAATTGAGTCTTCTTGGACTTTTTGAAAATGGGAGAACAAGATCTTCAACTTTCATGTTGGGAAAAAATTCATTTGAAGCTTGTATTATGATGTAGTTTTGAGGATCAAGACTTTCCATTTTTGGCAAATTCCAATTACAGGTCAACTTTCTATTTTTGGAAATTTCTTGTCTGGCTTCAAATTCTTCAATGATGATGCTTAACATGTTATATGAGGCTTATATGGACATGAATGAGGCCTCTCAAACCAATTCCCACCATCCAATCACTGATTAAATGCACAGTTGACCAACAGTTGACTTTCTAGGGTTTCTGGTGGACTGCACACTGACTGATGACTTCTGAGCAATCAAACCTTGACCAAATCATTTCAAAAGGACCCCTAGGTCATGTGAACATGTTGGACCAACCCTAGGGCCTTGCCTCAATGGAAATTGCACTGGCTTGCTTGACTGACTGATCTCCTGACCAGTTTGACCTAATTTTGTCTGATGATCTTGCACTTGGGCAAAGGACAATGCAATGCTATGCAGTGGACTATGTTAATGCTATGACCTAATATGAGAATGTATGTACAATGATAGGTGCAAATTTGAGGTGCTACAGCTGCCTATATTCAATCAGCTGGGAACCCGAATGGATGAGAGCAACGGCTGTCAGACTTTCAGGGTAAACAGGGATTGAATACTAAGAACCGTAGAAATTTGCACTCTGCTGGGAAAAATATTAACAATGCCTGTCAGGATCGGCAAAGAAACAGTCTTGAAAGAAAAATCCGTCTGGAACGGAAAAAAGAAATCGGCCTGAATACCGAAACAGAAACGTCGACCTGGACACCAAAATAAATGGTAACACATGGATAACCATGGCCTGAGCGCCGCTCGTCAGTCTGAATACTGAGCATCGGTATATGAGAGATTTGATGTCAATCTGAAACATCGGAAATTGGCCTGAATGCCATAAGTACATCGACCTGATCGTCGGAAACTTCTTCGATATGGAAATCGGAAATTGGCCTGAATGCCATAAGTACATCGACCTGATCGTCGGAAACTTCTTCGGTCTGAATACCGGAAAATTGGCCTGAATGCCATAAGTACATCGACCTGAACGTCGGAAACTTCTTCGGTCTGAATACCGGGAAATTGGCCTCGGTCTGGACACCAAGGATACCGGGTTGTAGGTAGAACGGGTGACCGACCAAAGCGTGAATTGGTTTTTGTTCCAAAACACTCAACATCCTGAAGAGGGCTAGAAAAGCAGTCTTGTTAGAGGATGGACATCCGATTCCATAGGGAATACGAATCTTACTCAGCTGGGGAGGACGACTTCGACCCAAGAGCGCATGAGACATATTATCTATAGCCGTCAAAACGTAGATAATACACTCGCGTGGAAGATTATCCATAACCGGGTTGTAGGTTGTTAAATGAATAATCGACCGACATCATCCTGAAGAGAGCGAAAGCAAACTTGTTAAAGGATGGACATTCGATTCCACAAAGAACACGAATCTTACTCTGCTGGAGATAACAATCGAAAGATTGACCAAAGAGTGCATGAGATATATTATCTATAGCCGTCAAAACGTAGATAATACACTCGCATGGAAGATTATCCATAACCGGGTTGCAGGTTGTTAAATGAATAATCGACCGACATCATCCTGAAGAGAGCGAAAGCAAACTTGTTAAAGGATGGGCATTCGATTCCACAAGGAATAATAATCTTACTCTGCTGGAGATAACAATCGAAAGATTGACCAAAGAGTGCATGAGATATATTATCTATAGCTGTCAAAACGTAGATAATACACTCGCATGGAAGATTATCTATAACCGGGTTGCAGGTTGTTAAATGAATAATCGACCGACATCATCCTGAAGAGAGCGAAAGCAAACTTGTTAAAGGATGGGCATTCGATTCCGAACAAAGGAATACGAATCTTACTCAACTGGGGAGGACGACTTCGACCCAAGAGCGCATGAGATATATTATCTATAGCCGTAAAAACGTAGATAACATACTCGCAAGGAAGATTATCCATAACCGGGTTGCAGGTTGTTAAATGGATAAACGACCGAAAAGAAAGGCATTAGGGTACCAGGACTAGGTATGCAAAAGATGACCAATCAAAAGAGGATAAAGTTGCTAACTCGGAGCAAATACCCAAAGGGAAGGGGAAGACCCACTGGGGACAATACTGCTTGATTAGGGCAAGTATCCAGAGGGGAAAGAATATCAATACCGCAAACCGGATACTGATAACTGCAAAGAGGGGATTACATCTACCGGTTTGTAGGCAGAAAACCACGGAAAAGTAACCAGTCATCGGTAGGATGAACACACAGGGTTAACTCCACCGATGGGATGAAAATGGGATTTTACAGCTACCAGTTAGTAGGTAGAAAACCACAAAGATAGGACTTACAACTACCGGTTTGTAGGTAGAGGCCAAAAATTCCGCTGAGGATGAGATGAATGAGTGCCGGTTAGTGAGCGACTATTCATTTATGCCCCAGGGAAGCACGGGAGACAGCCAACAGGAAGCCAATTTAGGATCGATCCAAAAAGGCAGACTGAAACAGGACTCATCCTAATGAGGACAGAACTCAATAGGGAAAACCCATCCTGTTAGGGAGGGAACGGAAACAACCGTCATCCACGAGGATATAACTCAGTGGGGAGCGCAGAAGGAAATGGTAGACACTTTCTACTTAAAGGGTAAACTCTACATGGAGAGATCAGACACACCCACTTCTGCTAAGGAGGATCTACTAGAGAGATCTGTATCAATAAATAGCAGGAGACAACCATCAACAGATACACGGCAACAACTGCATCATGAGTATCCGAATGCTATGATTATGCATGTATGCATTATGCATGATGAATGTATGATGAATGTTGACAAACAGACATGTAAACACACATGTCCGGGAATCAACCACCCGGTACTACTCTTTTTCCATAGGGAGGGTCAAAAACACCAGAGAGTAAACGCGATCTGCTGGAAACCGGGATATCAGGGAACAACACCATCCTGCGGGGAGAGGAGAAGACTGCTCTACTGGAGAGACGAACGCTAACGTCTTCAGTAAACACTCTGCTTGGGGAACTGCCCCACAAAAGTATTTCAACAGCAACCTTGCTGGGAATGCCCCATGGTAGGGCTCAAACAAGCCTATACTGGAAATGCCCCACAATAGGGCTAACAGGGACTTGGAGGAAGAATGTTGTACTGCCGGGAACATGAAGATAAACAACTTCAACCAACACTGCACTGAGCAACCTTGCTGAGGAGAAACCCAAAGAGGTTCGACAGGAAAAAGATACAGTTATGCTCGAGATACGAACAATGTCTTACCTGTTGGTAATCATACCACCCTCGGGAGAGCACTGCGGATCTCCTAAGTATCCTTCCATCATCGTGAATGTTCACTTTGTTTAAGAACAAATTTTTTTGAAAAATTTGTTTATTCTGAAAACAATGATACTTTATCAATTAAAAACATGCAAAACATTTGTTGAGTCGAAACAAATAAGAGTGCAAATAATTGGATAAAAGCTCAAATTGATGTGATGGAATGGTAGTCTGCAAAGGGCAAGACTCCATAGATTTGTACAAGTTTGAAATCGGTGATATATATTGGAGAGGGCTACATTGAACACAATGACCTTTCCTCTACCATTCCGAATTTTCGATGTATTCGGAGCTTCAGTCGATGACGAATCGAGAATCCCTGACGGATGACAGATATAGAGCACAGTCTTGTCAAGATGCAGTTACTTGCCAAGTCCCTAATTTTTGCCTAGATTGCCCCAGTGTGAGGTGATCAATCTAGCGGGATGCAAATTCTTTTTTTTTTCAAATGTCTCTAACTTTTGCCTGGATCGCCCTTTCGAGTTTTCGATCCACCGAGACGCTCCTTTTTGCCTAAGTCGCCCTTGCGGGTGTTCGACTTAGCGAGCTATTCTGCTTTTTTTTTTATCTTAGGCGAAGTATTTCTTGACTGCGTCAGAATTCACAGGACGAGTGAACTTCTCCATCCATTGTTGTAAGTGTCAAAACATTGCCTGAAAAGGCTCTCCTGACAACATATGGACATTCATAGCTTGGGGGTTCACTTGCCCCTGGAATCGGGCACGAAAGACAAGACCTTCTTGAGCACAAAGTCACATTCTCGGAACACACGAGGCTTGACCTTCTTGTTGAATGCTTTTTCACTCTCTGCTGATACGACTGACCATGACACATGGCAGTTGATCTCTTCTTTTCGATTGGATTCACCTGGTCGTAGTGACTCTGAATCCATTCAGCATCAGTCAACTTGGGACTTTGAGGGTGCTATTTTTCTTTTGTTTCTTTCTTTCTTTTTCTTTCTTTTGATTTGGATTTCTTTTGATTTTGCACCCTCTTTTTCTTCTTTTCTTTTTTTATTTTACATTTTTTTTCTTCTTTTTTTTTTTTTTTTGATGCCCCAGTTGGCTGTTCTGCTGATTCTCGAGATGCAGCTGAGTGATATTCTTTTCTTGCTCAAGAAGTCGGGAAATCTCGTCAGGAATTCCTTCAACATCATCTTCTTCCGCTTCGAATACAGGGAATTCGAAATTGGGAGATGACGTCCGATCATTATGTTTAATGGGTTTTGAGAATCAACCTGCATAATGATTTTGATATGAAAAGCTTTTTGGAAAACAAACAAAACAATCGTTATGCAGATGAAAAGATTGCTTTTATTCTTGTTTTTTAGGGTTTTTTATGATCACCAATTTCATGCAAAAAGCGAAAAGGGAAAATAATTGGAAAAAACAAATGTTTAACATGCATTTATTTGAATGAAAATATCATTGCACAAAATACTGCCAACAATGTCATCACTTCTCCTTTTGGCATGGGAGAAGGGTTTTTAAACAAAGTGATTATCTCTCTGACTTATGAACAACTGTAGGAATGCCCACAGTGACCCAATTGTGATAGATCCCACCAGGGATGACAACTGTCAGTATCCTTTGCATCAGCAACTTCTGCTTTTGAACAACCCTCTTCGTTGAAGACCTCAGAAGAACAACCACCGCCAGCCCGGGACTCGCCGTCTTCAAGCTTGATTAACACGGGGACCTAAATCCTCCAAGATCAGAATACCTGACCTCACAAGGTCTTGAACCTTCATCTTCAGCTGGAAACAACTATCCACATCATGACCAGGAGCACCCGAATGATACACACACTGCTGTTCAGGCCTATACCACCACCGAGGGTTGACGGGTATGGGCGGCGGGTCTCTGGGAGTAATCAAGTTCTGCTCTATCAAAGAGGGATACAGTTCGGCGTAGGACATGGGGATTGGATCAAAAATGATCTTCTTCCTCTCATTACTTGTACCAGCTTGATTATCACTGGGAGGCTGGTAAGCCTGCTGCTGAGGACGATGTTGTGGAGTCTGATACTGCTGAGTTGGTCTTCTCGGCTGTTGTTGAGTTTGAGTGGCTGGAGTAGTCACAGCAGCGACTTGCCGATACTGCCCTCTGTTCATACTCCTCCGACGGTGTACAACATTCGTTTCACCCTCTCCCCTTTTGGGTGCCATAGAGGATGGCTTCTTAGCACTCGAATAACTTGAAGAGCCAGGATCTTGTATCTTTCCTGCTTTGATAAGGCTCTCAGTCCTTTCTCCACAGACAACAACATCAGAAAAGTTGCTGAACGGGCAACTTCCCAAGCGATCCATGAACACACCCTGCAAGGTTCCAATGAACATGTCAGTCAGCTCTCTCTCCAACATAGGAGGTTGAACTCTGGCGGCTAGCTCACGCCATCTCTGGGCGTACTCTTTGAAGCTCTCACCATTCTTCTGACACAAGCTCTGCAATTGGGTTCGGCTCGGCGCCATGTCCATGTTGTGCTGGTATTGCCTCAGAAAGGCTTCTCCCATGTCTCTCCAGCTTCTGACTGATTCTCTCTTCAACTCCATGTACCAGTCCAAAGATGCCCCAGATAGATTATCTTGGAAAAAGTACATCCACATCTTCTCATCGTCAGTGTAAGCAGAGATCTTCCTGAAGTAGGCCTGCACGTGGGTGCGAGGACAGGAAGTGCCATTGTATTTGTCGAAAGAGGGTGCTTTGAACTTGTAGGGGATCTTCAACCCTTCCACCAGACCCATATCGGTCACATCAAACCCAAGAGAGTTCTGACATTCCATGGCTCGGATTTTCTCAGCAAGAGCGTCCACTTTTCTATCCCTCTCTTCGGTTCTCACAACGTCATCGTCCTCACTGAGGAGAGTAAACATGTCCTCTTGTCTGTCAACAATCGGAGCAGGATGACGAAACGGAGCCCGGGTAGCTCTGGCATTGACCTCGGTAGCAAGAGGTTGTCCATTGATTCTGATGCCCCCCAACTCATCAACCCCATCAAAGTCAATGGCGGGAGCGGCAGCAGCAGCATTATCATCCACAGGAACACCCAGTGGTGAAGCACGGTTGGCAGTCGGAATCACAGTTTCCTGTCTTTGGGCTAAGGCACGCAGCTCCTCTTGCCCCTGAACAACCCCTTGCATCATAGTCATGAACTGGGCCATGTTCGCCCTCATCTCAGCCAACTCAGCTTGAACCTGGTCCATACTTCTCTGTTGATTCAGTCTGGTTGAGGTGCGGACGATGATCAACAATCCTGTCTCAGTCAAAACCCAAAGTGAGAAGTCGTGTCCCCAAACATGTCTGCAATGCAAGGATGATATGTGCATGATATGTGTATGATGCGGATGCTATTTTATCATGAATGATCCTGAAAAGGATATGCGTATGCGAGTTAACTTTTTTCATGCATTATTACTTTTTTTGAAAAATAAACATGCTATGATGCAAATGATGGAGCCAAGACTGGCAGGCTGTGCGTCTCAGAACACCGGATCGGAGCTTTGGCTTGAATTCTGATCACAAACATCTGAAACCCAAAGTCAATCTGATCAACTGGCATCTGAACCCACTCTGAGGAGCCAAAACACTATCTGAGCGAGTACCCTCAAATTCAGCCCAGGGATCCGAAATAAACGGAACCCTCCGATCAATACCAGGGTCGAACCTCCGGCGTCCAGAAATAAATGTCCAGAATTCATAGTCACCATCAGTACCGGGAGTCACCAACTGTACCTGTAAAAATGATCATCCCCGCCCCACTCACGGGTGTCATCTAGGCCAGGGTAAGGTTGAGAGAAACGCAGCATAAATAACCTTTCGCAAAATAGCATCCTGTGCACACCCGATGTATGCACCGATAATATCCCACCAGGGTCTGAACTGCTCGTGATATCAATGTTCCGCTAAGTGGCGTACACCACCCGCTTCCCATGAATCACTCTATTCCTAGGTTTCCTAGATTTCACTCATAGCCTGGGCATTGGGCCTTTTACCTCGAGTAACTCCCACCCCAAACAGAGAAACACAGCCAACACAGCAGATGAAAATGAATGAATGCAAACATTAATGCACACAATAAATGCAAACAATAAATGCACATATATACAATGTAATAAATAAACACAGCACAAAGCAACCAAAACCCTAACCTAGAGAACGCTAGGAGAGACTCGCTTAGGGAAGATGGACCAGCAAGAGGTCAACTTCTCTATTGTCCCCAGCAGAGTCGCCAGCTGTCGCATTACGCGAAAAACCGGCGGAAAACAAGAACAACAAAGCCGCCACCGTGCGTTATTTATCCCAAAAGAGGGAAAGGAAACGCTCAGAGTAAACCTGGAAAAAGCATGGTCTCGCGACCAAAGAGAATGGGATCGGGAGTCGGTTATGCGAAGGGAAGGTATTAACACCCCTACGCATCCGTCGTACTCGACGGGATCCACGCACAATAGGAAGGAAAATGGTTGCTAAAACACTGCTCACACACACACACTGGCTGAAAGAGACACAAGAAAACAGACTGAAACTGACTCGGCAGGATGTCGCATCCTGGGCCTACTTAGTCTATCAGGCATAGACATCAGAGTCAAAGTAGTTCGGACTGGGGAAACGACACATGCTCGCTAGGATGTCGCATCCTATGCATACGTATCTCCTTGGACGAAGGAGAATCAGAGCATTCGTAGCTCGGCTAACACGCACACAAACAAACACAGGCAAAGGCAAACATGGAGCCTGAATGCCAATCACTGGACTTACATCAGCATCCGAACCAAAACACACACAAGAAGGCAAACGTGGAGCCTGAATGCCGATCACTGGACTTATATCAGCATCCGAACCAAACAAACCCACACTGGAACCCGAATGCCACTCAATGGTCTTACATCAGCTTCCAAGCACACAACAACACACACAGAGGGGGTTGAGGACAAAAAGGTTGAAAAAGAAAAAGGGCGCCCGGAGAGATCAGCTCATCTCCTGCCTACGTACCTCATCTGGTATGAGGATCAGGGCGACGTAGTTCCCCTACGCAGGGAAAAAGGACTAGCTTAACCAGATAACAGAGGGAGACACAACTAGGGAGACTACGACTCGAGCCTAGATGTTATCATGCAATATCATCCCTAAGTTAAGGTTTCTAGCTAACTTGCACAGGAAGCAAGCCTATCCTAAACATGACTTGCACCGGAAGCAAGCCACACCTGACTTGCACAGGAAGCAAGTCAAACTAAACCTAACTTGCACAGGAAACAAGCTAAACTAAACCTAACTTGCACAGGAAGCAAGTCAAACAAACACACAAGCACAAGTAGCACACACTATATGCAAACAATGGGCTCAATCAAGGTTAGGTTTTAGTCGAGGGGTCATATCAACCTCAACAAACAAACCACTGGAACTGGGTAGTGTTAGCTCTTAACCTTGCCATTGAGGGGCTAAGGTGAAGCAGATGAAAGGTGAGTGAAGATAAGACTTCACAGCTCTTATCCCTGGCCTGGGAGAGCTTAAGACAAGAATGTGTGGGTTCAGAAAGTGGGAACCCTTCTACACATTTGATACTGACTCAACTGCACAATTGTACAAGATCTTGGGTTTGTATCTGCAATGCGTCAACACAGTGGTGTGAGCAAAGCAGATGACACACAGAATAGCAGGGGATAGATTGCATATCCCTTGGGTTCTGCCAATTGCCTCTTCACTTAGGAGGTCTTTGAATATATACAAGGACAATTTTAAACAGTCACAAACATTGCCTCTTAAGGAGGACTTCAGACAGTTGCCTGGCCAAGTAACAGGCCAGGTCTTCCAGACTACATGAAGATGAGAAATTATACCTCAATGCAAATTGCTCTTAAGCAAAGCAAAGAAAAGTTCACAAGGAACTAAAAGCAACTAAAGGTACCTGAAACCAGTCAAACAGAATCAGTACACAACTCAAAGTTAAAGCAAAATGAGATAAGGATCAACAGTCTACACAATCAGTTAACTGTGCAATGCACAAGGCTCAAGCATATGAGCCAAGCAAGCTACAAAACAAACAAGTTAGTCATGATAATCAAATCAAACTCATTCAACTTGTATAAGTTTCTTTGGGCAATTGCTTCTTAACCTGAAAAAATGAACTCAAACATGAGCAACAGGACCACTAGGACAAGCCTAGGGTCAAAAGGGGATGAGAAAGTCAAAACAGCAAGTGGAATTCAATCAAAATCATATTCAAACAATCAAGAAACAAAATCAATTGGTTCCATGTTCATATCATTCATCATCATCCTTTCATAAGCAAATTAGGTCAAAGCATGGCATATGGAAGCTCATAGAAGTCAACAGCAAGACTCAACTCAAAACCAATCATAAATAATTCCAAAAATCATCAAATAAATCGTGATCAAGCATAATCCATATCATGGTAAGCACACCAAATTTCAGCTCAATTGGATCATGGGAAGTAGGGAAATGAAAATCAGAAAGGCAGGGCAAGTTCAAACATGCTCAAAGAAGTCAACCAAACATGCACCAACTTCAATAAATCATAAATCAATGACAACATATGAGAAATGAATGGGATTAAAACCATGATAAACCTTAAGATGTCTACTAATCACATGTAAAATTTCATGTCCATCCAATAATGTATGAGAATTTCACAAAGCATATGGAATCAAGTGTCTCAAAAGTCAACATTTTGGTCAAACAGGGGAGAAAATTCCAAACAATTAGGAAATGCCATCAAA
Source organism: Lathyrus oleraceus (assembly GCF_024323335.1). Taxonomy (NCBI): domain Eukaryota; kingdom Viridiplantae; phylum Streptophyta; class Magnoliopsida; order Fabales; family Fabaceae; genus Lathyrus; species Lathyrus oleraceus. The sequence goes on from NC_066581.1 coordinate 480,535,075, forward strand.
AATTCCATAAAAAATCACATGTGAACTAGGCATCCATAAGCATGTTCATGCAAAACATCAGACCAAATTGAGTTCATTAAGCAAGGTAAATAAAATCATGAAGTTGGACATCAATGGTGTGACACAAATTGTCACACCCTAATTCAAAAAATCATAACTCACAAACCAGCAATGATAAATTCACAAACTCTACATCAAAATCACCATGAATGTGTCTAGATTAAGCACAAAACATTTGGAAGCCATTGGATAAAGCATCATCATTTCACAATTGATTTGGCAAAGTGTACAAAAAATGGACACATGAACAAAACCCTAGCACAATTAAAAATCCACTCATCCAAAAAATCTGGAAAAAATATGACAAATAACTAGAGATCAAGAGGAGTATTTAGCAAAAAATCCCCTGAATTTTGGATCAGAATTGGTTGACTTATGAATTTTGGAAGTTTGGTATCAAAATGAAATAAAAATTGAAGAAATAGTGTGATTAAACAAATAATTAAATCCGGGCGTGGCATTATTGTAATTTCTTGGAACTTTTAGTGAAACGCAGCGCATTGGAAAGGAGAATGCTGCATTTTCATTGGTTATGAGCAATAAAACAGTGCCTGGCCATGCAAAATGAAAGTCAAACACGAGCAACATGAAATTCTGGAAAATATATTAGGGTTCGTGTGGCTACAGGACATCTTCATCTCCTTCAACCAATCGTGAAATTTTTTTGTCACAGTTTTGGAAATCAAATACATCATTAGAACCATCAAACATCATACATCAACATTCCAACAACCAATTCCACTAATTCAAGCTATCAAAGAAGAAACATGCAAAAACATTTTAGAACATCAAATTTCAAATCAACATTTCTTCCTAATTACTCAACCATTTTCAGTGATTTAAAGCTCAATAGAATCAGCATGGCAAGACCTATACAAAACATAGCATGATTTAGCAAATGGTTAAGTTTGATTTCTTACCAAATCTGAAGCACAGTTGTGATGCAGCTGTTGTTTGGCTATGTTTGCTCGAAACAGATGTTCTACCAGCTTCCAAAAGATGAATGGAGGAGTGATTTTAGCTCAAGAATGCTTGGAATAGCTTCAATCCAGATCTGCCATGTGAGGAAGCTTTAATGGAATAGTGTTCATCCTTGCTTACAGTTGAGATGTGAGGCTTGAAAATGGTTCCAAGATGATGGTAGATGATGGAACAAACAAGCAAGTTCGAACTCCTTGAGGTTTTCAGCAAGAATTTCAAAAATGAAGAAATTGTGAGTTTGAGAGAAAAGAGTTTTTTTTTTATCTGTTTGTGAGAGTGTGCTAGGGCTTTTCAGAGTCCAAATGAAGTATATATTTGCTGTTTAAGGTTCTTAATCCTGATTAAGTTGTGTGGTAATTGGAATTTGGTAAAAATGAAGTTTTTGGTTAATTTGTCAATTTTCACTCAAATGGCAAGGTCTGTGGTTACAGCTGCGAAAATGGGCCTTGTACACACCCCAAACATGATTTTTTAGCAATTTCAATTGGCAAAATATATTGGAAAGGCTTAAATTGCAAAATCACATTTTCACCTCACTTGAAATAATTCAAGTCACTTCAAAAAGTGCCATTTTGATTGGTGAGTTTTTGGTAAATTGTGATGACATATTTGGAAAGAGGGCATCAAATGTGACTTGTAGCAAAAAACCCCACCCAATTTGGCCAAATGGTTTGGAAGATATGCCACTTTGAAGTTCAAAAATTTCTGAAAATGATTTGATCATAACTTGCCAACCATACATGGGAATTGAGTGTTCTTGGACTTTTTGAAAATGGGAGAACAAGATCTTCAACTTTCATGTTGGGAAAAAATTCATTTGAAGCTTGTATCATGATGTAGTTTTGAGGATCAAGACTTTCCATTTTTGGCAAATTCCAAGTACAGGTCAACTTTCTATTTTTGGAAATTTCTTGTCTGGCTTCAAATTCTTCAATGATGATGCTTAACATGTTATATGAGGCTTATATGGACATGAATGAGGCCTCTCAAACCAATTCCCACCATCCAATCACTGATTAAATGCACAGTTGACCAACAGTTGACTTTCTAGGGTTTCTGGTGGACTGCACACTGACTGATGACTTCTGAGCAATCAAACCTTGACCAAATCATTTCAAAAGGACCCCTAGGTCATGTGAACATGTTGGACCAACCCTAGGGCCTTGCCTCAATGGAAATTGCACTGGCTTGCTTGACTGACTGATCTCCTGACCAGTTTGACCTAATTTTGTCTGATGATCTTGCACTTGGGCAAAGGACAATGCAATGTTATGCAGTGGACTATGTTAATGCTACGACCTAATATGAGAATGTATGTACAATGATAGGTGCAAATTTGAGGTGCTACAGCCCTAAATCAAAATGTAACCACATGAATAATTCCATCAAAATTCACAAAAGGCTCACAAAAAAGGTATCAAATTCACCCATAATACCTCATACATTTAGAGCATTCAAATTAAAGGCATAAAGATGATGGATATATGGCAAACCTGATTGGAGAGCTTGATTGAAATTGAGTTGCACCCGTGAGGTTTACAAGTTGAGTTCCCTTCAGGGTTTGGAGGTTGCTCTGAATTCTCTGTCAGGTCTTCTCTCACTATCTTTTTCCTCAGGGTTTTGTTCCAAGGAAACCTCAGAGTGTTTTGTTTCTCCTCAAAATCCCCCTTTGTTCTGTCTTCTTTCTCTCACTATCTTTTTCCAGTGAATCTCCCAGTGTAACTCCAAGTGTCACTCCTCTACTGAAACTTCAGTATTTATAGACTGATTTTCGTGGGTAATGGGCTCAAATGAGGGAGACCCAAGTCCAAAATAATTTGTTATATTTTATTTATTTATTTTATTTATTTATTTAATTAAATAATTAATTAATTAATTAATTAATTAAATAAATTTTTTTTTTTTCGTTTTTTTTTTCGTTTTTTTTTTCGTTTTTTTTTTCGTTTTTTTTTCAGGAAAAATGAAGGGTAAATTTTGGGGTATTACAGCTGCCCCTATTCAATCAACTGGAGACCTGGAAAGAAGATAGCAGCGGCTTTCGTGCTTTCGAGGTATCAAGGGATTGAATAGAATAAAAGCCCAAAAATTTGCACTGAAGTAAAGTGAAGTAACAATGTCTGTCAGAATCGGCAAAGAGGTGGTCTTGAAAGAAGAATTCGTCTGGTACGGTGAGAGTCAGTCTGAATATCGAAAAAGAATGTTAAACTGGATACCAAAATAAATGGTAACACAGAAATAACCATGGCCTGAATGCCGCTCAGCAGTCTGAATACTGGAAAGGATTTCGATCTGAACATCGGAAAATTGGCCTGAATGCCACAAGTCGCATCGATCTGAACGTCGGAAACTTCTTCGATCTGAACATCGGAAAGACTTGGCCTGAATGCCACTTCGGTCTGGATACCGGAAAACTGGCCTGAATGCCACTTCGATCTGAATATTGGAACACTGGCTTGAATGCCACAAGTTGCATCGACCTGAACGTCGGAAACTTCTTCGATATGAATATCGGAAAATTGGCCTGAATGCCACTTCGGTCTGGATACCGGAAAACTGGCTTGAATGCCACAAGTTGCATCGACCTGAATGTCGGAAACTTCTTCGATCTGAATATCGGAAAATTGGCCTGAATGCCACTTCGGTCTGGATACCGGAAAACTGGCCTGAATGCCACTTCGGTCTGGATACCGGAAAACTGGCCTGAATGCCACTTCGGTCTGGATACCGGAAAACTGGCCTGAATGCCACTTCGGTCTGGATACCGGAAAACTGGCCTGAATGCCACTTCGGTGTGGATATCGGAAAACTTCATGCCTGTCAGCATTGGCAGAAATAGGGAATGATAATAGAGGCGGCGCATGGGCCAATGACACTTGCTGGGGATAACCAAGGTGAGTCATGAACAATCTTCAGTCTGAGTACTGGAAACAACTTCTAGCTTATCACTTGGGATACCGAGAATGTTTTATGCTTACATGCGTATGTTTGAATTTTTCAATGGCGTAATGCTCCATGAAAATGGAAATGCTACGCGATTTGGAAGGATGCAATGCAATATGATTCTACATGCAGGGATGCGAAATGCTGGGTAGAATGCCAAGCCGAGGCAAGGGGATCTGCTGGGGAAATGATTACCATCCTCTGGGCTCTGGCCAGGCTGCTGGAGATACACACCACAATGAACTCTGTGGGGAGATGACTAGCCATGCGGTGTTCTGGCCATACCGAGACTCTGATCGGGGAAAGAATGGCATTGGAAGCCTGCTGCTGAGGAAAGCTACAATGATTCTGGCAACCACGGTTTGCGAGAGATGACTCAGCAGGGGGAGCAAACACTGATACGGTACCGAGGTTCTGCTTCAAGGAAAGAAACCATGGATCTGGCATTGGGATTATCGATCTGGCATCGAACTCTAAGGATCAGCCACTTCTGCTGGGAAGATAAAGTCTGGCACTGTCAACCCCGTTGGGGATATGTAGTCTGGTACTGTCAACTCTACTGGGGAGTGTATGTCCTGAAACAACCGCTTGGGGAAGTACGGTGGTGAGAAACTGCTGAGGATTGAAGAATCCAACACTCTGATCAGCTCTGCAGGGACAAGACACCAAATTCGTCTGTTGGCGACTTCACTGGGGAAGATATTCACGATCATCTGCAGGGGATTTTAAGGAAATGCCCCGGGGGTATCTGTTCTGAATAGACGATCCAAAGCACTTAAAATTTACATCAATTTTAAATGTTTATTAAGCATGTACCTGTAAAGCCCTTATGTGTCATGATGCAATGTTTATCAAAAATTCGGACGTCATTTTTGCAAACAAAACAGTAAAATGAAAATGAAAACAGAGATATACTGAATAACATGATTTTATTGATTGAATGGCCTCTGAATAGGCATTTATATCAGGAAGCAATCCCTGGAAAGAGGTAATCGCACAAAAAACAGAAATTAATCTAATGGCAATGTGAAATGGATTTCTATTGGGTTCCAATTCTGCTATGACTTGCTCGTCTTCAAGATCCTCCAGATAATCAGCTTTCTGAAAGAGTGATTGGACTGTTTCCTATCCTTCAAAAATTTCCAGTCATTGGCACAAGATGAGATTCAGAACTACTCAGAACGCAGTCATTCGCTTAATCCCTAACTTTTGCCTGGATCGCCCTTTTCAGGTTTTCAATCCACCGGGATACCCATTTTTGCCTAAGTTGCCTTTTCAGGTTTTCAACTTACCGGGTGTACAATCTTTTTTTATTTTTGTCCCTAATTTTTGCCCGAACCTTTTCATTTTCTTGGTTCGCCGGGATGCCCATTTTTTGCCTGGACTATTCTTTTTACTATCCAGCGGGTCTATTTTATGCGAAGTATTTTTTAACTACGTCTGAGTTCACAGGGGAAGTGAAGTTTTCACCATCCATAGTTGCAAGCATTAAGGCCCCACCATCAAAAACCTTTGTGACAATATACGGTCCCTCATAGTTAGGAGTCCACTTGCCCCTGTGATCTGTCTGAGGAGGAAGGGTCCTTTTCAACACTAAATCTCCGACTTGGAAACAACGAGGACGCACTTTCTGATCAAAGGCTCTCTTCATCCGACTCTGATACAACTGCCCATGACAAATGGCTGCCATTCGCTTCTCTTCGATAAGACTCAACTCATTGAACCTTGTCCGAATCCATTCAGCTTCGTCTAGCTTGACATCCAACAAGACTCTTAGGGAAGGAATCTCCACTTCAACAGGTAGGACTGCTTCCATACCATACACAAGGGAGTAAGGGGTTGCCCCGGTCGATGTACGTACTGAAGTGCGGTACCCATGCAAGGCGAAAGGTAGCATCTCATGCCAATCTCTGTACGTGACGACCATCTTCTGCACAATCTTCTTTATGTTCTTATTTGCCGCCTCAACAACACCGTTCATCTTAGGGCGGTAAGGGGAAGAATTGTGATGCTGAATGTTGAAGTTCTTACACAACTCCTTCATCATTTTGTTGTTGAGATTAGAACCATTATCAGTAATGATTCTTTCGGGAATCCCATAGCGACAAATGATTTCTTTCTTGATGAAACGGGCAACCACATGTCTGGCGACATTCGCGAACGACGCTGCCTCGACCCACTTGGTGAAATAGTCGATGGCAACAAGGATGAAGCGATGCCCATTGGAAGCAGACGGCTCAATCTTTCCAATCATGTCAATGCCCCACATGGCAAACGGCCACGGCGAAGACATCACATTCAGAGGATTCGGCGGTACATGCACCTTATCAGCATAAATCTGGCATTTATGACACTTCCGAGCATATTTGAAACAATCTGATTCCATGGTCATCCAATAATAACCCGCTCTCAACAATTTCTTAGCCATTGTATGTCCGCCGGCATGAGTACCGAAGGAACCTTCATGAACTTCCTGTATTAATATGTCTGCCTCGTGTCTGTCCACACATCTGAGCAAAACCATGTCGAAGTTCCTCTTATACAACACATCGTCTTTGTTCAAGAAGAAACTGCCTGCCAATCTTCTCAAAGTCTTTCTGTCATTGTTGGATGCCCCTGCAGGGTACTCTTGATTCTTCAGAAAGCACTTGATATCGTGATACCAGGGCTTGTCATCGACTGCCAGTTCAGCAGCAAACACATACGCGGCCCTGTCAAGGCGCATCACATCGATCCTGGGAGCATGGTTCCAACGAATTACCTTGATCATGGAGGATAGAGTAGCAAGTGCGTCTGCCATCTGGTTCTCATCACGAGGTATATGATACAATTTTACTGTTGTGAAGAAAGTCAACAGTCTTCTCGTGTAATCTCTGTAGGGGACCAGAGTGGGCTGGAGAGTATTCCAATCACCATTCACTTGATTGATCACCAGAGCTGAATCTCCGAAGATGTCAAGAGTCTTGATTCTCAGATCAATGGCTTGCTCAATACCCAAGATACAGGCCTCGTACTCAGCTTCATTATTTGTGCACTCAAAAGTCAAACGAGCGGTGAAAGGCATGTGGGCACCCTTCGGAGTAGTAATGACAGCGCCAATTCCACTACCTCTAGCATTGACAGCCCCATCAAACAACAAAGTCCACTTTTCGTTTGGATCAGGTCCCTCCTCAACAACTGGCTCTTCACAGTCTTTCATCTTGAGGAACATGATGTCTTCATCAGGGAATTCAAACTTCATTGGCTCATAATCATCAATCGGTTGCTCGGCAAGGTAGTCTGACAGAATACTCCCTTTGATGGCCTTCTGTGACGTATACTGGATGTCATACTCTGTTAAAATCATCTGCCAACGGGCAACACGTCCGGTGAGAGCTGGCTTCTCGAATATGTATTTCACTGGATCCATCTTAGAAGTCAACAAGGTAGTATGGTTCAGCATATACTGCCTCAGTCGGCGAGCAGCCCAAGCCAAAGCACAACAAGTTTTCTCAAGCTGCGAATATTTGATTTCACAGTCGGTAAACTTTTTGCTAAGGTAGTATATGGCATGCTCTTTTCGACCAGACTCGTCATGCTGTCCCAATACACACCCCATCGAGTTCTCGGTCACTGACAGGTACATTATCAGAGGTCTCCCAGGAACTGGAGGTATAAGGATTAGAGGTTTCTATAGATACTCTTTTATCTTCTCGAAAGCCCTTTGACAATCTTCATTCCACCTGATAGCCTGATCTTTCCTCAACAATTTGAAAATTGGCTCACACGTGGTTGTTAGGTGAGAGATGAACCTTGCAATGTAGTTCAACCTCCCTAAGAAACTACGGACTTGCTTCTCTGTTCTTGGCTCTGGCATTTCCTGTATCGCTTTTACTTTGCCGGGATCCACCTCAATCCCTTTCCCGCTAACGATAAAACCCAGCAATTTTCCCGATCTCACCCCGAAAGTGCACTTGTTCGGGTTAAGTCTCAGTTTGAATTTCCTCAAACGCTCAAACAGTTTCTGCAAATTCAACAAATGTTCTTCTTCTGTCTGAGATTTGGCAATCATATCGTCCATATAAACCTCGATTTCATGATAAATCATATCATGGAACAGAGTCACCATTGCTCGCTGATATGTTGCTCCGACATTTTTCAGACCAAACGGCATCACCTTGTAGCAGAAGGTGCCCCATGGGGTTATGAAAGTTGTCTTTTCCATGTCTTCTGGTGCCATCTTGATTTGGTTATAGCCAGAAAAGCCATCCATGAAGGAGAATACCGAGAACTGAGCTGTATTATCCACCAAAACGTCGATGTGAGGTAATGGGAAATCATCTTTAGGGCTAGCTCTGTTCAGATCCCGGTAGTCGACACACATCCGTACCTTTCCATCCTTCTTAGGTACTGGGACGATGTTTGCAACCCATGGCGGATAATTGGTGACTGCTAGAAACCCTGCATCCAACTGCTTTTGCACTTCTTCCTTTATCTTGACAGCCATCTCTGGTCTTGTTCTTCTGAGCTTCTGCTTGACCGGAGGACAACCTTCTTTAAGAGGCAAGCGGTGTACCACGATGTCTGTGTCCAGCCCAGGCATGTCCTGATAAGACCAGGCGAAGATGTCAACGTATTCTTGCAGCAATTCAATCAGCCCTTTCTTCACATCATCTCCCAAAGCAGCCCCTATCTTGATTTCTCTCTTGGCGTCCTCGGTGCCGAGATTAATCACTTCAACAGACTCTTGATGCGGTTGAATAACCCTTTCCTCTTGTTTTAATAACCTGGTAAGCTCTTCAGGGAGTTCACAGTCTTCATCACCCTCTTTTTCAGCTTGAAAGATTGGATTTTCAAAGTCGAAGCGAGCCATAGCAGAACCGTTATCAATAGGATCCGGTGACGTGCATCTGCATGAGTGATGGTATGTGCTTATGAGTGTGAACAAGAAGTGAAAACTAAACAAAACATTGCCCTTTTTTTTATTTTGAAAAACTGCAAAAATAGAAAGACAGGGAACGAAATATTTGAATGCAAAAAGACGTCCTTTATTTATGATAAAAATGCAAGTGTCACATAGATGGGCCCTACAATGAGTCATTACGCCCTGGGTGGAACGTAAGACTTGGATATGCATGAATGAACAAAGAAAATTACTCTTCAAGAAGAGTGACTTGGATAATCTCTTCAGAAGACCAATTGTTGATGACTTCACCCGGGATCCTCGGACGCACCCAGTTGTCAATGTCACAATCACTATCCCCATCTTCTTCGTTGACTGCAGAGACCTCACTGGGAATCACAAAATTAACAGGAACAACATCTGCGAATTCATCGGTAGCATCTTCAAACCCTTCTTCCTCAACCCCTTCCGCAGACTCTTGGACAGATAGACCCTCAACCTGGAGGATACCTTTGTCGAGCAAGGCCTGGATACCCTGCTGTAGCTTCAAACAACCTCCACTCTGAGTAGCACAATCCAAACAACCCTTCCCACAACCGGGGAAAACGTTGGCCTTCAGCAAGCATCCTTTGACATCCAACAATGGAGTCTTCAGCTTCAACACATCCTTAATGGATTTGGCTTCTCCCTCTACCAAATTAACGTTCGCACCACCATGCTGGGGCATGGGATTGTTGACGACATTCGGAGCTGGTGCAAGGTCGATGGCCTTTGAATCTATGAGGTCCTGAACTACGTGCTTAAAAGCTTTGCAGTTCTCAATGTCATGGCCAGGTGCCCCAGAGTGGAAGCTACACCTAACGTTGGCGTCGTAACCCACCGGAAGTCTACCAATAGGAGGAGCCAGAGTGCGTAATTGCACAAGTTGTAGTTGTTGAAGACTAGAAAGCAACTGGGCGTACGACATTGGAAGGGTGTCGAAACGCCGGTCCATCGTCCTTTGCCTCTGTTGATAAGCGGGTCTGTTACCCTGTTGTTGCTGTTGTTGATACTGAGCTGGTTGACGTTGTGATTGTTGTTGTTGTAGTGGTGTTGCAGCTGGAATGGTCACAGCCTGCGGCAGTACCTGTTATGCAAGACATGCGGATGACTATGCAAATGCAATGACATGTTTATCAATTCCAAAAGTATTCTACCCCCTTGATTCCAGTCTCACATTTGATAAACAGTGTAAAAAAAAGACTAAGTCGTTGATGAGAACCAAGAAAATTCCGACTAGAATCAAGTAGAAGATATAAACCCCACAGAAATGGATAAACATGTGTTAAATGATATGAATGCAAATGATGTGATGCAACGATGTGAATGCAATGCAGTAGCATGTCAATCAGGATTGCTGTATCTGCTTGAACATCTGTCAGGTTGCACTGTCTGGAGAGAAATCAAGAGCACACCGAACAAAGGTCATGGGATGGATCATGTTATCCTTAATATCAATCACCCATTTTGGCGGATTATGGTTTACACCTTGTCAACACCCGAGTTTCATTGATATTAAGGATACCTGATCGGATCAACCATGAATCAAGGGTTTGTCGCAAGTCACGAGCATGGAGTTTAGGTTAAGAACCACCCAAAAGGAGTGTACTAAGGTTTAAACCTGCCAAACATGTTCTACAAAAGGTTCCCATAGTCATAATCCCATCTTTCGGATATTATCAGAGGAACGACTACTCGTATTCCAACAATATTCTCAAGAGAGACTCTTATGAGTGTAGTATCGCGTAACAATCGTATCAAATCTTACATTTGAACGACTTTCGCACTACGTCCTACGAATAGGCCAAGATGGGTTAGGTAAACTAAGGTCCTTGGCTTCTTAGGTCTATATTGGAACAAGTAATGTCTAACCACAACTTACTTATGTGACATTATTGATCTCAACATGACCTCCACCAAGTGAATGGGCTTGCAAGTCGACTCGCTAAGGAATACTCCACACAAGTTGACAGGACTATGCCATTCTCCTATCTTAAGTGCACTCGAGTTCGGGTATAGAACTCATCTCACAAAGATCACCAAGCAGCCATAGCCAGCCAACAGATACAACAATGATATGTACACAATGTAATAAAGTAAAGCAGGTAAATAAATAACTGTACAAAAGCATGAACACCCAATAAACAAACAAACTACAAAAGCTAGGAGGGACTCGCTTAGGGAAAATGGACCAGCAAGAGGTCAACTTCTTAGATTCCCCAGCAGAGTCGCCAGCTGTCGCAACCTGAAAAATACAGTGCGCGAAAAAACAACCGGCGAAAGAAAAAGATAGAAGAGTCGCCACCGTGCGTTATTCATCCCAAAGGAGGGAAAGGAAACGCTCGAAGTAAACCTGAAAAAAGGAAAGGACAAGACGGGGTCTCGCAACCAAATCTTGGGTTCGGGAGTCGGTTATGCGAAGGGAAGGTATTAGCACCCCTACGCATCCATAGTACTCTACGGGATCCACTTTTGTAGTTTTTGTCTAAAGGGTGTGGGTTTATCTAATGTACTATTTACTAAAAGGTTAAGAGAAATGACTCGCGTGGATGTCGCATCCACTGCATACGTATCTCATCTGAATATGAGAATCAGAGTCTTCGTAGCTCGGCTGACCTATGGGTTAAGGGGATGTGTGCTCGCTAAGACATCGCGTCTTATGCCTACGTATCTCATCTGGAATGAGAATCAGAGCAAACCGTAGTTCGGCTAACTACGGGGTTATGGATTGGGTTTTGGACGAACGACGTCACTACGCAATTTACCAGATGCTCGACCTTCGGAGACTTACTCGCCTGTAGTAGAAGGAGTAAACGTGTTGCTTTGGGTTTTAGGGTTTGGGATGCTCGAGGGCGAACAGGCAGTCCTTGACGAAGGAACCGTGCTACATGTGGGGATATGAATACAAAACACAAAACATGTATCTCAAAGTAAAATGCCACCAAGGGGCCCAAACATTGCCTCCTATCGAGGTCTTCCAGCTAAGAAAGCGATAAAGTACGAGAAAAGGAAAAAATTACCACACGGATAAAGATCCGAAGTTACAGCAATTAAAGGATTAGCAACCCTGAGATCTCTCTAGCTAGACCATCAAAGAAAATCAGTCAATACGATTAATCAGGATAAACCTCCAGGGGGTATCCCACAAATAAAGTGGGAAACCACGTGAGTGTCTCTGCGAAAGCCATGTGAGCCCTCACAAAACTCGACAAAGGGTTAGAGCAGCAGGATGAAATCAAGAGAAAACAATGCCATGGAAACACAAGACAGGTTAGAATAAACAAAATAGGGTAACCCAGAGTTGCCCCTAAATCAAAATGTAACCACATGAATAATTCCATCAAAATTCACAAAAGGCTCACAAAAAAGGTATCAAATTCACCCATAATACCTCATACATTTAGAGCATTCAAATTAAAGGCATAAAGATGATGGATATATGGCAAACCTGATTGGAGAGCTTGATTGAAATTGAGTTGCACCCGTGAGGTTTACAAGTTGAGTTCCCTTCAGGGTTTGGAGGCTGCTCTGAATTCTCTGTCAGGTCTTCTCTCACTATCTTTTTCCTCAGGGTTTTGTTCCAAGGAAACCTCAGAGTGTTTTGTTTCTCCTCAAAATCCCCCTTTGTTCTGTCTTCTTTCTCTCACTATCTTTTTCCAGTGAATCTCCCAGTGTAACTCCAAGTGTCACTCCTCTACTGAAACTTCAGTATTTATAGACTGATTTTCGTGGGTAATGAGCTCAAATGAGGGAGACCCAAGTCCAAAATAATTTGTTATATTTTATTTATTTATTTTATTCATTTAATTAATTAATTAATTAATTAAATATTTTTTTTTCGCTTTTTTTTGTTTTTTTTTGCTTTTTTTTGTTTTTTTTGTTTTTTTTTTCAGGAAAAATGAAGGGTAAATTTTGGGGTATTACAATACCCCATTGAAAACCCAACAGCCAAGCGGCTGGGTTAATTAGGGTAGTCCAACAGATTTCTCTTTATTAGTTTTTTTTTTATTTTAATTCTAATTTCTAATCCATCTTAGTTTATTTATCCAATCCAGCATCAAAATAATAACTAGTCATGAGTGGTTTGGTGGAGAGGGGTGGTTTCTATGGTCTTTAGTGTAGTGGATTCGATACCCGCAATGAGCATTTTATTTCTTTTAGCATTTATTTTCTTTTAGCATTTTATTTTCTTTTAGCATTTTATTTTCTTTTAGCATTTTATTTTATGTTTATGTTTTTATTATACTCATGGTTGATCTGCTTTCTTTTAACTTCATCATTCATTCAAAACCATTTTAAAACTATAAAAATCATATTTTTCTCGATTCAATGTCGAGCCCATTTCCACACCCTTGTAAGTCGATTGCTTTTTAAGCATCGCCATCAATCTCACATAGCTTACTCTTGGGCTTTCTTACAATGATCCGGTTCTCTTGCACTTACACTCATATTTCGCATTATTTTGTCGTTTGGGCCCGATTTAATTATTTCATGATTTTGACAACCCCCATTCATAACAAATGTATCCCTCTCCCATGAAATGTATAATATTTATTCTTTCATTCTTTATTCATCTGTTAATACAAGAATTAAAATGAACATTCGATAACCATTTCAAAGCAAGATCAAAACCTCGATCCAACGTCGAGTAATCATTTTTCAAAACCTAACAGAACCAGCACGTATTCATCCACCCTTTTGTAAGTCGATTGCTTTATGCATCGCCATCAACCTTGTAAGTCGATTGCTTTATGCATCGCCATCAACCTTGTAAGTCGATTGCTTCATGCATCGCCATCTACCCTTATCCCTAACACTTCTCCTTGCTCCACTCGTCAATTCTGGTTCCGATTAGGTAGCACCCATTAGATAGAACCCTTTGTATGATAACATAGGTAGGATTCCCATATCCTTTTGTATGATAACATAGGTAAGATTCCCATATCCTTTTGTATGATAACATAGGTAGGATTCCCATATCATTTTGTATGATAACATAGGTAGGGTTCCCATATTCTTTGCATGCTAACATTAGGTAGATATTCCCATTTGTAAATCCTAAACACTTAAGTACATATTGCATGACAACTCTAGGGCAGAACTTCCCCATTTCTTTTAGACCTTCCGTGCGTCTCCGATCTTGTGGCATGTCAATCCATCCTATTGCAAAGAGGTAACTGCCTAAGACTCGATTCAGCGAGCTGCGACACCTACTGTTAGGACGTGAACACATTGCCCACTCTCCTTTGACACAACTAGTGTCCTCCTTTGTAAGTCCATGTTCAGATGGCAATCCCTATGTAGCCGAACTACGGCAACTCTGATTCTCATGTTCAGATGAGATACGTAGGCACAAGATGCGAGGTCTTGCCGAGTTAGACTGACAACTAACAACTAATCTTTGTTTGTTTTCGCCCTCATTGCGATCGAGACTTTCCCTTTCTCTTGCCCTAGTTGCAATCGAGACTTTTGTTCCCGTTAGTTAGCCGAACTACGGTTTGCTCGGATTCTCATTCCAGATGAGATACGTAGGCATAAGACGCGATGTCTTAGTGAGCACACTCCTCTTTAACCCATAGGTAGCCGAACTACGGCAACTCTGATTCTCATGTTCAGATGAGATACGTAGGCACAAGATGTGATGTCTTGCCGAGTTTGACTAACAACTAACAACTAATCCTTGTTTGCTTTCGCCCTCGTTGCGATCCTTTCTCTCGCCCTCGTTGCGATCGAGACTTTCCTTTTTCTCTTGCCCTAGTTGCAATCGAGACCCTTGTTCCCGTAGTTAGTTGAACTACGTTTTTGCTCTGATTCTCATTCCCGATGAGATACGTAGGTATAAGACGCGATGTCTTAGAGAGCACACTTATCCTTAACCCCTAGGTAGCCGAGCTACGAAGACTCTGATTCTCATATTCAGATGAGATACGTATGCAATGGATGCGACATTCGTGCGAGTCATTTTCTTTTGACCCTTTCCTTTTTTAGCAAATAGTACATTAGATGTACCCACACCCTTTAGACAAGAACAACAAGAGTGGATCCCGTAGAGTACTACGGATGCTTAAGGGGTGCTAATACCTTCCCTTCGCATAATCGACTCCCGAACCCAAGATTTGGTTGCAAGACCTTGTCTTTTCCTTTCCTTTCCCCGAGTTTACTTCGAGCGTTTCCTTTCCCTCCTTTGGGATAAATAACGCACGGTGGCGACTCTTCTGTCATTTCTTTTTCGCCGGTTGTCTTTTCGCATTTCCCCTTTTTCAGGTTGCGACATGTAGTCATAGGTGAAGCAAGAGCAGGTCATGTGAAGCAAGACATTGGCTCCATAATGTAGGTGCCTTATGGCTGCTGTTGATGATGATGACATGATGAGTTTGATAGTTCCATTACAGTTTAGGACAATGGTATGGAGTTTCCCACTGCAGGGTCTTGCTTACAACAGCTGGCCTGCTCCTTTCACTTTATTCTCTCACTGAACTAATGTCGTGATGATTGGTGTGGTAAGATGCCCATTTGGCTTGCTTTTTGTTGAGATAGCTTGGTGCCTCTCATGGGATATCTGTCCTTGGTTCAAATAATGTCTTAACAGGTTAGTAGGCTTACAAATATCCACCAGTCTAATTATGTTTCAAGGCTTGTGTTTTGGCATTCAGCTTGGTGACAACTCTTTGATCATAGGCCAGTTGCAACAGGTTGATGGCATATTGTCCCAAACTCCAACCTGGCCAATGTTCCTATAGTAGGTGAGATCCTTCCTGGTTTTGCTTTATGCTGCATGACAGGAGCTTGCATTCACTGGCCAACCTCAATATGATTTTGTACTTGGTAGGTTAATTTTATATTGTAGCACAGTAGGCATTTGTGGTCTTGCAACATGGTTCCACAATGTTTAGCCTGGGCTATACTGCAAGTTACTTGTTGTGTTCATGATGGTCTTGATGTACAATCTTGGTAATGGCTTTGTTAGTGTAGGACTGAGTCTACAGCAGGATGTTTTGCAATGTATTAGTAGGCCTTTGGATGCACATCTGCTGGTGGAAACCTCATGCTGCAGGACCTTCATGCCTTGGTCGAGTTCAGATGTGTGCCTAGTCTTGTAGCAGGGTTTTTGTCCTGGTTCAAATTCATGTGCTGCATAACTAAATTGTAGGAGGTTATATTGATTGTTATGGTTTTCTAGGATTTGGATGAACTGATATTTGAATTGACTATGTTACAGGTATGTGCGTTAGGTTCATTATGTGTCATGACTGAGTTGTTTGAATGGCTTCACTGCAGGTTGCAAGGGTTTGGTTTATGATTGGCATGTGGTTTGGACTTGGATCATGGCATGGTGTAGTAAGTTTTGTTCTGAATTGGCTCAGATTGCAAGTTGGTTGTAGCTTTATTGCAGTAGGCTTACCTATACTTTGGCTCATGTTGCTGATTGGTTGCAGGATGGTACATTGCTAGTAGGACTTGGCTTGATCCTACAAAATGATCATGGTGGAGGTTGGTGATGCTTCCTTGTTCATGTTTAGATGGCTTGATGCATAAGGTTTTTGTTGCATTGCGCTGGTTCCATAACCTTTTAGCAGGTCTAAGTTTATGTGACAGGCTCATTAGTTCATTTCTGACTTGGTGTTTTGTAGGTTTGTGGAAATGAACATGATATTTGTAGTGTTACTTGTGAATGAAGAAACAAAGGTAAAAGCAAGCAATCATGGCCTTTGGATGGTGGATCAAGACCAATCTGATGTGATTAGGATTAGGTTTGGGAAATTAGGGTTTTAAGATTTTAGGGTTGATTTTGGTCAAAGTTGACCAAAAAGTCAAATGTTGACCAAAGTCAACAAATGGTATTTTCTTGGAAATGGATAATGAATCAATGGTTATGATGAATTTTAGGTTTTTTTTTGGATTTTGGGTTGACTTTGGTCAAAGTTGACCAAAAAGTCAATTGTTGACCAAAAAGTCAACTATTGACCAAAGTCAACAATTGGTCAAAATGTCAAGACTTGTATTTTCTTATGTAGAATCAAATGTAATGGTTTTAAAATGAGTTGAAATGGATTGAAATGGTTTGAAATTGGTTTTACAATTGGTTTATTTATGACTTGAATGCTTGACTTTGAAAAGAAAATGGCTTGACTGGTGATGTATGTTAACAAGGCCATGAAATGAGGGTATAAGATTAGGGTTTGAATGTAATATCCATGAATCAATGGGCATGACTAACAATTGGCTTGGGACACAAGAAATTTGGTTGTTTGGATGACCAAGACCATAGATGTATCCACAATCCCATGAACAACATCACGACCTTGAGACTAAGATCAATGCCCGTAGAAGACCAAAGTAGGGTTAGACCAAGTTCATGGATAATAGGTGAAGATTGGGGATCATGGATGTACAGTCAGACCACCAAGTCCATCTGATTCACCATCTCCCTAATTAGGGTTTCCCTGAGGCTTACCCTTCAAGCAAGTCTTTTGAATCAAGCCATATGCTCCAACTATCAGTCTCATAGTGTGTGAACCTGCATTAGGGTTTTGAAGGCCAAAACAAGGCATAGGGAAGCTCCATGAGATCATGCCTTGAGGAATTAGGGATTTGAAGACCCCCAGAAGATTTCCTGGCCCAACCTTTGTTGAATTCAATCCTTTACCACCACAATTAGGGCTTCACATCTCTATGCTTGATGACATGGTTATACCATGCTTTTGAGCCTTGATATCCACACAAACCCTAGCTTCACAAGCCCAAGTTCTTGAATCCATGATGAATGGTGCATGAGGATGTCTAAGACTCCAATTTTGACCCTAAGATCCCTCATGCTATCTCATCATATGCATTAGCATTGGGATCATACCTTAGCATTCTCCTCCCCCTCATACATTCGGTTTGTATTGGGAGAGATCACCAAGCACCATGTGATTGTATCATACTTTGTATTTTATCATTTCCTAACCAAAATACCAAAAATATGTCTTTGCATTTGTCTAAATCTTTTGTAGGTAGGGCACTTGATCACCTTTGGTCTATCAAGTTCATGTATAGGGTTTAAGACCCTCATTGCTAAGAGCTCAACCAAGAATGATCCAAAATGGATCTAAGCATCATATATGAGTCCCTATGATCTCTACATGTTATTTTGATCAAGAATTCTTCAAGAGTTTGGGATTCGTTTGCCTTGGAAACCCTAGTTCATCTGGGTATCTTGTGTAACTTCTTCACCAAGATTCTTCAACAATTGATCAAATATTTCAAGGTACACTTCAAATTTCATCATCTTATGCATATATAATCTCCCATGAGTCCCAAAAGTCAATAGAATTGCAAGTTAGCAAGTTGGTTGATGGTGGTTGACCAGAGGAATTCATCTGATCAAAACTGGGGATCCCTAGACCCTATCTCCTATAATTTTCATCATATGAAAATTATTCCAAGAGAAACGTTACTATAAATGACATTACAAACAACTTTCATGTTGAGGTCTAGAGTTATTTTTTCTTGGAAAGTCATTTTTTATAGTGAAATATTATAGGTCATTTTGTTTAAACCCTAATTTGGAGGTCAACTTCCCAAAGCCATAACTTGCTCAATTTTTATGAGATGAAATATTTTCAAGTTGCAAAATAAAATTCGAGGTGTCTACTTCAACTTTGATGTTTATAGGAAGAGCTAATTCAACTTTTATGAGCATGTGATATGAGGATACATTATAGGTCATTTTGGACCAATACCATTGAACAAGTGATTTTCCTCAACTTCAAAAATGCATAACCCATTCATCCCAAATCCAATTGAGATTAAATTTGTGACTATTTTGAAGGTTTTTGAAATAGCTACAACTTTTATGAAGACTCTTTTCTCATTTGAAGCTCACATAAAAAGTTAGCCAAGGTGGAATAATTGAACATATGGCTTGACACATAGAAAAATGTTTGACATATTAAAATTTCCAAACTTCCACCTCCAAATTCATCATGATACAAGCTTCAAATAGAAAAGTGTTCAATGTGGGAGTTGTTCCTCTTGATCTAACATTTCCAAAGAGTCCAATTTCATCCATTTTGGACAAGGTTTGAGGGGTCTGCGTATGGTCTGAACATGGCTGCATCATTTGGCAAGGATCAAACTTCAAATAGCTGCACACTTTTGCCTTGCATCCCAATCCACTTTCAGACTCAATTGTATGCAATTATGGACTTAATTGAGTAGCTTCATGGGCATGTACACGCCCATGTAAGCATGCATCACTCAATTGCCAAATTTGGAAACATTTTGAAAGGTGCAAATAACATTTGAATTGGCTATAAATAAGAGCCCTTGGCATAAAAAATGAGGACCCTTGCGCACCAGCTTTGCCTCCTACACTTGAAACGCTCACATTTGAAAGGAAAACCTGAGAATTTTCATTTGAAAATTGAGTTTGAATCTCACTGTTTGGAGATTCAAAAACTCAAGGATCCAAAACTTTGTACCAATCCTAAGCCACTTCTGCAAGCTTCCTAAGCAAGATCAAGCACGAATTGAAGCAAGAGAGATCAAGTTCTACATAACATTGAAGGTATTTTCCAGATTTTTTCTTCTCTTTGATTCTCTCTCATTTCTAATAAATTCTATTGGATCCTTGGTTATCTGAAGTCCTACCAATGTAGGCAAGAAGATTGAGTTACTTTGAGGCCAAATTGAAGCAACTCAGTTCATATACCTCAAATTTCAACTCCATGTATCTCTCAATATACTTGGAGTTAGGTTGAATTGAGGTCAGATTCGTGATCAGTTCCATTTTCTCTTTAAGATCATGTCCTTCTTTTTCATTTTTGTGATGGTGATGAGTGGACCAGTCCGGCCAAGGTCGCCTGAGAAGACGACCAACGCTTTGCTCCGGTAATGAGGTGGTGTGGTCCAGAGCCACATGATCAGTTCAATTTGTTTTAATCTTGAGCGTTCCATTTGAATACCAACTGTGTGGCGTGCTGACTTGAGTGTACCATGGAACGCGTGTTTTGGTCCACTTGATCTGCCACCTCAATTAATGAGGGAGATCAAGTGGTCCACGTTTTTTCTGATTAATTGATTTTCATTTTATTTGTTTTATTTTCATTAATTCATATTAAATTTAATATTGATCCAAAAAATATAAGAGTTTCACCAAAAAAATTTAAATAAATTCCTCTTTCATTTTCTGAATAAAAATTATTTTTTGAATCATTATTAATATTTTTCATGATTTAATTGATTTTGTGAATATTTTTAATTGTTTAAAAATACTTTTAAGTTTCCAAAAATTCTGAAATTTTTTCTCCAAGGTCCTTTGACCTTGTGTGACCTATGATAAATCTCATGGCCTTATTTGGTGTTTTGATGAGGTTTTAGGAAATTGACCAACCATAATTTAATTTAATGCATATTTTTATTATTTTTAATTGATTAAATGCCAAATAAATTGTGTAGAGACATTTTAATTGACTTGATCAAGGTTGATTTCACTTTGCTAGGTTAAGATCATTGGATTTAGGTGATTGATGGAATGTACATTCCATCTCCCAAAATGAATGAATGATCTTAATTTGGTAAAAGTCCTCCTTTGATCAATTTGTGTTTGATCCATTTCCCCTCCCTCTTCATCTCATTCCCCTTCTTTATTCATTCATGTCATGGACCTATAATATCTCTATATCCTAAGATTAGTTGATTACAAAATCAACATAAGTATGGATGAGATTAGGTCCCCCAATTTGCATATTCTTTTTGTGTGTGGTATGTTTCATGAGCATAGTCCATTATACTATGTCTCTAACATGCATTAACACCAAAATTCTATTTCCCGACCTTAAATAGTTGTGACTTCTACATAAGTCCAATTACGATTTCTTCACATAGCACTAAATTTTGACACAAAAGGCATAACATTCTAGTTAGTGAGATTGTAAGTCTCCCCTCTTTCATGGTATTGTGTGGAAACTTGGTCTTTTTTCCTTCCTTTGGAAGATGTATTGGTTCAAGGATCCAAGCTTGTGATAAGTAGGTTGAGTGTTCTCCAAAGAATGACTTAAACAAAAACAAAAGCAAAAGCAATACTAACTTTTAATCGACTAACAACTAACATTTAATTTCAAGTCATTTACTTTTAATGCACTTTAATTTTAAGCCTTACTCATTTGCCATTATTCATGCCATTCAAGTTGTTTACTTTAAATGTCATTTTCCCTTTGTCCACTTGGACCATATTTTGTGATACATTGTGTTTGTATATATTTGTTTGCTTGTGTGGTCTTTTGACCTTAATGTACATGATAAGAACAAAAACCTAAAAAACATTTTGTGTGGGCTGTTGGTTTGATCTGAGACTATTGGACTTAGAATTTAGGCAACACTCCCTATGCAAAGGACTTGGCCAATGCCAACTTTCATGAAACCAAGTGCTTGTGAAGTGAATCTTCATCTGATACAATATTGAAGATCTATTTGAGTTCATCTGCAACATGATTATAGTGAAGCTGTTATTTTAAACCTGTGTCTAATGCCACCTTTGAAGTCATCTGATACATGGAAAATTTTGAAGAAGATCATGGAGTTACTAAGCTTGTATGTGGATATCTTTATTTGATTCCTTGCTCTTCAACTTGCTATTTGTATATTGATTGTTTCTTGATTCTAAAGTCCAAGGGAATTTTGGGTTTCTATATGACATTCTTGTCTATTGGATTGCAACCATTGGTCAGATCTTTTCAAATCTTAACTTTTAAATTTTTGCTTAAGATTAGTCTCTTCATCTCCTCCCCACTTCTTTAATTTCAAAATCTCTCCCTCCTTTCAAAAATCTTCTTTTCTTGTGCTTGTTTTTCTAAACTTAGACCATATTACAAATTAGAAACTTTGGTCTTATGCCATTGCATTTTTAAACTCTTTTTCTTAATCAAACTTGTAAATGAACTTAACTATACTTGACTTAAAATTTCAAAAGCCAAAAATAACTAACACTCATTCAAACCATTTCTAGGGCTCTTGTGCCTTTGTTAAACTGAAAATTTTGTTAAAAGCAATGTACTCACTTTGAATTGATACCACGAACTACAAGGTTTTGATCCCTCATTTTTATGTTGGTACGTAGGCACAAGTCCGAAGGTCTTGTCAAACACAAAATTATAATTAATGAATTCTTTTCGCATCCCTCCACTTTATTTATTGCAAACATCTTTTGTACAAAAACACATATGCACACAAAAAAGGGCTCCTTAGGAGTACCTAGGACACTTTGGGTGCTAACACCTTCCCTCTGTGTAACCAACCCTCTTACCTGTAATCTCTGGCATTTTATTAGTTTTGATTTGAAAAATTCTTATCTTTTGGGTTTTGTTCGTACTTTTCCCTTTTCCCTTGAAAACAATAACAGTGTGGTGGCGACTCTGGTTTAATTGACGTCTAGCTTATCCATAGCTTGATGATCATGAATTTACCGCTACAGAAATTAAGTGGCGACTCTGCTGGGGAGTAGTCTCTAGTGGGTTTAGCCTACTTTTTTGTGTGAATATAATTGTATATTTGATGTATTTATATTTGTTTGTATGATATAATCTGCTTGTTGTGCTTGGTGATTTCAGAGTGGTGAGATAAGTTCTAACCCGAACTTGAGTGCAATTAAGATAGGAGGATGGTATAATCATGTTCGACTTGTGTGGAGTAGTCCTTACCAAGTTGGCTTGAGATCCATCTACTCAGTGGAGACCCTTTTGGAGTTAGGAATGTCACACAAGTTATTTGTGGTTAGGCATTATTATCTCTGATTTGGGGTCCGAGAAGCTGAGGACCGTAGAACATTTAACCCCTCTTGGCCTATTTAGGACGTAGTGTGGAGATCGTTCAAGTGTAGACTTAATCACAGTTGTTACGCAATGCTACACCCAGACAAGTTTCTCTTGAGAATATTATGGGTTGACGAGTCAGTCATCCTAACCTGTAATATCCGATAGATAGAATTAAGACTCTGGGAACTTTATAGAACATGATCTACACGTTTTTATCCTTAGTTCACTCCTTTGGGATGGTTCTTACCCATACTCCATGCTCGTGACTCACAACAAACCCTTGATTCTTAGTTGATCTAATCAAGTCTTGTCAATATCAATGGAACTTGGGTGTTGATAAGGTGTAAACCATAATCCACCAAAATGGATGATCGATCTTGACAATGACTCGATTCATCCCTTGACCTTTTTTTGTTTGCCTTGTGTGTGATCCCTTATTTGTGATTGTTGCATTCATGCATTCATGCGCATCATAACATTCATTACACAAATATTTCAAGGAACTGAGGTATTATTTGTAAATATTTTCAGACCATGGATTGTGAACGAAGGAACACTAAGAAGTACAGTTTCAGATGTCCAGACTTGAAAGAGTTAAGGAAGTTAGCATCTTTTGTATTAGATCCCTTGGACTCCAAGCAACGTCATGGGAAGCTTCTTTCTATCTTATATGTTGATGTGGTTGAAGGACTTCTGAGTGTTCTGGTTCAGTTTTATGATCCTCTCTACCGTTGGTTCACTTTTCCTGATTGTTAGCTTGTGCCTATGTTGGAGGAGTATGCCCATCTCTTGGGAATACCTGTTTCTAACAAAGTGCCTTTTAGTGGATTGAAAGAGATTCTTAGATCTCATCTTATTGCTGAAGCCCTTCACTTGAAGAAGTCTGAGATAGAGGCTCATTGGGTGAAGAAAGGAGGTTTGTTTGGGTTGACTTCCGAGTTCCTCATCAAGGAAGCTACTGCTTTTGCTTAAGTCAGTAATGTGGATGCTTTTGAGGCTATCTTCGTGTTGCTCATCTATGGTTTAGCTTTGTTCCCTAATGTTGATGGTTTTGTTGATGTTAACGCCATTAGAATCTTCTTGATTGGGAATCTTGTGCCTACTTTGTTAGGAGATATATACTTATCTTTGCATCTAAGGAATTTTAAAGGTGGTGGAACTATTGCCTGTTGTGTTCCTCTTCTGTACAAGTGGTTTATTTCGCACTTGACTCAGACACCTACTTTTGTGGAGAACAAACAATGTCTACGGTGGTCTCAGAGACTTATGTCTCTCACTAATGATGATGTAGTTTGGTATGATTCTTCCTTGAGTAGTTTGGAGATTATTGATAGTTGTGGTGAGTTCTCTAATTTGCCTCTTATTGGTACACAAGAAGGAATTAACTACAACCCTACTTTGGCTCGTCATCAACTTGGGTCCCCCTTGAGAGACAATCCTAATAACACTTTGTTAGAAGGTCTTTTCTATCAAGAGGGTAAAGATCTCCGAAATTTGAAGCAGAAGATTGTGCATGCTTGGAATAATGTGCATAGGAAAGGAAGATCCGAGCTTGGTCCGTGCAATTGTGTAGCTTTTGAAGCTTACACTCTTTGGATGAAGAAGAGAGCTTTGGAGTTGAAGATGCCTTACGCTTGTGAAAGACCTATGTTTATGGTTGTGGTTGAGACATTAACTCTCCCTAACCAAGATATAGAGGAGTTGGAAGATGCGCTCGCCAAGATGAAGCAAGAAAAGGATATGTAGGAAGAGCGTTTCCATGCTTTAAGCAGAAAGCATGAGGAGTTGCAGCTTGAGTCTAAGGACAAAGATGCACTTATTGAGCTACTTGAAGACCGAGTAACGAAGAGACAGAGAGAACTAGAGAATTCATCTTTCTCTAGTATGCCTCATCCTTCCGTCGTTTGGAAGAAGATTGTTGACCAGCTTGTCCTCGAGAAGACTCAGATGAAGGCTTCTTTTGAGACCGAGATCCGACACATTCGAAGGAAGTACGCGCCTGCAGCATGATGTTCTGATGTTGTTGTTAGGAATCCTTAGGATGACTAGTCTCCTTTTCTCTTGTATTCTTCATTTGGTTTATGAAATTATACTCAGTATAATCCTTCCAATTATATAAATAAAATAGATTTTATGGTCATATCAAATTGTTGCAATTATTGTTGAATATATATATATATATATATATATATATATATATATATATATAATATATATATATATATATATATATATATATATATATATATATATATATATATATATATATATATATTTGCAAATAATATAGTAAGTTCCTTGAAAATAAAATAATCAAGCATTGCATTTCATGCATCATTCGCATAAGCAGGTTTCCCTTTCTCCAGATGTCTTATTGGTATTTCTTCTGTGCTTCAGCCAAGCTGACTCATCGATACGATGCCCGTGCCAATCAGTCAAAGATTATGGATCATCTAGAGCAAGAGAACAGAGACCTGAAGGATGAGATCGCCCGTCTGACTGCCATGTGTAGCGGTAAATTCATGATCATCAAGCTATGGATAAGCTAGAGATCAAATAACAAGAGTCGCCACCACGCTTTTATTGTTTCCAAGGGAAAAGGGAAAAAGTACGAACAAAACCCAGAAGTAAGAAGTTTTCAAACAAATAGGTGTTAGCACCCAAAGTGTCCTAGGTACTCCTAGGGAGCCCTTTTTGTGTGCACATGTATTTGGTACAAAATGATGTTTACAAACAAATAGAATGGGGGGTTGAGAAAATAATTCACTAATTATATTTTTTTGTTTGACAAGACCTTCGGACTTGTGCCTACGTACCAACATAAAAATGAGGGATCAAAACCTCTTAGTTCGTGATACAAATTTCAAAGTGGATACATTGCTTTTAACAAAAATTGAGTTTGAAAGGCACAAAGGCCTAAAAATGGTTTGAATGAGTTAGTTGTTTTTGGATTTTCTGAAAGTTTAAGTCAAGTATAGTTAAGTTTATTTACAAATTTGATTTAAGAAAAGAAGTTTGAAAATGCAATGGCATAAGGCCAAAGTTTCTATCTTTTTACAAAGTGGTCAATGTTTAGAACAAAATAGGTTCAATCAAAGAAGATTTTGAAAAGGGAGGGAGAGATTTTGAAATTAAAGAAATGGGGATAAGATGAAGAGACTAATCCTATGCACACAATTAAAAGTCAAGTGTTGAAAAGATCTGACCAATGGGTAGCAATCCAATAGACAAGAATGTCAATAGAAACCCAGAATTCCCTTGGATATTTAGAATCAAGCAACACACAAATGCACAATTATATTATCTTGAAGAGCAAGGCATCAAATAAAGATAGCCACATCCAAGCTTAGCCACTCCACGATCTTCTTTAGATTTGCCCATGTAACAGATGAATTCCACAAGTCACAAGTTCAAAATAACAGCTTCACAATAATCATGTTGTAGATGAACTCAAAGGGATCTTGAATGATGTATCAGATGAAGTTTCAAATTGCAAGCACTTGGTTTCACAGAAAGTTGGCATTGGCCAAGTCCTTTAGCATAGGAATGTTGCCTAAGTTCTAAGTCCATTTGTCCAAGATAAAGCCAACAGTCCACACAAAAGTTTTTTTAGGGTTTTTGTTGTTATTATGTACATTAATGGTCAAACACCACACAAACAAGCTAAGTATACATAAACAAGACATATCACACAATATGGTCCAAGTGGACAAAGTGAAAATTGCATTAGCATAAACAATTAGAATGATATGAATAATGGCAAATGAATAAAGACTAACATTAAATGACATTAAATTAAATGGCTTGAAATTAAAAGTTAGTTGTTAATGAGTTAGAAGTTAGTATTGTTTTGCTTTTGTTTTTCATTTTTAAGTCATTCTTTGGAGAACACTCAACCCACTTATCACAAGCATGGATCCTTGAGCCAAGACATCTTCCAAAGGAAGGAGAAAAAGCCAAGTTTTCACACAATACCATGAAAGAGGGGAGACTTACAATATTACAAACTAGAATGTTATGCCTTTTTTTGTCACAAATTTAGCGCTATGTTAAGCAATCGTAATTGGACTTATGTAGAAGTCGCAACTATTTGAGGCCGAGCAATAAAATTTTGGTATTAATGCATGTTAGAGACATAGTATAATGGACTATGCTCATGAAGCATACCACACACAAAAAGAATATGCAAAAGAGGTGGCATAATCTCATCCATACTTATGTTGATTTTTCAATCAACTAGCCTTAGGACTTTGAGATATCATAGGCCAAATGAGATGGATGCATAAAGAAGGGTAATGAGATGAAGAGGGAGGGGAATGGATCAAAACTCAAATTGGACAAAGGATAACTTTTACCAAATTAATATCATCCATTCATTTTGGGAGATGGAATGTACATTCCATCAATCCCCTAAATCCAATGATATTAACTGGACAAAGTCAAATCAACCTTGACCAAGGCCCAACAACACAAGTCAACCTCAAACAAATCATCACAATTGGTCAACACAATTAATTGGCATTTATTCAAATTAAAAATACTAAAATAAGGCATTTAAATTAAATATGGTTTGTTAAATTCCTAAAACCTCATCAAAACACCAAAGAAATGGCCATGGGATTTATCATAGGTCAAACAAGGTCAAAGGACATTGGAGAAAAAATTTCAGAATTTTTAAAGACTTAAAAGTATTTTTAAACAATTAAAAATAATCACAAAATCAATTAAATCATGAAAAATATTAATAATGATCCAAAAAATAATTTTAATTCAAAATATGAAAGAGGAAATTATTTGAATTTTTTTGGTGAAACTCTCATATTTTTTGGATCAATATTAAAATTAATATGAATTAATGAAAATAAAAGGAATAAAACAAAAATCAGAAAATGTGAAAAAACGTGAGCCACTTGATCTCCCTCATTAATTGAGGTGGCATATCAAGTGGACTACAACGCGCGTTCCATGATGCACTGCAGTCAACGCAGCATAGGCTGGGTAATCATAATGGACGCATGAGATTATTTTTTTTAAAAACAGATCAATGGCTCAGAACCTGTCCAGCACACCACCGGCACTGGACCTCCAGTCACCTTCTCAAGCGAGGCTCACCGGACTGGTTCAGTCATCACCATCACATAAATGAAAAAGGATGACATGATCTAAAAGAAAAAATGGCGTAGAGCATGAATCTGACCTCAATTTTAACTAACTCCACATATATAGAAAGATATGAGGAGTTGAATTTTGAGGTGTGTCAACTGAGTTGCTTCGATTTGACCTCTAAGCAACTCAATCTTCTTGCCTATATTGGTAGGACTTCAGACAACCAAAGATCCAAGAGAACTAAGTAGAATTGAGAGAGAATCAAAGAGATGAAGTTTTCTGAAAATTACCTTCAATGCTATGCAGTTCTTGATGTTGCTTGCTCCAAACACGATCTGATCACACTTGAGAAGCTAGCAGGAAGTGATTAGAGAGGTTGCAAGGCTTTGGATCCTGGAGTTCTTGAATCTCCAACAGTTGAGATTCAAACTCAAGTTTTAAATTGAAATTTCTTAGGTTTTCCTTTAGAATGTGAGGGTTTCAATGGGGGGAAAAGTTGGCGTGCAAGGTGTGATTCAAATGAGCACAAAGGTCATGTATTTATAGCATGAATGAATGATATTTGCACACTTCAAATTTTGTCCAATTTTAGCAATGTTGATGGCACGAGCGCATGGGCATGTGCAGGCCCATGATGCAATGCAAAAGGGTCCAAAGTGATTCCAAATGAAGTCTGAATGGAAGCTTGATTGGCAAGGTGTAATACCCCAAAATTTACCCTACAATTTTTCCTGGAAGCATGGGATTATGTTTCACACTTCATTGGCATCATACTAGGTCATACTCATTGCATACTGCATTAGTGACTTGGAAATCAGGTTTTGATTGATCACTCCTTAACAGAAGGAGCCCACACAAAGCAAGATTGAGAATTGGACTTCATTCTCTAAGTATACAAGTCTCAAGGGTCTCAGGGGGCTCCATGTATCTTATTATGGTCCTCAGTTCATCAGTGAAGGATTCAGAGCTATCAGAGTGTTCATCTGGATTTAATCAGGAAATTAGGGTTTCATGGCTACCTGCAACAGGCAGTGTTTGGTCGGAAGTAGAAGAGCTCATCCATTTCATGGTTGGAGAGGCATCTTGGCCTAGGAAGACTCACAATTATCTCAGAAAGATCCATTGGCAAGCAATGCAATCAGTTCCCGATCAATTTTGCCCTAAAATTAGGGTTTGGTATAAAATCAGTTCATTTCTGATTCTTTGGGTGAAACTCTTTTCCATGGCCCTCCATATGTCCACAAAGGTCTACATACAAAAAATCAGCCTTTTAATTTAAGCTAGAAGTGCTTCAATTGATCACTAGAAACGGGAATCAGACAGTTTGGGAAAAGTCAACTCTTGACTTTTTGAGAGTGGAATCTCAAAATTCATGCCTAGGGGAGCCTACATGTGAAATTTGATCAAGGTTGGATCATGGATTCATCATTTAATCAGGAATTGGAAAAGTTACTTAGTTTGGAAATGGTTGACTTTCCATTTTGGGCAAGTTTTTATCATTTTTGCACTCACTTTAAGCCCATTTTCCATCAAGATAAAAGCTCAATTTGAAAATTTCTCCAACATGAAAGTTGTTCCTCTTGTTCCAAGTTTTATATAAATATAAAGTTTGCTCCATTTGGATCAAAATTGAGAAAGTTATGCTTGGTCAAAGTAAGGCTTATTTTTAGGACACTTAGAAAAATTCCTAAGTCTAAAAATCTTTAAAGTTTGTCAAAACTTCTTGGCCAGTTTTCTTGCACTTCAAGGCACCAATTGAAAATACTCTCTTCACCACAATTATACCTTGTCATGTCCTCTTTCACCTCCCTTTGGAGTCATCTCATTTGGATCCATGGTTTGAGAGATACATTCACTTAAAGTTGGCACCATGACTTGAAATTTCTAGGCAGATTTTATGCCTAACTTGCCCAACCAGTCTTGCAATGGTGTGACATGATCTTGAGGTCCATTTTTCATCTGCTTCCATTCATTATTTCCACCCATGCTCAACATGAAACATGCCATACTCCATGATGTCTTTCTACTGTTTGCATTATCTCATCAATTGGTGATTTGCTCATCAAGATATTAACCTTCAAAGTCACCACCTTGAACTGA
Source organism: Lathyrus oleraceus (assembly GCF_024323335.1). Classification (NCBI taxonomy): domain Eukaryota; kingdom Viridiplantae; phylum Streptophyta; class Magnoliopsida; order Fabales; family Fabaceae; genus Lathyrus; species Lathyrus oleraceus. The sequence goes on from NC_066581.1 coordinate 480,564,979, forward strand.
TTTTTTGTTGCCAAACCAAGCCATGTATGCTGCAAAAACCCAGCCAATGTCTTGTTTGGCTTATTTGGCCATGCAACATATTTCCATTCACTTAAAAGTTTTGCCAAAATAAGGAATAGCATCTCACGTGCCCTCTCTCCTATTTCTCATACACCTCACCAAAATGCACATCATTGGCTCATGGATAAGCAAATCATTTCAGAGCCCATTAAGGATTATTTGACCCATAATACTTAAAGCTAAAAAACCCTAAACATGAAAGGATGCCATTGGATTTTCGAGCAAGCAAAGACAAGGTTCATTAGAAGTCAGATTTCATTTCTCAGCAAGTTCTTGAAGTGAAGTTCTTGAAGCACCAAGAAAGCAGCATTCTCTTATAGCCTCTCCACAACCAAGAAGCAGTGGACTAGAATTCCACTAGGTAACTCTTTTGTTCCTCTTCCATAGCCATTTATTGATATATCTATGCTCATTATCATGCTCATTACCATGCTAATCATGCACTTATGCTTGCTTCTGAAGCCCTCAGTACGAGGCAATGTTCATGGTATTGATTTGTATTGTTGGTTTTCTGCTCATGCTCGTGTTCATGTTGATGCTTTGTTGTCAACCTTTCTCCATGAATAAGCTACCATTTCTGAAATTCTGGTGTAGTCAGAATTCAGATGTTATCCACCACGACATGACATCTGATCTAACATTGTAACTAATACAGCAAGATAGTTATTAACCACTGTACTAATATGCACAGGTTCACAGATGTCACGACATCTCATTCTATGTCGCCCTAGAATGTATGAACCCCTGGTTCTGTGCTTCAGGAAGAAAGACTCAACAGAAGTCAAACCTAGCACTCACTTCAGTTGTTTTCTTCCATAGTTATCAGCATGATGTCTTACTGTTGATTTGAACATCATCTGTTACAGCATTACAGGTTTACCTTATTTTATAACTGGCACAATTATAACATGCAAAAGGTAAAAACACAAGTAATTGTTAACCCAGTTCAGTCCAACATGACCTACATCTGGGGGCTACCAAGCCAGGAAGAAGATCCACTATTAGTAGTATCAATTCAGAGTTAAACTCCCCCGTTTACAACTCATCACTTAATCCCTACCCAATGCAATCTATACCTAGGAACTCCTAGATAGAAACCTCCAGTTTCCATTCCTATCACTACAAATACAATGTAATGTGCAAACACCTTGAACTTGCTTCACAACTTCATTCAAGAACATAATCACTCTTGCCTACAGGCTTTGAGTGACAAACACTCTCAGGTTTACCACTGAGAGACACATGGTAACCTTCCCACAGATTGGGAGGTTTACCTTACACACACCCCTAAAAATTCATTCTAAGAGGCTTACAAAGACTAGATTACAATCAGCTATTTATAACCTAATCACCCAAGTGGATTTGGGCCTTCAGAAATCGCAGCAAACTTCTCCTTTGCTGTTACAACATCAGCAGAAACTTTCTGCTACAAACAAGGTCTTCAATCTTTTAGTTCCTAAAATATCTCCAAATTTAGTTCCTAAAATATCTCCATATTTAGTTCCTAAAATATCTCCATATTTAGTTCCTAAAATATCTCAAGACCTCCACAAATAATGCCACATAGGATTCTAACTAATTTCCACATATTAGTGTGCTAACAAATAGGCTATTTGTTAGGTTCCTTAATTGTAGCTTGGTTGTTGGTTTCCTGGATTTTCTCTAAGCTGTTGACTTCCTGAAGAATAGCCCAAGAAAAAGCTGAAACAGAAAACTGCACAACCTACAATTTAGCATATGCTGTCAGGCATGAATGTCACGACATTCAGCTTGACATCAAGGTCCATATGCTGAGTCTGTTTTTCCAGAAAACAGACTGTACAATTTTGCTGACCTGTACAGGATCAAAATGACCATACTACAGTAACAGCTTACATTAATAAATGTCAAAGTGTCCAACTTAACATTTACACATTTGGCCTTAAGTTAGTTCTGTTATTCTCTTGAAGAACAAACTAAGTTACATGCTGAAGTATAGCAGAACACCACTCTGCCTAATCTTCAGTAGCTGCTGTCAATGATGAATGTCACAACATCCAGTTTGACATTCAGTCAGTAGGCCTTATGCCAGGTCTGGTTCTTCCTTGATAACCAGACTGCAAATGCATACTAAGTTCTAACAGAACTTCTGTTCCTTAGTATCTGTTGACAGGTATGAATGTCACAGCATTCAATAATCCTGTGTTAGCTAGTCCTGCAGTAACTACAATGTAGTCACATATACATGTCATGACATCAGTCAAGACATTAGTGTTTTACCATATAATGCAGCCAATTAAACACCTACAAACTCCCCCTTTCGCAAATTTTTGGCTAAAACACTTTGATCCCCATAACAGAGTTCATGGCAGCGGAATACTACTAGCTAATACACTCAGAGTGGCAGCACACTCACACACATGGAAGTTAAATAAAAACTTCGCATAGCAGCACACACATGTTAGAAGTTGCACCTAAACTTCAACATCAGCTGCAGGGGGGAATCTTCAGATCTGTCATGAGAGTCTGTTGTAGAGACCCACTCTGTTTGTCAGGGGTATTGGTGGTTATTACTCCCCCTTTTTGTCAAAAATGTTGCCAAAGCCAGCAACATAGCCAGAGCACACTGACAGAGTTCCAGACTTGGTTTTACTTCACAGTTTCAACCAAGTTCACATCCACTTGATCTTGCTTCACAGCTTCGATCAAGTAATCACCCACTTTTGCTTTACAGTAGGTACAGCCATATCAGATTCCAAGACTTTGAGTCTGACATCTTGATCCACTCCTGCATGAACACTTTCTTGAACTCCAGCAGGCACATAAGATATCTTATGTTAAGACATCTTGTGAATACTCTGTCCTTTTTGTTAACAAGGCAAACTATCAGTAGTTTAAACCACATAATAGTAGTTTAGTCAGCAGCAGGAGCAAAAACAATTACTAGTTATGGCTACTAGTAATACACACATGCACAAGGGTACTTCTTCTCCCCCTAAATCTGTGCATTCATCAAATAACAGCTGCTGTAACTCCAGCACCTGTACCAGCCAGAATGTCCTACTGGCATATGCTTCCATATTGTCATGACATCCGGTCAGACATTCTTCTGCTCACTCAGCCTTGACACATACCAACTTTATCCCACTATCTAACAGGTTTCCAAACCTTGTTATCTGAGAACACATAGACCACAAGCTTGATGATTACTTGCAGTGCAAGGACAGAACTCCCCCTGTCATGAACAACCCATTCTCCTCTTGAAGCTTGGAGATCACACATGGGCATATCCAACATCCCAAAGTTGAACCTTCACATACTTCCTGATTCAAAGAGACTCCAGACCACTTGATGAATGGAAAACATAAGACGCATCTTCATGTCTTCAAGAGCACACCCTCTGTTCAACCCTCTTAGCTGAACACATTCACACTCTGTGTCAATCTCTCTTCTAACCAGAACAGAAGACCACTTCACAAGATGTTCTAACATCAGCTGGGACATCCTTCATAACAGGACAAGGCACACCATCTGATAGTCTTCTGATATCACTGAGTCACCGGGTTGATCAAGAAGAACCCAGACATACATTGGGACATATACATTTTCATCCCATTACAAGAGATAATCTTCCATAGATAGCTCAGAACTCCTACCACAAGCTCCAAGGGATGAATAGAAAACACCTCCTTTAGTCTTCAACTTACTACTTTTCTGCTCAAAAGTAATTTGTCTCAGACTTTCCTCAAGAATAATCAGCTGCCATATGGATTATCTTGATTCTTCGAACTCACTCCTGAGATAGACCAAATGCCACTGGTTGATTACCTCCTTCATGAATCCTCATATGACAAGGTCAAATGCTGCTTTTTGACCTCCCCAAGTTTATCAGACTTCTCCCAAAGATATTCTGACCTTCCAAGTGAGACTTGAACTTCAAGCTTTTTGAAGTATCCAATCTACAACCCTGTAGACCTTTCTATCTCAAGTTGATGTGCCACTTCACCAACTAAGAATCTGATGTTGAACCAAATGTCACAACATTGTGTTTTGACATCCAGCTGTTGAATTCAGCTCCTTCTTCTGCCACTTGAAAGAACTTCCTCCCTTCACAGAACAAGAGTTCAATGTTCTCATAGACTTGATTGTGGAACCAAGTTTGAGTAACCAACCTCCATCCTGCAGGTTTGCAGTTAAGTCATCCAAGCTCACACCTTGATGAATCCCTGCTTCTTCTCCAAAGACATCAGACACTCTGATGTATGAGTCTTCAGAAGGACCAGTTAGAAACTAACCCTTCAACTCTACCAAGGATTCCACATCCTAAGGCAAGGCTGTTTCCATGATGTCAAGACTACTGCCACTTGTTCTTGACTTCACAGTGTGCATAAGCTAATGCACTTCCTTACCTAGATCAGAAATAAACTGATCCAAGTAACCACCATCAAGACTATGATGTCTTCTTCTTCTTGTACATACCAAGGCTGAACATGTTTCTTGCCAGGAAACCTTTTCAGAGATCATATGCTTTTGCTGCCACCAAAGAGATAGATCATAAGCCAATGTACTGTCCTTCCTGTGATTCTGCACAGGGTCTTGAAGAAGTGATGTTCCAACATCTTTAAGAACATCAGTTATCTTGAGCTCCAAGGATAATCAATTAAACACTTGCACTTGGCACAAGTAGACATTGATCTTAAATCCTTTCCCAATCATCCCTTCAGATACTTCCACCATAAGAATACTTTGAAAATACTCTTCTTGTGTCAACATCTTCTGCTTGCAAGCACCTAGACAATTTTGAAAGTCTTCCCAGATTAAATTCACCCTTAGGCATGAGAGAGATGAATTCTTCCTTGCAAATGTGTCACACAACCACCAGAACCCATGTGACACAGGTCAACAGCCAACCAGACCCTAGGCTGACCAGACTTGAGGAGGTTAACCAAAACTCCCCCTCAACTTAACAATCATGGATACTCCACACCAATATCCATGCATTGTACACATATGTCTCAACATGACATACACTATCCCTACCAGTGGCAACTAACTCCTCCAATCAGACTCCAGCTGACCATAAGTACTAGTGAGACACACAATACCAGTCGATAGTAGTTATGCATTGCCAGGGCATACTACTTCAACCAACCTCTGAATCTTCATATTCTTACTCCTTGACAGAACTGCCACTTCTGCACGTGGTGTTTGAATAACATGATTCATGGTTCCAATCCTCGTAGATGATACAACACTCAGGTTACCCCATTATTGACTGCTAACATCCAGGGGACTTGTCTTCCAACACAGCATAGTACTTCAGGGATCACCTATCCAGCCCTGCTCAATCTACAGGAATATGCCAAACAGCAGGAGATTGCACACTGCCACATCTCAACCAACTCAACTTTTAGAGATCAGACTTCTAAAGGTGACCTTCTTGAGCACACATACAGTTGACCCTTCCCTTGTCAACTTAGCACACACAGATGTCTCCTCTTCCAGGTCAGGAGTAGGTTCCAAACAGAAGTATCCCTTTGTTTGATACCTAAAAACATCTGCTCTTCAACCAGTAGCTGCATACTTGTTGAACAACATGTTCTAACATCGCATAGAACATTAGTTCCACCTCCTTGGAACAAACCTTCCTTGAAGGTCTTCAAGGTCTTCATACACCCTACTCAAGTGAGTAAAAGAATCAGTGATTAAGTGATTCTTACCATCCTGAAGTGAGAACGTCATGATGAGTGGACTTGAGGGGACTCAAGTATCTTTGACATCTTCAGTAGATTATGATGAGATCTTGAATACAGCAGCCTTACATCCACATGAGGGGAAACAACATCAGAGTTTGAGTTTTGCCAGGTATTATGCAGCGGAAATCATAATACAACTCAACCTATGAACACACACTTCACCAGATCAGCCTCCAAGACCATACCACGTTTGACTGTGATTCAATACTGGCACAGCTGTCCCACACACAGGCCAATTGCCACCCTCCAGAGACAGGTACACACCATTCCTGTCATGAACAGTCCATCCACCTACTTCAAGGGACCATTCAGGGAAAGTACAGAACCTTTCACAGGTTCCAACATTAGTACTACCATAACTTCTTGCAAGATACCAGAAAGTATCACCCATGGATCTCATCCAGAGACAGAACAGGATGCCTGCTCTGATACCAATTGAAATTCTGGTGTAGTCAGAATTCAGATGTTATCCACCACGACATGACATCTGATCTAACATTGTAACTAATACAGCAAGATAGTTATTAACCACTGTACTAATATGCACAGGTTCACAGATGTCACGACATCTCATTCTATGTCGCCCTAGAATGTATGAACCCCTGGTTGTGTGCTTCAGGAAGAAAGACTCAACAGAAGTCAAACCTAGCACTCACTTCAGTTGTTTTCTTCCATAGTTATCAGCATGATGTCTTACTGTTGATTTGAACATCATCTGTTACAGCATTACAGGTTTACCTTATTTTATAACTGGCACAATTATAACATGCAAAAGGTAAAAACACAAGTAATTGTTAACCCAGTTCAGTCCAACATGACCTACATCTGGGGGCTACCAAGCCAGGAAGAAGATCCACTATTAGTAGTATCAATTCAGAGTTAAACTCCCCCGTTTACAACTCATCACTTAATCCCTACCCAATGCAATCTATACCTAGGAACTCCTAGATAGAAACCTCCATTTTCCATTCCTATCACTACAAATACAATGTAATGTGCAAACACCTTGAACTTGCTTCACAACTTCATTCAAGAACATAATCACTCTTGCCTACAGGCTTTGAGTGACAAACACTCTCAGGTTTACCACTGAGAGACACATGGTAACCTTCCCACAGATTGGGAGGTTTACCTTACACACACCCCTAAAAATTCATTCTAAGAGGCTTACAAAGACTAGATTACAATCAGCTATTTATAACCTAATCACCCAAGTGGATTTGGGCCTTCAGAAATCGCAGCAAACTTCTCCTTTGCTGTTACAACATCAGCAGAAACTTTCTGCTACAAACAAGGTCTTCAATCTTTTAGTTCCTAAAATATCTCCAAATTTAGTTCCTAAAATATCTCCATATTTAGTTCCTAAAATATCTCCACATTTAGTTCCTAAAATATCTCAAGACCTCCACAAATAATGCCACATAGGATTCTAACTAATTTCCACATATTAGTGTGCTAACAAATAGGCTATTTGTTAGGTTCCTTAATTGTAGCTTGGTTGTTGGTTTCCTGGATTTTCTCTAAGCTGTTGACTTCCTGAAGAATAGCCCAAGAAAAAGCTGAAACAGAAAACTGCACAACCTACAATTTAGCATATGCTGTCAGGCATGAATGTCACGACATTCAGCTTAACATCAAGGTCCATATGCTGAGTCTGTTTTTCCAGAAAACAGACTGTACAATTTTGCTGACCTGTACAGGATCAAAATGACCATACTACAGTAACAACTTACATTAATAAATGTCAAAGTGTCCAACTTAACATTTACACATTTGGCCTTAAGTTAGTTCTGTTATTCTCTTGAAGAACAAACTAAGTTACATGCTGAAGTATAGCAGAACACCACTCTGCCTAATCTTCAGTAGCTGCTGTCAATGATGAATGTCACAACATCCAGTTTGACATTCAGTCAGTAGGCCTTATGCCAGGTCTGGTTCTTCCTTGATAACCAGACTGCAAATGCATACTAAGTTCTAACAGAACTTCTGTTCCTTAGTATCTGTTGACAGGTATGAATGTCACAGCATTCAATAATCCTGTGTTAGCTAGTCCTGCAGTAACTACAATGTAGTCACATATACATGTCATGACATCAGTCAAGACATTAGTGTTTTACCATATAATGCAGCCAATTAAACACCTACAATTTCACCTAAAACAAGTTACCATGTTAATCCTTCCATTTTGTACTTGAGATCTGGGCTTTATTTCATGATTTTTGATGCACTATAGGGTTTGTATTTTTGTGTTGAAGTTGGAAAAAACACACTGCATTTCTGCGTTTTCTGCATGAACATGGCTAGGTTTGGCTCAATGAAGAAGATGACCGCGTGTCATCTTGAGAGCCATTGGATTTGTCGCTGCCGTTTTAATCCCGGCCATCCGTCTTGTTTTGTCTTTTAGTAACTTAAATAAAGGTGACCGGTTGATGCATGTTCACATGATTTTTTAAATTAAAATGTTCATTTAAGTGCCACGCCCAGATTTAAGTTGGTTTGGATCATGGGCCTTCGCCGTTTGCTTTCAGCACTCTCTTTCATGGCCCACCAGCGCTAATACACTTCCTTTTTCATTTTCTTTTTTAATTCCCATTTTTATTTCTGTTTTGATTTTAATTAATTAAAAATATTTTCCATATTGCTTGATGCCTTATTTAATTTTATTTAATTTTTATTTTTGCATTTATTTAATATTAATATTTTATTTTAATTATTCATTCCAAGTGGTCCATTTTAGCATACATTTGATTCTTGATTTTATTTTTATGACTTAAAATTATTTTTAGCTTATGATTTTTGGGTTGAAGGTTGACCACTGCCCCACGGTCAACCTTACCTTTTCTTGGATTTTTATTTCACATTTTCAATTTATTTTTGATTTAATTTTAACCTAGTTTTGTTGATTGACTTTTGGTTTGACTTCTGTTTTATTTCAATTAATTAATATAATAATTTTAATTATTTTTAAAATCTTTTTGGGGGATGATGATGTCCTAACCCCACCTTACTTAGTTTAATTTTTCATAATTTTATTGATTAATTTGCTATTTATTTGATAATTATTAAGTTGGCTCGAATTTTCAGTTGACTTCTTTATGATCAATGTTTGATTTAGGGATTGCTTATGGCAATTGAAGAGATCTTTTGATCCTCCCTTGTTCATCTCATAGGCCATGTATTAGAGGCCTTTTATCTTGATTTTATTTGATCCTTACCTCATTTCTTGATTTAATTCTTTCAGTGGACCCTTTTTGTGCATCTCTTCATCTGTCTGGTTCATCTATTATCTGTTACACTTGTTTCTTTCATCCATGCTTACTATTGCTTGATTGTTTAACATGTTCATACTTCCCATGCCTTGTTTAATGCTTCGTTATTTCATTCTTTGATTCTTTGATTTGATTATATACCTATTTACTTATCTGATTTGATTGATAACTGTTGCCTACTTGTATGATGATTGAGGCATATATTCTTATTGTTTGATTGCCATGAACAATCACCATTCGTAACAAATGTACCCCTATCCCATAAAGTGTATAATATTTATTTCTTTCATTCTTTATTCATCTGTTAATACAAGAATTAAAACGAACATCCGATAATCATTTCAAAACAAGATCAAAAGCTCGATCCAACGTCGAGTAATCATTTTCAAAACTTAACAGAACCAGCACACATTCATCCATCCTCTTGTAAGTCGATTGCCTCAGGCATCGCCATCTACCTGTAAGTCGAACGCCTCAGGCATCGCCATCTACCCTTATCCGTGGCTCCTCTCCTTGCTCCGTCCGTCGACTCTTGTTCCGTTTAGGTAGCACCCATTTGGTAGAACCCTTTGTATGATAACATAGGTAGAATTCCCTTATTCTTTGCGTGCTAACATTAGGTAGATGTTCCCTTCTGTAAATCCTAACACATAGGTCCATATTGCATGACAACTCTAGGGAAGAGCTTCCCCACTTTTAGACCTTCCGTGTGTCTCCGATCTTGTGGCATGTCAGTCCGTTCTATTGCAAAGAGGTAACTGCCTAAGACTCGATTCAGCGAGCTGCGACACCTACTGCTAGGACGTTGAACATATTTCCCACTTTCCTTTGACACAGCTGGTGTCCTCTTTTGTAAGTCCATGTTCATATGGAAATCCTTAACCCCTAGTTAGCCGAACTGCGACAACTCTGATTCTCATGTTCAGATGAGATACGTAGGCACGAGACGCGATGTCTTGCCGAGTTTGACTGACGACTAACAACTAATCCTTGCTTGCTTTCGCCCGTGCTGCGATTCTTTTCTCTCGCCCTCGTTGCGATCGAGACCTTCCCTTTCTCTTGCCCTAGTTGCAATCGAGACCCTTGTTCCCGTAGTTAGCTGAACTACGTTTTGCTCTGATTCTCATTCCAGATGAGATGCGTAAGCATAAGACGCGATGTCTTATCGAGCACACTTCTCTTTAGCCTATAAGTAGCCGAGCTACGAAGACTCTGATTCTCATACTCAGGTGAGATACGTAGGCAGTGGATGCGACATCCTTGCGAGTCATTTTCTTTTGACTTTCTTTTAGCAGATAGTACCTTAGATATACCTACACCCTTTAGACTAGAACAACAAGAGTGGATCCCGTAGAGTACTACGAATGCGTAGGGGTGCTAATACCTTCCCTTCTCATAATCGACTCTCGAACCCTAGATTTGGTTGCGAGACCTTGTCTTTTCCTCTCTTCAGGTTTTCTTCGATCGTTTCCTTTCCCTCCTTTGGGATAAATAACAAACGGTGGCGACTATTCTGTCCTTTTTCTCGCCGGTTGTTTTTCGCGTTGCGACAGCTGACGACTCTGTTGGGGTTCTAGTTTCCCTATGCGAGTCCCTCCTAGCTTTTGTAAGTTCCTTGTTTATTGGGTATTTATTCTTTTGTACAGTTATTTACTTTCAACATTTATCTGCTTTATCTTATTGCATTGTGTACATATGATTATTGTATCTGCTGGATCTGTTGGGTTGGTTATTTGTTGGGATGGGTTGTTTTATGAGAGATAAGCCCACTACCCAGGCTTGAGCGTACACACAGGTTTTAGAGTGGATAGTCATTAGGCTTGCGTAGCATGTTGCTACGTTAAGTCATTCATGAGACCCACACCCATATAAAGTTTCTTTTGGATATATTCTGTCCTACGGGTGTTTGGTAATGACAGGATGTTCCTTTAGAAATCGTCGACTCTGGTGACCATTTCCCGAGGACTCAGTCGAGGCACTCCTCCGAGACGCGATTATGTTAGCTCTGGTGGGCGCATTCTCACTGCTCAATCCGAGGACCCAAGGCTGGGAACTTGCTTTTAGGATGTCCTGTTGAGGGTAATTGGTGGATGTCTTTTGTCTCGTAAATAATACCAAACCTTTAGCGGTAAACGTATTATTCTCGACTGAAGGGATAGAAGCTGGCAAACTTCTGTTCTTAGAACCTACCAGTGAGGGGCAGGCTAAATTCAGGAAAACCTTAACCTTCAACCAACCCGGTTTTCTGGTATTCTTGTTGGAGCAGAACTTTGATCTCTTATATGTTCCTCAGTGGTTTTCTCTTCAGACAATGCGGCCTGACAGTTGTTCAAGCAGATACAGCAATCCTGATTCCCATGTCACTGCATTGCATCACATCATTTTGAATTCACATCATTTAACACATGTTTATCTATTTCTAGGGGTTTATATCTTCTTCTTGATTCTAGTCGGGGTTTTCTGGTTCTCCTAAGATGGATATTGGCAGAAAAAGACATGTCGCCTACAAATTTCCAATGGTTTGTTTGGATCCCATTCAACAGCTGATGAAGTTAATGGATCATGATTCTCTAGAAAGATTCCGGAAGGATTACGGGTTGATTCTAAGTTTCGTTACGGTTCTCCCCAAAGATCAACACGATGCTCTCTTTACATTGTTGCAGTTCTATGACCCTCCATTGAGGTGTTTTACATTCCCAGATTATATCTTGGTCCCTACTTTGGAGGAGATTGCCAGTTTTCTCAGAGTTCCTATCAAGTCGCAGTTGCTATTCTACAGTTCCGAGTTTCTGCCCAATTTCAGCATGGTTGCTTCAGCCACATATTTGGGGAAATCAGTCTTAGAGTCTAATATGTGTCAGAAAGGAGGAGTCAGTGGTTTTCATCTGAGTTTCTTAGTGGGAGAAGCCAAGAAGAAGCTTGAAGATGGTGATCGGAGGTGTTTCAATGTTGTGTTGGCTCTTTGTGTATACGGGATTGTCCTGTTCCCTAATGTTGCAAAATTTGTGGACTTAGACGCAATACGCCTCTTCGTGTTGGGAAATCCAGTGCCGACCTTGCTGGGAGATTTCTTTCATTCAGTGCATCACATGAATGAGAATAGAAAAGGAGGATTGGTGAATTGTTGTGCACCTTTGTTTCATAAGTGGTTCAGTTCTCACCTACCCAAGTCGAGAGCGTTCGTTGATTTCAAGGACTCGTTGAGTTGGTCAAAGAGGTTGATGGGGATAAGAGATAAAGATATTTCTTGGTGGTCTGACCGGAACTTGCTTCGGGCGGATATTATTCACAGTTGCAGGAACTTCCCGAATGTGCCGTTGGTAGGAAGAAGAGGAGGAATCAACTATAATCCTTCTCTAGCAGTCAGACAATTTGGGTATGCTTTAAAAACTCCGCCTTTGGAAAAAGATGTGGAAGAATCTCTGTTTTTCCATTCTTCATCTGATTTAACTGTATCCCATAAGGCAGCTGAGGCCTGGCTCAAGGTAATCAAGAGAGGAAGGACTGTGCTTGGAAAGGGGGATTTCAGGACTTATCCTCAATATGAAGATTGGCTTTTGGGAAGAGTCGAAGAGTTTAGTCTGCCCTTTCCCATTGAAGAACCTTTGTATCCACCTATTCATGAGCAGTCAACAATGGTGAGCCGAGAGGAGTAAGACAAATTGAAGAATACCATGGAGGAACTTCAAACTGAAAACTCGGAGACTTTACGCATCTATACCATGAGGCAGAATATCAGAAGGGGGAAGTTGTCAAATTGCAAGAGGAACCGGAAAAGAAATTGGCTGTGGAGGTGAACTTCTTCAGGAAAACTGACAAAGCCTTGGGGTCATTCGGTTCTGAGTTGAGGCGAGTCAAGCAGCAGTTAATAGATGCCCATGGTAAGTTAGCTGGGTGGCAAGAACAATGGGATGCATTTTCAGCTTCTCGAAAGGCAAAAGAGGAGGAGATGGTGGCCCAATTAACTGGTCAGATGGAGAAGTTGAAGACTCTGCTGAAGGAGAAGAACAATGAGCTCCTGTGTGCCCGTACAACCAATGGTTACATCACAGATCAACTCGACAAGGCTCAAGAACAGATTGAAGAACTCAAAGTGCTGGCGGGTTTGAAGAAATCTAGACTTGAAGAGGTATTCGGGGTGGATGATGGGGATTATTACATAGAGCACATCAAAGAACTGGATGGGATTATTCACAAGAGGAATTTTCTTATCCGGCGTTTGACAGAATCTCCAAATCATCCTGACATGGTGGCACTGCTGGATGAAGTTAGGAGCAGTCCTTATGGGTTATATACAGGAGGTTGATTCCTGATTTTTGTTCCTCTTTTTACTTGTTGTGTTGCTTTGTTGCTTTGTAGTGATGATCCACAGGTTTGTTGTGGAGATCCTCTTTTGATGTACTGTTGGCTAAGGCCCTTCTCTTTGAACTCATTTGTATGACGATTTCTCTTTATTACATCTTGGTCTCAGAAGTTTATCCATGGCTCGACCTTCTTACACTGTTTATCTGATGTGAGACTGGAATTAAGGGGTAGAATACCCTTTGGAATTGTTAAACATGTGTCATGGTCAGTTATATCAGCAGATAATGAAGAAGGCATTTGATAAGAAGGTTAGACCTTGTGTGTTCAGAGAAGGTGACCTTGTGCTCAAGAACATTCTGTCTTTCAAATCAGATTCTAGGGGCAAATGGACTCCTAATTATGAAGGTCCATATGTTGTTAAGAGAGCCTTTTCAGGCGGTGCTTTGATTCTTACAACTATGGATGGTAAAGAGTTCACTCGTCCTGTGAATGCATATGCAGTCAAGAAATACTTCGCATATTAAATAAAGTTGAGCTTTTATCCAATTGTTTGTACTCTTATTTAATTCAGACAAATAGTTTTAAATTTTATTATGATCATTTTGAAAATTAAAATTTTAAGCATGTTTTCTTAAACATATAAAAGCATTAATTTTAAGCAATCGAATTTATTTAAAAGGAATATTAACAGTGGTTCGAAAGCAGTAAGCCCTAAATGCGGAGCAATATTGGTTCTCCCCAAAGCAGTAGGTGCGATTCCTCTTTCACCCTCGACATCATGTTTAACACCTGGTGTTTGTTGTTTTCCCCAGACGATTAATTCGCCGTTATCCCCAGTAGAGTTTATGATTGTTCCCCAGCTGAGTGCGGACATTCATTGCAGAAGTTCACATGATTTCGGCAGAGCTTTGGTTTCCCCACAAATCGCCATCAGATTCGCTCCCAGACAGATTTCTCTCATGGTTTCTGAGCATCTATTTGTATTTTATCCCCCTGCAGGGTTGTCTCTCATTTGATATGGTGTTGACCTAAAATTCCCCCGCTGAGTTAGTAGCAGTTTCCTCAACAGATCTCCTATCTTCTCCCCTAGCTAGGGTCGAGCTTTTGAGATGTTTGGTCTTTTCTCCAGCAGTTGTTTTGTATCGGTGATTCAAATTTGCAACATTTTTGTATCCTTTGCGATTGTTTTGTCATCATAAACATCATATATACACATACATATACATATACACTCATATAATTTCATTATCGCATCATTACACTTTGAGATTCTTGTAATTCTATTCTCTGTCATGGTGGAACTTTATCCCCATTCATGTTTGGTGTGTCTTTCCTCTATCAATTGTAGAGTATCAGCCCCTTAAGTAGAAAGACTTTAACCTTTCTCCTTTCCCCACCGAGTTTGTTTCCTCATGGATGGTTATTATTTCAGTTTCCTCCCTAGTTAATTATATGGATGGAATCACTCCCCTTGAGTTATATCCTCATTGGGTTGAGTCTTGATTGACCGTTTCTTTCTAGATCTTACCTAAATAGATATTTTTGGTCCCCTAAGAGTCTGTAACTGGTAGTATTCTTATTAGTTGGCAATTTGTTACTTCTTGCCCAGTTCCCGGAAAAAGTAACCTTATTCTCCCCAGTGGATTCGTTTTCACGTTTCCCCAGGAAGTATATCCTTGATATGTTCATTCTAACCGATGAAGGATATTTTCTTCCCCTGTTTTGAGTTTATCCTTGATACGCTCATCCTAACCGATGACAGATATTCTCATATTTGGTATTCTACCCAGTAAAAAGGTAGTTGTAATCCCTATTTGTTTCCTAGAGAGTTAATCCTTGATATGTTCATCTTAACCGATGACAGGTTTCCTTCTCCTTACGGTCTTCTGCCCAGTAACCAGTAGTTATAAATCCTGCTTTTCTCCCCTTTGCAGAGTTTATCCTTGATATGTTCATCCTAACCGGTGACAAATATCCTCTTTGTGGTCTTCTATCCAGTAACTGATAGATGTAATCCCTATTCTTCCCCTCGGAGTCTATCCTTGATATGTTCATCCTAACCGATGACGGATATTCTCTTTGTTGGTATTCTATCCAGCATTCGATAGATGTAATTCCTATTCTTATTGTTCAGGTGGTTTATCCTTGATATGTTCATCTTAAACGATGACGGGTATCCTCCTTAACATCCCCAGGCAAGTCTATCCTTGATATGTTCATCTTAACCGGTGATGGATTTTCTTTCCTTTGAGTCTATCCTTGATATGTTCACTTTAACCAATGATGGATATTCACTCCCTTTGGTCTTCTGCCTAGTAACTGGTAGTTATAAACCCTATTTTCAGCTTTTCCCCAGCAAGTCTATTCTTACCCAGTAACCGGTAATGAATTCACCCCCTGGCGGCCCTCAGTGAGTCATCCTTGATATGTTTACCCTAACCGGTAATGGATGTCCCCCCTGTCATATTTTTTTATCTCCTTACCCAGTGGCTGGTAATGGATAATATATTTCAGCTCCTCCTATGTTGAAGATTGTTTCTTCCCCAGTTGAGTTGAGTGCATATTTCCTTAGTGGAATCGCTTTTCCTGCATGGTTCAAATATTTCAGTTTTATTCTGATCTATCTGTTTCCCCTACAGATGTCCTTTTCTCCCCGACTGAGTCTTTCCATTTTCCACGGAATTCCTCATGTCCCCCAGTAGTTTTTAAGTCGTAGCCTGACCTACGCACAACCCTTTATCCCGTAGAGTCTCTGTCTCCCTAGTGAGTTTTCCTTACAGAATGCATAACGCTCCTGCGAACTTTCAGTCTCTCTGAATTCTTTTCCTTTGTGGCAATATTCCCCCATAGAGAGTTTATTTTTAGCATTCATATCAGATGCATTATGAGGTCTCTTAGGGACCAAAATTTGCTTCTATATGTTGTTATTTAAGCCCATTCAGCTGAGTCGATATGAAGATTTTAACCTTCACCTCCGCAGTTAGAATGTCCTTAAATAGTGGCAGCTGTAAGACCCCAATTTTGACCCTAAGATCCCTTATGCTATCTCATCATATGCATTAGCATTAGGATCATGTCTGCTCTAATTTCCCAAGGTATTATTGTTGTTGCCCCTACTTACTATTTTATGCTTATCCATAAGAGGTTTATTATCGCTCTGTGGGATCCGAACAGAGTTGCTATTACTGACTGTGCTAATTGGTTGTACATGAGCGCTGACCCCGACGTAGATGAAGGCCACGAAACTAATCATTTGACTGCAGGTGAGCAATTTATGGATGACCAGGTGGAAGGAACAGAAGCAGAAGAAGAAGATCCTCAAGCACCTCCTGAGCAGTTTGTACTACCACATCAGAAACCCACCTAACAGGAGGCGAGTTCATCATCCTGGTCCATTGACCAATGGAGCTGGGTACAAACCGAAATAGGTGACTTGAGGACGGAACAACAACGGTAAGGCATCGAGCAAGCCCGTCAGGGGCGATGTTGGATGAGATGAGCAACATGATGCGATAGTTGATGCTGCATTTCCCGCAACCACCTCCTCAGTAGGGTACTGTGAGTGCCCTCCTTCGCTCTTGTTCGCAAACATTGTGGACAATGTTGAGTTCAAGTGTGGGGGAGATTTTATGTCTTTTATTGGTATTTTATTCTCAGTATTTTATTATTGTGTAATTTTACTTTTGTGCATTCTAGATTTTATTTTTCTGTTTGAAGGTACATTATGCTACGAATGTGTCAAGTCTGTGTTGGTAGGTTGGAAATAGTAATGATCACGCTTGAGAGTGGATGAAAGGATCACGCCATTCACCATTGCTTATTGTGAAGGATCTCCCCAGGAAGTTGACACTGTTGAAAGTAAGATTGGACATAACGTATACAACTTAACCGACATGAGTATCCTGTACATTCTGAAGTAAGGAAGAAATTGCACCAAACTAAAGAGTATTGTGGATCCTGTCAAAGCTAAACCAAATAGTGTGTGAGTCATAAAAAGCCAAGCACATTGATCATCATGAGCGACATTCAGGTTTGTTTTTATCACTCTAAATTTGCGTAGACTCTCTGGGACTGTCACTACATGATACACACACTGAGGCACATTGTTTGAAATTGACCCCGAGCCTTTCTAGCCATCCTGAATAATTATATCCCTCGTTAACCCCATTTGAGCTTGTATCCATTTGTTTGTTTAAACCCCATAAATGTACCCCTTGGCCAAAAACACTTCCTTACCCTGTTCAGAGTCATGATAATGCATTCAAACTGTGTTGAAAAGCTAAGTTTGGGGTAAAAACCCCAAAAGCTCCCAAAGCCCAAGAAAGTGCGAGAACAAAAAGAAAAAAATGATGAATCGAGAGAAAGAAAGAAAAAAATAAAAAGAGAAAAATCTATAACTCGAAGATTAAAAAAGAAGCACGAATAAGGGCATTCGGTGAAGAAAAAAAATAAGAAAAGAAAACCAAGCAAATAAAAGAAACAAATAAAGTATGTAACATCGACTCTGAACCAAAAGCCACTTGTTTTCCGTTTTTGTTTGAATAATCCATACCCTAACCCAAGCCAAGTTACAACCCGAAAGACCTCAAAAGTGTGTGTGTTATGTGTAGGTGATAGGAAAAGAGAGACTATTCAAACTTGTGAGTGATATCGCATACTCTGAATTATGAGTGAAAACAGTTTACGCCGAGAGAATTGGTGAGAATGTGATATAAGCTGACAGATGAAAAGGTGCTTTGAAGTGGAAGTGTGAAGGAAGACTTACAAAGAAAAGCAAGACTTGTGGAAGGAAAAGGGAAGACGCTAGCGAATGATCTCAGCAGTGGTGGGAAACATTAAGAATTATGGGGAGTGACAATGTTGTCTGAAACATTACTTGGGACAAGCAATGAGCTAAGTTTGGGGTTGTGACCAGTCACCATTTGTATTGAGTTTTCGTTACTTATCCGACACGAAACAGAGGCTTTTGACACACTGTGCAAGCATTTATGATACATTTTGAGTTAGTTTTACTTCCGTCATTTTATTTAAGAAATTTTAACAATTGTTATGTTTTACTTATATTTTAGTGATTTTATGCGTGAGATAGCTGTGTTTTTGTCCGACAGGTCCAGGTAGAAGAACCAGGGAACTCAGAACAAGACAATGCGAGATTTTGGCAAGCAGAGGAGCAGAAAACCCCGGTACAGGAGGCCTGACACGGCCATCCGTGTTACCTGACATGGGCCGTGTCAGGCAAAGGAGGGCGTGTTGAAGAATACAGTGGCCTGACACGGCAAATTAATACTTTTTGTTTAATTGAATGATAATTTAAACTCAATATTAACTTGCAGTCCTTGAGATCGACATTCGGGGAATTTCCCCATTATTACTATAAAAGGAAAAATAGTACACTTGCTATTTTCCCCATTATCATTATCGATTGGTCCGAAAGAGAAAGCAATAAACACATCAAAAGGTTACCGTAAAAACAATATTATAAGTGCAAATATAAACTCAAATTCGTTACAATTCTAAATCAGGGACACCCCCTAACATTGGGGGGTTTAGCTACTCATATTGTTTAAAACAAATACAAGATAAAAATTACACATTACAAGTAATTGGATGACTTTGATCTTCAATCGCTCCCGCTCATGAAAACCTACAGCTCTCCGAATTCCTTGATCTATGTAATACTTGATTGCTTCACAATACTGTATTTTTCCGTATTCCAAGATGATTTTTCCTTTGGCAGAAGACCCTCTTTTATAGTGAAAATTCCAAGCAGCAGTTGGACAGGTCCAAAAATATCTCTGAAAAGCCCGACGAACAAAAGCCTGAGAAAAACTAAATTTTTGGGCTTGGGCTGGCACGACCCATGTCAGCTGACACGGGTGGCCGTGTCAGCCTACTGTCCTGGATGACACGCCCCTGTCAGGGGTGACATGGTTTCTTGAGGTGCCTGACACGGCCCGTGTCAGGTGACACGGGTGTCGCAACGCGAAAAACAACCGGCGGGGAAAATACAGAGCCGCCACCGACGCTATTCATCCTATGACGAAAAGGGAGTGCAGGACTAACCTAAGAAAGGGAAAGGAACGGTCTTACGACCAGAGATTACAAGGTACGGGAGTCGGTTACGCAAGGGGAAGGTGTTAGCACCCCTCACGTCCGCCGTACTCGACGGGATCCACGCTCAAAAGATAGCTCAAAGGAAAGGAAAGGGTTGCTGCTAAACTGCTCAAAGAAATTGCACAAACTGGAACAATAAACAGGTGGGGAAGAGAAAGAAAATGGAGGAAGTGGACTCGGAAGGATGTCGCATCCTGGGCCTACGTAGTTTGTCAGAAACAAACATCAGAGTCAACGTAGTTCGGGAAAAGGGGACATGCTCGCTAAGACATCGCGTCTTATGCCTACGTATCTTCTCTATCCAGAGGAGAATCAGAGCACTCGTAGCTCGGCTAACGCACGCTGAAACAAGACACCAAAAAGGGACGCTGAGACGTCGACAGAAACACTCAAAAGGAAACAGAATGCCAATACATGGACTTACACCCGACTCCTAACAATAACAAACAGGAAACAGAACGCCAATACATGGACTTATATCCGAATCCCAACAATAACCCACAAAAGGAAACAGAATGCCAATACATGGACTTATATCCGACTCCTAACAATAACAAACAAAAGGAAACAGAATGCCAATACATGGACTTATATCCGACTCCTAACAATAATAAACGCTAACCAGCGAACACCAAAGATGAACCCCAAATGATAACAATCATCACGAATGAACCCCAAAGATGAACCCCAAGTGAACCCCAATATGAACCCCAAGTAATAACCATCATCACAAATGAACCCCAAAGATGAACCCCAAATGAATAACAAGTAACCAAAGTGAACCCCAAAGATGAACCCCAATATGAATAACAATCGTCACAAATGAACCCCGAGATGAATATCAATATGAACCCCAATCGTCACAAATGAACCCCGAGATGAACCCCAAATGAATAACAATTATCACAAATGAACCCCAAAGATGAACCCCAATATGATCTCCAAGTGAATAACAGTCATCGCAAATGAACCCCGAAGATGAACCCCAAGTCAACAATCATTGCAAATGAACCCCAAAGATGAACCCCAAAGATGAACCCCAAAGATGAACCCCGATGTGAACCCCAAGTAATAACAGAAGAAATTCCCCAAGGTATGAACATACCACTCACACACACGCTGAACAAACGGATACTCACACCAACGCCAGCAAATGCCGGAAACAAAAGAAAAGGATGAACAAACAGAGACTCAAAGAAAAAAGGTGCCCGGAGAGATTGCTCATAACCTCCTGCCTACGTATCTCATCTGGTATGAGAATCAGGGCGACGTAGTTCCCCTTACTAGGGGTAAAACACTCTCCTAACCAGAGACCGGGGAAACAACAAACTAATAGGGAGACTGAAACTCGAGCCTAATAGTTGTCATGCAATCAACATCCCTAAGTCGAGGTCTCTAACAAGAACTTGACTCACACAGGAAGCGAGTCAACTCGAGTCCAAACTCTCCATACGTTCAACTTCCTCAGAAGTCAATCGTACGACTCCTACAGAAAAGGAGATGAGAAGAGGAAAGCAAATAACACCAATACAAGTGAACAAGCATCACACACTATAGCCATACAAGAGGCCCAAAAAATGGGTAGTCTTTAGTCAAGAGGGGTCATATCAACCTCGACAAACAAGCCAAACTGTAAGGGTAATCTGTAGCTCTTAACTACTGACATTGAACGTCAGGGTGAAGCTGATCAAAATGGTAATGAGGATGAGACCTCATGCTCTTAACCCTGGCCAGGGTGAGCTCATGACACAGAAAGCGTGGGGATCCAGAAAGTGGGATTCTTTTCCACTTGACAAACTCTGGACAAAAGATCTGGGGCACATGTTCAAAAGCATCAGCACGTAGTGAGAGCATAAAGAACGACACACTGAATAACGGGGGATTGGCTACTAATCCCTTTTATCCGCCAATTGCCTCTTCTCTTGGAGGTCTTATCAAATAACACATGCCTCTTCTTGGAGGTCTTTGGGCACAATTTTAAACAAACACAAACAGAGCCTCTGAAGGAGGACTTGCCAGCAAAATGCCTGCCAAAAAGGTGACAGGACTTCAGACTACATGAAGTAAGAAGCTAACTACCTGAGTGGTGTGTCAACCACAATCCAATGCTCAAGCAAGAGCTAAAGCAAGTAAGCAACTAAGGTACCTGTACAAAGACTAAACAGTCAGTACTTCAGTCATAAAATTAGCAAACAAGCAATGAAACCCTCTAACAGTTACACAATTCAAGGCATAAGGGTTCTATCACTCAAACAAGCTCATGAGCTCACCACATCAATTAAAACCCTACAAAACAGAAATAGGTCAGAACTCAATGCATTTTGTATCTCACAGGGTGAGAACAAACCCAATCATCAATGATGAGTATCCACCTGAAACACAAAACAAAGTTAGTTTATGTACAAGACTCAAAACCTAACCAAATGACCAATCCAGGACCCATCCTTTTGCACATCACACATTCAAACATTCCCTCCAATGTCCTCAAAAGGACCAACATCAAATCAATAACCAAGTACCTCCACTGGTCTATGTAATGTAATGACCAAAAATATGCACAAAATGAACTTCCAACTTAGAAAATTCATATCAAATCAGAAATGCATGCAATGACTTAGGGATTTTTTGTATAAGTTTCTTATGCCATGAATGTCCAATATGGAAAGGATCAGATCCAGAATGATGCAAACGCTATGTGAACAAAAATGCACCAATTCAATGTCAAAAACGTGACACAAATTGTCACATTTTTCTCTATGTGTCAAAATTGATGCTAAAATATGAGAAAAAAATCCAACCCAGTGACCAAAAATTCATGTTATGTATGAATGTCATGTATGCAAAAGATTGGATCAAAAAACTCAAAATTGAGGATTTCATAATGCATTGAATGTACTAGATCAATTTGGCACAACATTGATTCAAAAATTCCCACATAAAAATCCAGACATCAACAATTCTTGGGTTCAGCACCATAAAAAAGTAGACATCAATACAAAAGTATGAAAAAAAATTGGGACTCATTTGGACAATTTTTGTATTTTTTATGAATTTTACAAAATGACTAAAATAATGGAATATGCAAATGAAAATGGAGGGAAACAACATAATTCAAATAAATCCAGAAAAAACAGGAACCACAGGATATGGCGCGCGCTTGAATCAACGGTTCACATTTAAACTCATGAAACGCTGCGTTTCATTTATCCAGTCAGCCTCCCAGTCACTAGTCCAAGCGTGCGTGGCTTTGGTCAAAACGCGCTTCTCCAATCACTCCTCCACGCAACGCGCCACATGGCGCTTACATCATCCAAACCCTAACACACGCAGACGCCGGAGGTACAGCTCCGGTCGTCTTCTCCGACGTACTCCCGGTGGCTCCCACGGCGGCGCCACCACAAAAATTTTCAGAAATTCCTCAAACCACCACCGTTCCACTCGGTTTTTCACGTAGGTTCCAAATCTCACATTATATTTTCCTAATTCCTCCTAGATTTGTCAAATCGAAGACAATAAGTTCCTTGATCCAAACTTCCAGTCAACGTAACATCCTCAATTCTCACTCAAACTCAAATCTAATCATATATTCGTTATCTACTCATCAATCTCTACAGTTCTATAACCTAAAAATAGCAAAAGAAGAGGATGAAATTTGAGTCACCTTGAATTGGAGGTCTCTGAAAACGTGTCCTCACGAGCTCAGTTGCTCCAGATCAACTCTTATAGACTTCCTTTGAAGCTTTGTGCAAAAAGAAACGGTTGAAACTTCTCGAATATGCTTCAATTTCCAAATCCGATCAACTTGAGAATGTGCTTGGACTGCTCGAATTCTTGAGATATAGCTCCAAGTAATGGATGATTCTTGATCAGTGAAGCATGAGGATCAAGAATATGCAATGATCTTTGTGGTTTGTGTGAAGAAAATGAAGAATCAAAGAGAGAGAGTTTTGAGAGAGTTCTTGAATTTTGATCTGAAATTGGTTGTTCTGGCAGTTATGATTAGGGTTTCACTATTTATATTTCATGCTAATGACAATGCTAATCATCTTTTCCATCCACTAATCATGATTAATGAGTTATGAAGCAATTTGCAAAAATGCAAAATGAACCCTCATGGCCATAATGCACGTGTTCAGCTCCATGCTAGGGCATTAATCCACTCAAGAACAACCAAGGGTCATGATTTGAAGAGTAATTAGCTTGCATCTTAAGCCAAGAATGAATGGTGAAGATTTTCTTCAATTTGCACATGTGTGAAATAATGAACATACATGCCTTTCTCATGCATGAAAATGGCTTATTTTTACTCCAATATGGTCTATGAAGAATGTTGAATTGAAGCTTTGCCTTGGTCCTTTGTGAATTTTGATTTATAGCATGATATCCCCCTTAGAACAAATGTGAAATAATGTGACTTTTGACCATGATTCCTTTGCACAATTGAGCCAAATGATGTCATTTTGAGATGCCTCGAACATGAGAAGCATTTTGCAAAAAGAATGAACCAATTTGAAGCATTACATCAAAAGTTAGGCCATTTTGAATTTCCATGCACACCTTGTGATCCAATGACCATAACTCCTCAACCATCCATAACATGGACATTAATTAGGACTTTTTGGAAAGGGGAGACAAAGATCTACAACTTTCATGTTCACCAAATATCCATTTGAAACATCTTTGATATTGCAAAGTCAAGTTGAAAGTGGACCAGAAACTTGCCAAATTTGGAAACTTTGAATTATAGGTCACTTTCCATTTTTAGCAACTTTTGCCATGACCTTTGAATCTTCAACATGGATGTTTAGAATGAAGAATAGACCCCATTTGAACATGATTGAGGTGTCTCAACTCACTTCCCCACCTCATAGCCCTCAGTTGACTGCACAATTGACTTTTGGTCCTCATATGACCTTGAAATGCCTTGATGCTAGAACCATGATGATGGTGATATATCCTTGTAGATAAGATGATGCTCAAGACCTTTGAAGAATCAAGAAACCCTAATTGAAGTCCATACCCTCAGATGGCTGATGATCAATTCATAGAGACCCTCAGGCTTGAATCTCCTAACTTCTCCATCTTTTGAAAAGACTTTGGAGGATGATCTTCTCATCTTCATATGAGATGCAAAATGAAATGCCTAATGCCCTAAAACATGAAATGCAATGCCCCAAACTAGTCTCAAGAAGAGGAGGGCAAATTTTGAGGTGTTACAGCTGCCCCTATTCAATCAATTGGAGACCCGAAAAGAAGATAGCAGCGACTTTCGCACTTTCGAGGTATCAAGGGATTTAATACAAGAAAAGCCTGAAAATTTGCACTAGAGTGAAGTGAAGTAACAATGCCTATCAGAATCGGCAAAGAGGTGGTCTTGAAAGAATAATCCGTCTGGTACGGTCAGAGTCGGTCCGAAAACCGAAAAGAACATTAACCTGGATACCAAAATAAATGGTAACACATAAATAACCATGGCCTGAATGCCGCTCATCAGTCTGAATACTGGAAATGATTTCGATATGAGCATCAGATGATATGAGATTATTAATATCGGTCTGAACACCGAGAGACTGGCCTGAATGCCACTTCGGTCTGGATACCGGAAAAACAATTGGCCTGAATGCCAGAAGTTGCATCGACCTGAATGTCGGGAACTTCTTCGATTTGAACATCGGAAAATTGGCCTGAATGCCACTTCGGTCTGAATACCGGAAACCCGGCCTGAATGCCACATGTTGCATCGACCTGAACGTCAGAAACTTCTTCGATCTGAACATCGGAAAATTGGCCTGAATGCCACTTCGGTCTGAATACCGGAAACATGGCCTGAATGCCACAAGTTGCATCGACCTGAATGTCGGGAACTTCTTTGATCTGAACATCGGAAAATTGGCCTGAATGCCACTTCGGTCGGTATACCGGAAACCTGGCCTGAATGCCACAAGTTGCATCGACCTGAACGTCGGAAACTTCTTCGATCTGGACATCGGAAAATTGACCTGAATGCCACTTCGGTCTGGATACCGGAAAACTGGCCTGAATGCCACTTCGGTCTGAATTCCAGGAAAAAATTGGCCTGTCAGCATTGGCAGAAATAGGGAAAATGATCATTGAGGCGGCACGTGGGCCAACGACCCACTACCCCTATTCAATCCACTGTGAACCTGTCGATATGAACAACCTCGGCTTTCAGATGATCAGGATGAAGAGTGGTTGAATACCAAGAACAAACGAACAATTTGCGCTCCGCTGGGAATTAATATTTTTATATTTTTTTCTTTTCTTGGACCCCAAAACTTCTTTGATTTTTTTTTGCTTTTCTTGGACCCCTGCACAAATATTTTTCTTTCGTGCGGATGATCCCTGATCACCGCATTTGAACCCCGACAACTTCATGTCACTCTTGCTACCAAACAATGAACCCCGTTCTCCATTTGAACCCCAGTCGCCTGACGATAACTCTCGATCGTCATTGTGAACCCCATTCTCCAGAAGACACCCCGTATCTCCTTTTCTCCATTTGAACCCCGTTCTCCATTCTCCTGTGCTAATTCCGTTGGCAACGTTGGAAATAACACCAACCACCACTCTGATGGCGACATACCAGAGGGTACACCTTCACAAAAGGAAGGTAACATGTGCATTTCTTCCCCGGAAGACACCCATAACGACTTCTCTTGGCCTCGCCAAAGTCTAAGGTGACACATGATCAGAAGACAATCCTGAGGACCTCATCCCGAATACAATCTTCAACTCCAATCCCCATCTCCAGTTGAACCCCATTCTCCAGAAAATGCTTAGCACTTCCTTTTCTCCTGCTGGACCCCAATTTCCGCGTTGATTGCGTAACGATCTCCAATCTTCATTTCCATCTCCGCACGATGGAATCTCTTCCTCCAATATCGCACTACTGGGGAATACTGATGATTCAAGATCACGATGCCAAACTCCTCAGAGTAACATCTTCACCAACCAGCTAAACCAACTCTCAAACGGTAACCACGGCTTGAGACTAGCTTATGCTTGCAATGCTGATGCATGATTTTTATAGAGTAATGCTCCATAACCATGGAAATGCTATGCAATTAGTTATATAATATGCTATGCTTTCCTAAATGATGAATGCATAAAAAGTATCCCCCTCAGGGGACGACACGAGCAACTCTGCTAAGGAACTCGATATCGCTCCAATCTCCAACCCTGCTTGGAATATCACTGATGCCGAGGAAAAAGTAACCCTCACTGGGGATGACCTCCACTGAACTCGATCTGCTTGGCGACTTTACTGGGGAAAAACTACCAACGCACACCCCTGCCGGTGAAACAACAACCTTCAGGCCTGGCTGCTGAGGAAACACCGACCTCAAACCCACTGGGGAGATACGGAATATTTGACACGGAACACCCGTCGACTCGTCGAACACCGGTATTCACCATCTAACCACAATGTCAATTTTCATCTTTTGAGAGCGCCCAGACTCATCCGGTCTTTTCCGATTCATCACCTTGTATTCTCGACTTCTCCCTACTTCAAGAAAATCAACCTTCTTAGATTCGCCAACTCTCCAGTTCTCAGACTTTGAAGAGTCTTCTTGATTAACCCTCTGGGGTCGTCGCAATTCTTTTGCCGTCTCTACACCATTCTTCCATTCCTCGTCCCTGATTGGACCCTAAAGGAATCTTTTGTCAAAGAGAAACGCTTTGCACCACAACCTGCAAGTGAGTGAAAATAACCAACAACACCTGCAAAAGAGATCGTTAGATAAAACGTGCCCCAGGCGCGCCACAATTTCAACACCCAGGTCACTCTACCTTCCGAATAAGATTTCAAGTTTCAATCCTCTAAACATGCATTGGAAGAGACCCCTACATCTCAAAATGCAAAGATTATTATCAAAATAAACGGATGTTTTTGCAATCAAAGCGGTAATGAAAACAAAAACAAAATTATTTGACTGAATATGCATTTTATTGATTGAAAAAAGATGGCTCGTAACTGAGCAGTACACAGGAAGCAATCCCTGAAAAGAGGTAATTGCGCACAAAAGGAAAATCTAACCTAATGGCAATGTGAACCCGTGATCTCATCAAGTTCCAACACGGTTACAACCCGGTTACAACCCATATGTCCTCAAGACTCTCCGCGCTTTCTGCCTTCCGAAACAAGACGCTTCCGACCGATCTCCGCTTTCAGATTATCCATGTGTCAAATCCAAAGTACAAACGACCATGCTAGACGCAGTTGTTCGGTTCAGTCCCTCTTTTGCCTGGACCGCCCTATCGGGTTTTCAGTCCACCGGGATACCTTTTTTTGCCCAAGCCGCCCTTGTGGGGTTTTCGACTTTCCGGGTGTACAGTTTTTTTCTTTTTATCCCTAATTTTTTCCCGAACCTTTTTTCATTTTCATTTTTTTCGGTTCGTCGGGATGCCCATTTTTGCCTGGACTATTTTATTCTTTTCGTCCAGCGGGTCTCTTATACGAAGTATTTTTTAACTGTGTCCGCATTCACAGGGGATGGAAAATCCTCACCATCCATGGTCGTCAACAATAAGGCTCCGCCAGAGAAAACCTTCTTTACCACGAATGGACCTTCATAATTGGGTGTCCACTTGCCCCGACGATCGTTCTGAGGAGGAAGGATCCTTTTCAACACCATATCTCCCACATCGTACACACGAGGTCGCACCTTTCGGTCAAAAGCACGCTTCATTCGTTGATGGTACAACTGCCCATGACAAATGGCCGCCAGCCTCTTTTCCTCAATCAGGCTCAACTCTTCATACCGAGTCCTTACCCATTCAGCCTCTTCTAATTTCACATCCATCAGGACTCTCAATGACGGAATCTGGACCTCAACTGGTAGCACAGCTTCCATCCCATACACAAGTGAGAAAGGCATTGCCCTAGTAGATGTACAAACTAAGGTTCGATACCCATGTAATGCAAACGGCAACATCTCGTGCCAATCCTTATAGGTCACGACCATTTTTTGCACAATCTTCTTAATATTCTTATTAGCCGCCTCAACCGCCCCATTCATTTCGGACGATAAGGAGAAGAATTGTGATGCTCGATCTTAAACTCCCGACACAGTTCTGCCATCATCTTGTTGTTGAGATTAGAACCATTATCAGTGATGATTCTTTCGGGAACCCCATATCTGCAAATGATGTCTCTTTTCAGGAACCTGGCCACGACCTGTTTCGTCATGTTTGCATAAGACGCCGCTTCCACCCACTTGGTGAAGTAATCAATAGCCACCAATATGAACTGGTGCCCATTCGAAGCCGTAGGCTCGATCTTTCCTATCATATCAATGCCCCACATAGAAAACGGCCACGGAGACGACATCAAACTCAACGGATTTGGAGGCACGTGCACCTTGTCAGCATAAATTTTGCATTTATGACATTTCCGCACGAAGTTGAAACACTGAACCTCCATTGTCATCCAGTAATATCCAACCCTTAGCAACTTTTTCACCATCGCATTCCCACTGGCGTGGGTACCAAACGATCCCTCGTGCACCTCTTTCATCAATTGGCTTGCTTCTTTGTCATCGACATATCTGAGCAAAACCCAATCAAAATTCCTCTTGTACAAAACCCCATCTTTATTCAGATAGAACACCATAGCCAACCTCCTCAGAGTCTTTCGGTCCTTCTTAGACGCTCCCTCGGGATACTCTTGGGTCTTCAGATAACGCTTGATGTCATAATACCACGGCTTCTCATCATCAGGCACTGTTTCGATAACAGACACATAAGCCAGTCTACCCAGCCGTCCCACCTCAACATTAGGAACTTGATTCCACCACTGCACTTTAATCAAAGCGGCCAGAGTAGCCAAAGCATCTGCTAAAGGATTTTCTTCCCTCGGCACATGGTGTAATTCCACCTTGGTGAAGAACGTCAACAATCTCCTCATATAATACCGATATGGAATTAAATGGGATTGATGCGTATACCATTTCCCGTTAACCTGGTTCACAACCAAAGCTGAATCTCCATAAATAACAAGGCTCTTGATTCGCAAATCAATCGCCTCTTCGACACCCAAGATACAAGCTTCATATTCAGCCACATTGTTAGTGCATTCAAATGTTAGTCGGGCAGCAAAAGGAATGTGGGATCCCTTTGGCGTAACCAAAACAGCACCAACTCCTCTACCATTCATGTTAACGGCCCCATCAAACATCAGAATCCATTCGGACTCAAGGTCAGGCCCCTCCTCCGGGATGGGTTCCTCACAATCTTTCGATTTGAGAAACATGATGTCCTCATCAGGGAACTCAAATTTCATCGATTGATAATCCTCAATAGGTTGCTGGGCGAGGTAATCAGACAATACACTCCCCTTTATTGCCTTTTAAGAAGTGTACTGGATATCGTATTCAGTCAAAATCATTTGCCATCTCGCAACCCGTCCGGTCAATGCTGGCTTCTCAAATATATACTTGATCGGATCCATCTTGGAAATCAACAAAGTGGTATGAACCAGCATATACTGTCTCAGTCGGCGAGCAGCCCATGCCAAAGCGCAGCAAGTTTTCTCGAGCAGTGAATATCTTGTTTCACAGTCGGTAAACTTTTTGCTAAGGTAGTAAATTGCATGCTCTTTTCGACCAAACTCGTCATGCTGCCCCAGTACACACCCCATAGACCCCTCAAGGACTGTCAAGTACATGATTAACGGTCGCCCCTCCATAGGAGGCATCAGAATCGGAGGCTCCTGCAAATATTCTTTTATTCTTTCAAACGCCGCTTGACAATCATCATTCCACCTGACCGTTTGATCTTTTCTCAACAACTTGAATATGGGTTCACACGTGGCTGTTAGATGAGATATGAATCGTGAAATGTAGTTCAATCTACCTAAGAAACCACGAACCTCTTTTTCTGTTCTCGTTTCAGCCATTTCTTGTATCGCTTTTACTTTAGCAGGATCAACCTCGATTCCTCTTTCACTTACAATAAACCCCAACAACTTGCCGGACCGCACTCCAAAAGTGCACTTATTCGGATTCAACCTCAATTTGAATTGTCTCAACCGGTCAAACAACTTGGCCAAGTCTACCAGATGCCCCTCTTCTGTTTGTGACTTCGCTATCATGTCATCAATATAGCATTCGATCTCATGATGAATCATATCATAAAACAAGGTCACCATAGCTCTTTGGTACGTGGCACCGGCGTTCTTGAGACCAAACGGCATCACCTTATAACAAAAAGTGCCCCATGGTGTAATGAACGTTGTTTTCTCCATAACATCTTGCGACATTTTAATTTGATTATAGCCAGAAAAGCCATCCATGAAGGAAAACACCGAGAATTGAGCTGTATTATCTACCAACACATCGATGTGAGGTAATGGGAAATCATCTTTCGGGCTAGCTTTATTCAAATCCCGGTAGTCCACACACATCCTCACCTTTCCATCCTTCTTCGGCACCGGCACAATGTTCGCGACCCAAGGCGGATAATTAGTGACAGCTAGGAAACCAGCATCCAACTGTTTTTGTACTTCCTCTTTGATTTTCATGGCCATCTCGGGTCGAGTTCTACGCAACTTCTGCTTTACTGGAGGACAATCTTCTCTCAATGGCAACTTGTGTACAACAATATTGGTATCTAACCCTGACATATCTTGATAAGACCAGGCAAAGATATCAACATACTCTTTCAACAGTGCCACCATTCTTCTCTTGACATTCACCTCCAAAGCGGCCCCAATTTTTACTTCCTTTCTGACCTCCTCGGTACCCAGATTAACAATCTCAACTCGCTCCTCGTGCGGTTGAATCACCTTCTCCTCTTATTCCAACAACCTGGCTAACTCTTCCGGCAGTTCACAATCTTCTTCGCCTTCTTCTTCGGCATGATAGATCGGGTTGTCGAAGTCATATAAGGGTGTAACAGGATTATCATCAATGAGATCCGGAGAATAATCGCATCTGCATGAATGTTGATTCATGCGTTGCTTTAGAGTCGGAACAAGACAAATTAAGAAGGAAAGAAAATGAAAAAACATTGCCATTTTTATTGTATTATTTTTAAACTGCAAAAATAAATGAAAAACAGAGAACGCCACTTTTAATGCGAAAAACATCCGTTTATTAATGATGCAAATAATGCAAAATGAAACACATGAGGTGGCCCTTACAATGGACCATTACGTTTCAGGCAAAACGTATGGCTTTCATGCAAACAGGATTAACAAACAGAAATATTACTCTTCACACAGAGTGACAGTGATGATCTTTTCGGCCTTCCAGTTCTGGATCTCCATTCCTGGTACGCATGGTTTTATCCACGAGTCGAGCTCGCAGTCACTGCCAGTCTCTTCACCCACAGACATTGGGGTCCTCCATTGATCCACATCCGTCACCCCGATTTTACTTTTATCCTCAGAAATTACATTCACCCCCATCTGACCATACGTCGGCATGGGATTAGCATTAACATTCGGTGATGGTGCAAAGTTGATGGCTTTGGAATCCACCAAGTCTTGGACAACATGCTTAGAGGCTTTACAACCCTCAATATTATGCCCGGGAGCACCAGAATGGAACTCACACTTGGCGTTCTCATCATAACTTGCGGGCCTCTGATCTGGTCTTAACGGAGCTAACGTCCTCAACTGTACCAACCCGAGATCCTTCTACTTCTTCAACAAAAGGGCATATGTCATGGGTGGCCTATCAAACTGGCGATCTGCCATCCTTCCCCTAACTTGGTACCCGGCCCTTTGTGTTCTCTGCTGAAATGGCTGCTGTTGCTGTTGCTGTTGTGCGGGTTGATTATCAGTGGGAATCGTTACTGCAGCAGTATGCTGGTAGTAATGATTCCTACCGTGTCCTCTTTGGGCATACACAACACTAGAGTTACCCTCTTTCTTACGCTGACCATTTCCGAAGGGCTTCTTCAATCCAGACGACGAAGCATTTCCCTGTATTTTTCCCATTTTCAACCAGCTTTCAATCCTTTCACCAGCCACTACTATATCTGCAAAACCAGTAACTGGACATCCCACCATCCTCTCAGCAAAAGTCCCCTGAAGAGTACCCATGAACAAATCTGACATCTCCCGATCCACTAATGGGGGTTGAACCCTGGCAGCCAACTCTCTCCACCTTTGTGCATACTCTTTAAACCCCTCGTTCGGCTTTTGAGACATACCCTGCAACTGGGTGCGGCTTGGTGCCATATCAGCGTTGAATTGATATTGTTTGAAGAAAGCATCCCCCAAATCCTGCCAGCTCTTTATATCCGACGATCTCAGCTTGGTGTACCACTTGAGAGACCCGCCAGATAAGCTATCCTGGAAAAAGTACATCCAGAGCTTCTGATCCATGGTGTAGGCAGATATCTTTCGAACAAAGGCCTGAAGATGAGTTTTCGGGCAAGAACTTCCATTGTACTTATCAAACGTGGGCACTTTGAACTTCTGTGGGATCACAATCCCCTCAACCAGCCCCATATTTATCATGTTAATAGCTCCAGGAGTGGCATGGCTTTCCAGAGCCCTAATCTTTTCTGCTAGTACCTGAATCTCTTTGTTCGACGGTTTAACACCATACTGACCAAACTGCTCATTCAGCATAGAGAATTGATCCTCTTCTTTATCCTCCACAGCCCCAAAGAAAGGAGAAATTTGAGTTTCCTTCAGAATGTTGCCACCATGCCCTGGTCCACTGCCCGCAACAAAACCAAGACCACCACCATTGTTGATGAATACACCACCATTAGTTGCCTTCCTTCTGGGATCGCCACCACCCCTAGAACCACTAAGACCATGGTTGGAGTTACCCTCTTGACTATTGACATTATTGGCAATCGAAACCAGCTCAAGCTTCTCCACCTTCTCGGCGATTGCTTTCTGCTCTAGGGAGAACCCTTGCATGGCGTTGATCAACTCACTCATTTTCTCTTTCAGCTCGAGAATGTCAGCGTTGGATGGATCCATCAGTCTAGGCTTGTTGCGTCTGGTAAAGTATCTGTGCGGATGAGTTACGTGCAGAGGGATGATTCTGCGTGCGCGAGCAATGATTCCTGTAACAACCCAACATGTTAGAAATCGAAACCTGCAAAATAGAGGACAAGTTATTATGATTCATGCATGAATGCAATGTCTATCCATATGAGGAACATTCTATCCTTCGATCCTGGCTTCATTGAGACGGATAATAATCCGACAACAACATTCTGACATAAATCATCTGACTTTTCCGTACAGAACAGAAAGTCGTGCTCTAGCAAAGATATCACCCGACCATGTGTGTGTTAAGTAAGTGCAACACGGAAAAGCAAATAAAGCTTTAAGATCAATCACTGAATGATAATAATCACTGTATAGCAAAAATGCGCAACACGTGCGAGAGTCATATATCATATCTGATACAAATCATCTTTACAATCCTCCAGAATCGGAAAGAAATACAAGTAAGTGAATTCCGTCAACATGCCTGACGGTAATCCAACACATGATAACAACTGCTATAACAGTCTAATCTGAAGAAGGCCCCACAGAAAACTCTGCATCACCAACCGTCCCGGTAAATTTCATAGTGAACCTGAGCTCAGTGTTCTCCTGTTGAAGTCTTCCCACCTCTTTCTGATGAATCTTCATCTGACGGAAATAATGGTCCCTCTCAGTAAGATAGTGATCTCTCTCAGCCATAATCTTCGCTTTCTCTTCTTCCTTAACTCTTAGCTTCGATTCCCACTCGGTGGTAAGGACTTTGGCTCTAGCTTCCCTTTGAGTCTTCACAAGGACTTGTCTCTTCTTTTCATCTTCAATGACCTTCAAAGCTCTAGCCAACTTCTCTTTGGTAAGGTCGTGCTCCTTCGTAGATAACTCTAAAGCTTGGCTGATCTTACAGTAATAGGCGGTGTCTTTCTCAAAACGCTTCACCTCCTGAGCATGTTTCCTAGCCCGGTCTTCTGCTTTCCCCTTGATTTCCTGATTAGCCAGTTGAATTCCAGCAACACTCATTTCTATCTCAGTCTTCTCTGCTTGCAGTTGATCTCTTGCCCTCCTCATCTCAAGAAATTCTTCCATACTGACAGAAGAACGTGGCTCCTCAATCAACGGATACCAAAGATCACCCACAGGAAATGGCAAACGAGTGAGCTCGACCCTCTTTCTGAGCCAATCATCAAATGGAGGAAAAGACCTGTTATTAGCTCTACCAAAAGGAATCTTGCCTTTCTTTTGAATGTTGTGCCATGCATCAGACACTTGCTCCAACAATGACTGATTACCCTCAACCGGGAAGTAGAAAGACTCCTGAATCTCACACTCGAGGGGAGGAACCTCCATAGCAAATCCCATTTGTCTCTTAAGAAGCGTCGGGTTGTAATTAATACACCCTTGAACTCCTATAAGGGGCACATTGGGGAAACTCCCGCAGCTGCAAATAAAATCTCGTCCAGCCACATCAATGTGAGTCCAAGCTATGTCCTTGGGTCGCAAACCCATCAACTTGGTTGCCCAATTTACGGTATGGTTAAGAAAGACAAAGGCACCCTTGGAAGGCAAATATCCCATGAACCACTTATATAACAATTGAGCACAACATCTAACCAATCCTCCACGCCGCTTCTCGTTCCGATTATGGATCGAATAATAAACATCCCCAATCAAGGTAGGAATGGGATTCTCTTGAGCAAACACCTGGATGGCATTAATATCCACAAAATTCTTCTGATTAGGGAATAGAATAACTCCATAAATGCTTACGGCAAGCAGAGCACAAACAGTCTTCTAATTACCCAAAAAAACATGCTCCTTGGCTTTGGCCTCCAAGAAACTCAGATGAAAACCGGGCAACTTTCCTTTCTCCTTCAAACCTTTCTTAGTCACTTCCGGGACCAAATAAAGAGCACGAGAAATCTCAACAATATCAGGTTCTTCCTTAGTAACATAAAAAGGAATCTGGTTTCTGACCTGAATGCCCAGAATACCGGCATAATCCTCCATCAAAGGTCCCAACAAATAATCTGGGAAGACAAAACATCTCAAACCCGGATCATAAAACTGGAGAAGAGTATGGATGGCACTCCTATCCCATCTGTGAGCCTGAAAACCATCTTCGTAATACTGCCATAAGCCTCACGGAACATCCCCACATGGTCAGGCGTAATCAATGTTATCATACCCTTCAACACGCTAATCTCTGGATCAAAGAAACTGTAGAAAACATCATCTTTTAAGTCGGCCCTCATACTTGGAACAAGGATGTCTCTCAACCAGGATCTCAATCAAGAATGTACCATGCATATGGATAAACATGAGTTAGATGCGGCTAAATGTAAAATGGGAATGATGCAGATGCATGAATGCAATTCATAGTGCCACCCTCCAAGACATCTGAACACCAACTGTACTGGACTCCGGTCTCAGAACTGGTCACAACCATCCAAGGGACTAAGTAACCACAAATCCAACTCGGGGGTCCCGAAATAAACGGAACCGGAGGATACATCACCATCATCACTGGAAAGTCACTGAATGGATAGCAACAAGATCATCTGAATAAGTAACCCCAAATCTAACCCGGGGGATCCAAAATAAACGGAACCCGCTCATAAAAACCACGGACAGAACTCCGGTGTGTCGGAAATAAATATCCATAAATCAAACTTATAAATATAACCCAGATCATGAACCGAACCAAAGTCACCATCAAAGAGTCACCAACAAAACCTGTGCATGTAGGAACCAAACCCCTCCCCTCACATGTGAATTCTAATAAGGTCATCCTAAAGCGGATAATCGGTCTCGATAATCGGATAAGATACTCAACGGGTTTTCCCTTTCGGGTGTGCCGTGCAGCTCTCATAAGATCATCTAAACCAAAGATCCGGGAAAGAACGGTCACCAAAGTCAACAGCTCAAAAGAGGTAACCAACCATAGTGGAAACTCCACCAGGAAGAGCTCTCTCAAAAGAACCTCGTCCGGCTGTGGTATGTCATGTCACAACAACATGTTAATCCAACATGTGAGGAAACGTGAGACCACGCTAATCCTAGGTGTATACTCGTGCTTTGGGTTTTAGCCCCACTCAGAACACCCACCCCCAAATCAGAGAAACCACACCTGTCCAGAATCCAGCACAGTGATAATATGATGCATGCAAACATATATGCAAATATATATACAATCACAGTATAATAATCACAAATGCAATAAATAAAACAGTAAAAGCAACCCAGACTACCCTAAAACTACGCTAGAGAGCGCTAGGATTGACTCGGTTAGGGAAGATGGACCAACAAGAGGTCAACAGTCTTCCCCAGCAGAGTTGCCAGCTGTCGCAACGCGAAAAACAACCGGCGGCGAAAATACAGAGCCGCCACCGACGCTATTCATCCTATGACGGAAAGGGAGTGCAGGACTAACCTAAGAAAGGGAAAGGAACGGTCTTACGACCAGAGATTACAAGGTACGGGAGTCGGTTACGCAAGGGGAAGGTGTTAGCACCCCTCACGTCCGCCGTACTCGACGGGATCCACGCTCAAAAGATAGCTCAAAGGAAAGGAAAGGGTTGCTGCTAAACTGCTCAAAGAAATTGCACAAACTGGAACAATAAACAGGTGGGGAAGAGAAAGAAAATGGAGGAAGTGGACTCGGCAGGATGTCGCATCCTGGGCCTACGTAGTTTGTCAGAAACAAACATCAGAGTCAACGTAGTTCGGGAAAAGGGGACATGCTCGCTAAGACATCGCGTCTTATGCCTACGTATCTTCTCTATCCAGAGGAGAATCAGAGCACTCGTAGCTCGGCTAACGCACGCTGAAACAAGACACCAAAAAGGGACGCTGAGACGTCGACAGAAACACTCAAAAGGAAACAGAATGCCAATACATGGACTTACACCCGACTCCTAACAATAACAAACAGGAAACAGAACGCCAATACATGGACTTATATCCGAATCCCAACAATAACCCACAAAAGGAAACAGAATGCCAATACATGGACTTATATCCGACTCCTAACAATAACAAACAAAAGGAAACAGAATGCCAATACATGGACTTATATCTGACTCCTAACAATAATAAACGCTAACCAGCGAACACCAAAGATGAACCCCAAATGATAACAATCATCACGAATGAACCCCAAAGATGAACCCCAAGTGAACCCCAATATGAACACCAAGTAATAACCATCATCACAAATGAACCCCAAAGATGAACCCCAAATGAATAACAAGTAACCAAAGTGAACCCCAAAGATGAACCCCAATATGAATAACAATCGTCACAAATGAACCCCGAGATGAATATCAATATGAACCCCAATCGTCACAAATGAACCCCGAGATGAACCCCAAATGAATAACAATTATCACAAATGAACCCCAAAGATGAACCCCAATATGATCTCCAAGTGAATAACAATCATCGCAAATGAACCCCGAAGATGAACCCCAAGTCAACAATCATCGCAAATGAACCCCAAAGATGAACCCCGATGTGAACCCCAAGTAACAACAGAAGAAATTCCCCAAGGTATGAACATACCACTCACACACACGCTGAACAAACGGATACTCACACCAACGCCAGCAAATGCAGGAAACAAAAGAAAAGGATGAACAAACAGAGACTCAAAGAAAAAAAGGTGCCCGGAGATATTGCTCACAACCTCCTGCCTACGTATCTCATCTGGTATGAGAATCAGGGCGACGTAGTTCCCCTTAGCAGGGGTAAAACACTCTTCTAACCAGAGACCGGGGAAACAACAAACTAATAGGGAGACTGAAACTCGAGCCTAATAGTTGTCATGCAATCAACATCCCTAAGTCGAGGTCTCTAACAAGAACTTGACTCACACAGGAAGCGAGTCAACTCGAGTCCAAACTCTCCATACGTTCAACTTCCTCAGAAGTCAATCGTACGACTCATACAGAAAAGGAGATGAGAAGAGGAAAGCAAATAACACCAATACAAGTAAACAAGCATCACACACTATAGCCATACAAGAGGCCCAAACAATGGGTAGGCTTTAGTCAAGAGGGGTCATATCAACCTCGACAAACAAGCCAAACTGTAAGGCTAATCTGTAGCTCTTAACCACTGACATTGAACGTCAGGGTGAAGCTGATCAAAATGGTAATGAGGATGAGACCTCATGCTCTTAACCCTGGCCAGGGTGAGCTCATGACACAGAAAGCGTGGGGATCCAGAAAGTGGGATCCTTTTCCACTTGACAGACTCTGGACAAAAGATCTGGGGTACATGTTCAAAAGCATCAGCATGTAGTGCAAGCATAAAGAACGACACACTGAATAACGGGGGATTGGCTACTAATCCCTTTTATCCGCCAATTGCCTCTTTTCTTGGAGGTCTTATCAAATAACACATGCCTCATCTTGGAGGTCTTTGGGCACAATTTTAAACAAACACAAACAGAGCCTCTGAAGGAGGACTTGCCAGCAAAATGCCTGCCAAAAAGGTGACAGGACTTCAGACTACATGAAGTAAGAAGCTAACTACCTGAGTGGTGTGTCAACCACAATCCAATGCTCAAGCAAGAGTTAAAGCAAGGAAGCAACTAAGGTACCTGTACAAAGACTAAACAGTCAGTACTTCAGTCATAAAATCAGCAAACAAGCAGTGAAACCCTCTAACAGTTACACAATTCAAGGCATAAGGGTTCTATTACTCAAACAAGCTCATGAGCTCACCATATCAATTAAAACCCTACAAAACAGAAATAGGTCAGAACTCAATGCATTTTGTATCTCACAGGGTGAGAACAAACCAATCATCAATGATGAGTATCCACCTGAAACACAAAACAAAGTTAGTTAATGTACAAGACTCAAAACCTAACCAAATGACCAATCCAGGACCCATCCTTTTGCACATCACACATTCAAACATTCCCTCCAATGTCCTCAAAAGGACCAGCATCAAATCAATAACCAAGTACCTCCACTGGTCTATGTAATGTAATGACCAAAAATATGCACAAAATGAACTTCCAACTTAGAAAATTCATATCAAATTAGAAATGCATGCAATGACTTAGGGATTTTTCGTATAAGTTTCTTATTCCATGAATGTCCAATATGCAAAAGATCAGATCCAGAATGATGCAAACGCTATGTGAACAAAAATGCACCAATTCAATGTCAAAAATGTGACACAAATTGTCACATTTTTCTCTATGTGTCAAAAATGATGATAACATATGAGAAAAAATCCAAACCAGTGTCCCAAAATTCATGTCATGTATGAATGTCATGTATGCAAAAGATTGGATCAAAAAGCTCAAAATTGAGGATTTCACAATGCATTGAATGTACTAGATCAATTTGGCACAACATTGATTCAAAAGTTCCCACATAAAAATCCAGAAATCAACAATTCTTGAATTCAGCACCATAAAAAAGTAGACATCAATACAAAAGTATGAAAAAAAATGGGACTCATTTGGACAATTTTTGTATTTTTTATGAATTTTACAAAATGACTAAAATAATGGAATATGCAAATGAAAATGGAGAGAAACAACATAATTCAAATAAATCCAGAAAAAATAGGAACCACAGGATATGGCGCGCGCTTGAATCAACGCTTCACATTTAAACTCATGAAACGCTGCGTTTCATTTATCTAGTCAACCTCCCAGTCACTAGTCCAAGCGTGCGTGGCTTTTGTAAAAACGCGCTTCTCCAATCACTCCTCCATGTAATGCGCCACATGGAGCTTACATCATCCAAACCCTAGCACACGCAGACGCCGGAGCTACAGCTCCGGTCGTCTTCTCCGACGTACTCCCGGTGGCTCCCACGGCGGCGCCACCACAAAAATTTCCAGAATTTCCTCAAACCACCACCGTTCCACTCGGTTTTTCACGTAGGTTCCAAATCTCACATTAGATTTTCCTAATTCCTCCTAGATTTGGAAAATCGAAGACAATAAGTTCCTTGATCCAAACTTCCAGTCAACGTAACATCCTCAATTCTCACTCAAACTCAAATCGATTCATATATTCGTGATCTACTCATCAATCTCTACAGTTCTATAACTTAAAAACAGCAAAAGGAGAGGATGAAATTTGAGTCACCTTGAATTGGAGGTCTCTGAAAATGTGTCCTCACGAGCTCAGTTGCTCCAGATCAACTCTTGTAGACTTCCTTTGAAGCTTTGTGCAAAAAGAAATGGTTGAAACTTCTCGAATATGCTTCAATTTCCAAATCCGATCAACTTGAGAATGTGCTTGGACTGCTCGAATTCTTGAGATATAGCTCCAAGTAATGGATGATTCTTGATCAGTGAAGCATGAGGATCAAGAATATGCAATGATCTTTGTGGTTTGTGTGAAGAAAATGAAGAATCGAAGAGAGAGAATTTTGAGAGAGTTCTTAAATTTTGATCTGAAATTGGTTGTTCTGGCAGTTATGATTAGGGTTTCACTATTTATATTTCATGCTAATGACAATGCTAATCATCTTTTCCATCCACTAATCATGATTAATGAGTTATGAAGCAATTTGCAAAAATGCAAAATGAACCCTCATGGCCATAATGCACGTGTTCAGCTCCATGCTAGGGCATTAATCCACTCAAGAACAACCAAGGGTCATGATTTGAAGAGTAATTAGCTTGCATCTTAAGCCAAGAATGAATGGTGGAGATTTTCTTCAATTTGCACATGTGTGAAATAATGAACATACATGCCTTTCTCATGCATGGGAATGGCTTATTTTTACTCCAATATGGTCTATGAAGAATGCTGAATTGAAGCTTTGCCTTGGTCCTTTGTGAATTTTGATTTATAGCATGATATCCCCCTTAGAACAAATGTGAAATAATGTGACTTTTGACCATGATTCCTTTGCACAATTGAGCAAAATGATGTCATTTTGATATGCCTTGAACATGAGAAGCATTTTGCAAAAAGAATGAACCAATTTGAAGCATTACATCAAAAGTTAGGCCATTTTGAATTTCCATGCACACCTTGTGATCAAATGACCATAACTCCTCAACCATCCATCACATGGACATGAATTAGGACTTTTTGGAAAGGGGAGACAAAGATCTACAACTTTAATGTTCACCAAAAATCCATTTGAGACATCTTTGATATTACAAAGTCAAGTTGAAAGTGGACCAGAAACTTTCCAAATTTGGAAACTTTGAATTATAGGTCACTTTCCATTTTTAGTAACTTTTGCCATGACCTTTGAATCTTCAACATGGATGTTTAGAATGAAGAATAGACCCTATTTGAACATGATTGAGGTGTCTCAACTCACTTCCCCACCTCATAGCCCTAAGTTGACTGCATAGTTGACTTTTGATCCTCAGATGACCTTGAAATGCCTTGATGCTAGAAGCATGATGATGGTGATATATCCTTGTAGATAAGATGATGCTCAAGACCTTTGAAGAATCAAAAAACCCTAATTGAAGTCCATACCCTCAGATGGATGATGATCAATTCATAGAGACCCTCAGGCTTGAATCTCCTAACTTCTCTATCTTTTGAAAAGACTTTGGAGGATGATCTTCTCATCTTCATATGAGATGCAAAATGCAATGCCTAATGCCCTAAAACATGAAATGCAATGCCCCAAACTAGTCTCAAGAAGAGGAGGGCAAATTTTGAGGTGTTACAACGGGTGGCCGTGTCAAGCTACTATTTTCTTCAACACGTCCTCCCTTGCCTGACACGGCTCGTGTCAGCTGACACAGCTCGTGTCAGCTGACACGGGTGGCGTGTCAGGCCTCCTGTATCGGGGTTTTCTGCTCCTCTGATTGTCAGAATCTTGCATTGTCTCGTTCTGAGTTCCCTTGTTCTTCTACCTAGACCTGTCGGATAAAAACACAGTTATCCCACGCATAAAATCACTAAAATATAAGTAAAACATAAAAATGATAAAAAAAAATGCTTAAATAACATGACAGAAGTAAAATTAACTCGAAACGTATCATAAATGCTTGCACAGTGTGTCAAAAGCCTTTGTTTCGTGTCAGATCAGTAACGAAAACTCAATGCAAATGGTGACTGATCATTATCTCATCATATGCATTATCATTGTGATCATACCTTAGCATTCTCCTTCCCCCCTCATCCATTGGGTTTGTATTGGGAGAGATCACCAAGCACCATGTGATTGTATCATACTTTATATTTTATCATTTCCTAACCAAAATACCAAAAATATTTCTTTGCATTTACCTAACTCTTTTGTAGGTAGGGCACTTGATCATCCTTTGATCTATCAAGTTCATGTATAGGGTTTAAGACCCTCATTGCTAAGAGCTCAACCAAGAATGATCCAAAATGGCTCTAAGCATCATATATGAGTCCCTATGATCTCTACATGTTATTTTGATCAAGAATTCTTCAAGAGTTTGGGATTGGTTTGCCTGGAAACCCTAGTTCATCTGGGTATCTTGTGTAACTTCTTCACCAAGCTTCTTCAACAATTGATCAAATATTTCAAGTAAAACTTCAAATTTCATCATCTTATGCATATATGATCTCCGATAAGTCCCAAAAGTCAAGAGAATTATAAGTTAGCAAGTTGGTTGATGGTGGTTGACCAGAGGAATTCATCAGATCAAAACTAGGGATCCCTAGACCCTATCTCCTACAATTTTCATCATATGAAAATTGTTCCAAGAGTAAAGTTACTCTAAATGACATTGCAAACAACTTTCATGTTAATGTCTAGAGCTAGTTTTACTTGGAAAGTCATTTTTTATGGTGAAGAATTATAGGTCATTTTGTCTAAACCCTAATTTGGAGGTCAACTTCCCAAAGCCATAACTTGCTCAATTTTTATTATATGAAATATTTACAAGTTTCACAATCAAATTCAAGGTGTCTAGTTCAACTTTGATGTTTGTAGGAAGAGCTAATTCAACTTTTATGAGCATGTGATATGAGGATACATTATAGGCGATTTTGGACCAATACCATTGAACAAGTGATTTTCCTCAACTTCAAAAATGCATAACCCATTCATCCCAAATCCAAATAAGGTCTAATTTTTGACCATTTTGAAGGTTTTTGAAAGAGATACAACTTTTATTAATACACTTTTCTCATTTGAATCTCACATAAAAAGTTAGCCAAGGTGGAATAATTGAACATATGCCTTGACACTTAGAAAATTTTTGACATGTTAAAATTTCCAAACTTCCACCTCCAAATGCATCATGATACAAGCTTCAAATGGAAAAGTGATCAACACAAGAGTTGTTCCTCTTGATCTAACCTTTCCAAAGAGTCTAATTTCATCCATTTTGGATAAGGTTTTGAGGGGTCTGCGCATGATCTGAACATAGCTACATCATTTGGCAAGGATCAAACTTCAAACAGCTGCACACTTTTGCCTTGCATCCCAATCCACTTTCAGACTTAATTGCATGTGATTATGGACTTAATTGAGTAGCTTCATGGGCCTGTACACGCCCATGCAAGCATGCATCATTGAATTGCCAAATTTGGAAACATTTTGAAAGGTGCAAATAACATTTGAATTGGCTATAAATAAGAGCCCTTGTGTAGCGGGGTATTCGTTACCATTAGAGATATTGACTAAATCCAAGGTAAATCATACAAGTCGAGTCGCCACCGCACTTCTATTTATCCAAAGGAATGGTTAGAAAGCGAACAAAAACCTAATAGTTTTTAACAAAAACTAGTAAAAGAAACAGAGATCTAGGTAAGGGGGTTGGTTATGCAATGGGAAGGTGTTAGGCACCCAAAACATCCTAGGTACTCCTAGGGAGCCCTTTTCACACTTGTTGCAAAGGTTGTTGTTTTTTGTGAAAAATTTTGTTTGTGCAAACACGATTGAAGAGATGAGAAGAGAATGTACAAGTTATTTACATTTTGTGTTTGGATGGATAAACCCATTGCCTACGTACCATCTTATAAAAAGATTAGGATCAAAACCTCGTAGTTCGGGGTAAAAATCTCAAAAAAAGTTGGTGAATTGATTGGTCCAAAAGCCTTAAGGTCTTTTGTTATCAAAGGGAGGAAACTCAACCAAACCACAAATCCACCATGTGAGGATAGCTTCAACATGCTAGTGAGGGGTTAACCCTATAATAAGCATGGAAGACTCATTGTCCATCACTAAGGATATAGTTGAGTATTATATCTATCACAAGGATAACTCAAACCTAATAGCTAAAGGTTATGGAAAATTTGATTAAGAAGGTGGCCATTGGAACCACA
Organism: Lathyrus oleraceus; assembly: GCF_024323335.1. NCBI lineage: Eukaryota > Viridiplantae > Streptophyta > Magnoliopsida > Fabales > Fabaceae > Lathyrus > Lathyrus oleraceus. Next base: position 480,609,685 of record NC_066581.1, read on the forward strand.
AAAGACATTTGAATGTGTTATATTTACCAATTAGAAGTATATACAAAAATGGTCAAAGTTGACTTGAAAGTTCAATTCAAAATAAGTGTTATGAAAAGAAAGTTTGAAAATCAAAAGCATAAGGCTTAGGTTTCTAATGTTGAAAACAAATGTTAAATGTTTGCACAAAAGGGTTTTGGCTTGGGTTAGAGTGAGAGAAGAAGAAGAATGGCTAAGTCCTAAGTAAAACAAAAAGAGAAGGGATGAAGAATCAAAACCACAATGGAGTCCCTCTCTTGAGATCATATTGATGATCCAAGTAGCTCCCATCCTTTGGAATAAGCAATCACAGAGCATAAACAATCAAATAAGTCTCTTAAAAGATCCTCAAGGTATCTTGTATCTTCCACTTGGAGGAACATGGCAATGATCTTCCAATTAAGCTCAAATGGAAACTCCTAGCACAAAAGCACACACATCAAAAGTTCCATGAAGTAAAACAAGAATGGACAAGAGTGAGTTTAGAGATCTGGGTCTTCTAATCCATCTTCATTATTAAGATCCTTTTACTCCAATTTTGCATAAGGAAGGTCCTAGAATCTAAGTCCAATTCTCCATTTCTTTGCATAGGGGAAGTCCTAGAAACTAAGTCCACTTCTTTGCATTTGGGTCCACAACAATCAAAACAAAAACACAAGCATAATAATATATACACAATTATATGCTCAAGTGAGCAAAAGGCAAATGGCATTAACATAAACATGTGCTCAAGTGAGCAAAGAGAAAAGCAAATGGATAATATGTGCAAGAATAGTAAATTGCATAAAAGTAAAGTGCATAAAGTAAATGTTAATTGTAAATAGTTAGTGTTAGTAGTTAGTATGCCATAAGGCAAATTTAGCGCGATGTTAAGCAATCGTAATTGGACTTATGTAGAAGTCACAACTATCTGAGGCCGGTCAATAATAATGTAGGCAACAAACACAAGTTAGGAGTCTTGATTAGTGAACCAAGTCCCAAAAACTTGCCATGCCAAAAAGAAAATGAGAATTGATCTTGTATTGGTTTAAGCCTTTTGCATGATTTAGAAGACAACCTATCCTTAATGCAAAGCCATTCACTTGATCAATTGATCAAGATGAATTAGATTTGAATCAAGGAAGATTAAATCTCCCTAACCAATGTTAACTTATCAACCTTCAACTCATTGATCAAGAAGAAAAGAAGTAGAAGAAGAAGAAGGAGAAGATGGATAAGAGAAATGGAAATGGCAAAATTAAAGTGCATTAAATGAAATACAATGTACCAATCCTCATATGTTGACCAATAACATTGAAAGTCAAGGTCAAACAATCAAAAACAGAAGTGAGATGAAGATTGAGAGTCAAGAAATGATTAAACTATTTTTGGCATTTTTTAATATTTAAAATTAAACTTGAATTAAAATAATGGAAAGGTCAAACTTCAAAATTACTTCAAATCAACCTTGAAAGGTCCAAGTAATTTATCCCAAGTTCAACCAGATCAAACAAAGTTTGACAAAAAAATTCAGCATTTTTAAAAGTCAGAAACTATTTTTAATCAATAAAAAATGAATAAAAATAACCTAATTGAACTAAAATCTCAAATAAATCTCAAATCAATTAAAAAATTGATGAGAATATTTTTCATAGATCCATCATCATTCAAATAGGTTAGGAAAATATTTTTGTATTTTTTGAATATCAAAAACTAATTAAAATGAATTAAAAATAACCAGAAAAGAGAAAATTCACAAAAAATATCAAATGACAAAATAAAAAATATTAAAAATCAGAAATAGAAACTAGAATTTATTTGGGAAATAATGCAATTGGTCCCATAATTTTTGGATTAAAAATGAAAGAGATATTGATTTTTGAAAATAATTGGAATTAAAGAAATTAAAACCAGAAAATAGAAAATGCAAAAAACGAGAGCCCTTGGATCTGAGCTCATTAATTGAGTTGGCAGATCCAAGCGTCCAGAGGTGCGCGCTCATTGTGATCCACGGTCAATGCACTCACATGGAAAACAAATAAAAGTCATAACAAGCAAGGATCCTCATTGAATATGGAAAATAGATCACACGGCCAGGAATGGATCTGGAGATGATGAAGCCACCGGAGCCACCGTCTTCTCCAGTGAGCTTGGATTTTCCGGCCAAATTGCAGAAATTCAAAAGGCAACCAAAGTACACGATCTTTATACCAAAGTGAAGCTGGGGTGATGTACATCACCCCTGTAACCTTGAATCACGCTCAAGATTCCTATAAATTAAGAAATCTGAGGTGGAAGATTCAGGTATGGAAAATGCAGATCAAGGAAAAATGAAATTGAAGCTACCACTAGCTTGCCTCTCAAGTGAGGACTTCAGAAAACATTAGATCCAAGCAAATAGGTCCATGGATGATGAGATTCGAAGAAAATACCAGTTGGAGTGTAAGCTTGAGTTCTGGTAATTTGAGCACGATGCCTTGCTTGCTTTGCTAAAACAGAAGTTCAATGAGATGAATGATGAAGGTTTAGAAGCATTAGATCTAAGAATTCAACCAGATGAATTTGAATTTTAGATCTGAAAAATTTGAGAGAAATGCAATTTGCTTCTTTAGTGATGGCTATGGAGAGAATTTTGCAGCATTTCAGGTTGAATCAGGTGTGTGAAATGGATGGAATGAGGTCTCTATTTATAGAGGAAGTGGCAAGGAGAGTGTGATCAATCCGTGTGCATGGCATGTGGAGCTTCATTGCATGGGCTTGCATGATCATGCACAAGGCCCAAAAACAATGCCAAATGAATTCTGAGCATCAGCGAAATGGAATTGGACGTGTGACTTGCAAGGCAATTGCTTATGTACCAAGATTTCAAGTGAATTCCTCATTTGTACCTAAACATTCATCCCTTCGAAAGTCCCAATGAAAAAATCCAAACATGATCATGTGAGTAATGGTTGGAAAGGTCTTAATGTAAGGAACAATTGTTATGTTGGGAAAAAATCCATTTGAAGTGTGGAAATTTATGAAATTTGAGTTTAAAGTGCAAGGTGCATGACATGTCAAGGCAAGGTTTCTAAAATTGGCCAATTTTCAAGCCCCTCTGTTTTGATGATGAAAGCCTCAAATGGAAAAACCTCCAACATCAAAGTTGTAGATCTTTTCAATACAGTAAAAATGGACTTAAATTTTGAATCATTTGGATTTTGGATGAAAGAGTTATGGGCACTTGAAGTTGAACTTTTTTGCCTTTTAATGCCTTTGGTCAAAAAGGACCTATAATGTCTTGCATTATCACATGTATTTCCTTTGAGATTTTGAAATTTTGTTAAACATAAAAATTTAATTAGACATCTTTATATTTCCAATGAATTTGATCCCACCTCAAAATCATAAAAAATGAATGAGTTGTGTCCTTGGGAAGTTGACCCAAAATTAGGGTTTCAGTCAAAATGACCTATAATGTATTGGAATTACAGATGGCCTTCCAAGCTTCAAATCAATTTTTGATGAACATGAAAGTTGTTCATATTGTCCTTAAGAACATATTTTCTTTTGGAACCATCTCCATTTGACCAACACATAAAAAGTTAGGTCTCAATGCATTTCAAAATAGTCAGATGAATTGACTGATCAACTTCTCAAGTCCATGACTCATATCTTGATGAATTGATGATTGAGGACACTCAAATAAGTTCAAATATGCATGAAATGATGAATTAAAGAACTTCCCTTGATTATATTTGACCATGGGCTGAGGTTGCTTCATGAGCAAGGCATTGTGATGCACAGATGAATTAGGGTTTCTCTGAAGAACAAACCTTAAACCCTTTGTCTTACTTTGATCAAAATGATGCATTGAGGTACTAGGGAGGCATATTTTATGGATGAGATCTTTGGGGACCATTACCATGCTTGTTATCATCTCCTCTTGACCATGTCTTTGTACTAATGATCTCCTTGAAGCTTTGGACCTTGTGATTGCTCAAGCTACAAAACAAAAGATGTTAGTGACATATTTTTGTGCTTTTGGTTAGTAAACAAAATGAGAAAAGCAATTATATATAATTCAAGCATGCTTGGTGATCTCAAACCATCTCACAGAAGGTCCCACCCAAAGGCAAGGGGAACCAAGATGCTAATGATCCTTGAGGCTATGCAAATGAAATGTTATGATGCCATGAGGGATCTTAGGGACAAAATCGGGGTCTTACACCTTGGCATCAGAAATGAGGACCCTTGCGTACCAGCTTTGCCTCCCACATTTGAAATCCTCACATTTGAAAGGAAAATCTGAGAATTTTCATTTGAAAATTGAGTTTGAATCTCACTGTTTGGAGATTCAAAAACTCCAGGATCCAAAGCTTTGTACCAATCCTAAGCCACTTTTGCAAGCTTTCTAAGCAAGATCAAGCACGAATTGAAGCAAGAGAGATTAAGTTCTGCACAACATTGAAGGTATTTTCCAGATTTTTTCTTCTCTTCAATTCTCTCTCATTTCTCATCAATTCTCTTGGATCTTTGGTTGTCTGAAGTCCTACCATTGGAGGCAAGAAGATTGAGTTGCTTTGAGGCCAAATCGAAGTAACTTAGTTCATATACCTCAAATTTCAACTCCATGTATCTCTCAATATACTTGGAGTTAGGTTGAATTCAGGTCAGATTCGTGATCAATGTCATTTTCTCTTTAAGATCATGTCCTTCCTTTTCATTTTTGTGATGGTGATGAGTGGATCAGTCCAGCCAAGGTCGCCTGAGAAGATGACCGGCGCTTTGCTCCGGCAATAAGGTGACATGGTCTAGAGCCACATGATCAGTTCAATTTGTTTTAATCTTGAGCGTTCCTTTTGAATACCAATTGTGTGGCGCGCTGACTTGAGTGTACCATGGAACGTGTGTTTTGGTCCACTTGATCTGCCACCTCAATTAATGAGGGAGATCAAGTGGTCCATATTTTTTCTGATTAATTAATTTTCATTTTATTTGTTTTATTTTCATTAATTTATATTAAATTTAGTATTGATCCAAAAAATATGAGAGTTTCACCAAAAAAAATAAAATAAATTCCTCTTTAATTTTCTGAATTAAAATCATATTTTGGATCATTATTAATATTTTTCATGATTTAATTGATTTTATGAATATTTTTAATTGTTTAAAAATACTTTTAAGTTTCCAAAAATTCTGAATTTTTTTCTCCAAGGTCCTTTGACCTTGATTGACCTATGATAAATCTCATGGCTATTTATTTGGTGTTTTGATGAGGTTTTAGGAAATTAACCAACCATAATTTAATTTAGTGCATATTTTTATTATTCTTAATTGATTAAATGCCAAATGAATTGTGTAGAGCCATTTTAATTGACTTTGTGAGTTTGACTTGTGTTGTTGGGCCTTGGTCAAGGTTGATTTGACTTTGCTAGGTTAAGATCATTGGATTTAGGGGATTGATGGAATGTACATTCCATCTCCCAAAATGAATGAATGATCTTAATTTGGTAAAAGTCCTCCTTTGACCAATTTGTGCTTGATCCATTTCCCTTCCCTCTTCATCTCATTCCCCTTCTTTATTCATTCATGTCACGGACCTATAATATCTCTATATCCTAAGGCTAGTTGATTACAAAATCAACATAAGTATGGATGAGATCAGGTCCCCCAATTTGTATATTCTTTTTGTGTGTGGTATGTTTCATGAGCATAATCCATTATACTATGTCTCTAACATGCATTAACACCAAAATTCTATTGCCCTACCTTAAATAGTTGTGACTTATACATAAGTCCAATTACGATTGCTTAACATAGCGCTAAATTTTGACACAAAAGGCATAGCATTCTAGTTAGTGAGATTGTAAGTCTCCCATCTTTCATGGTATTGTGTGGAAACTTGGCTTTTTTCCTTCCTTTGGAAGATGTCTTGGTTCAAGGATCCATGCTTGTGATAAGTGGGTTGAGTATTCTCCAAAGAATGACTTAAACAAAAACAAAAGCAAAAGCAATACTAACTTCTAATTAACTAACAACTAACATTTAATTTCAAGTTATTTACTTTTAATGCACTTTAATTTTAAGCCTTATTCATTTGCCATTATTCATACCATTCAAGTTGTTTACCTTAAATGTCATTTTCCCTTTGTACACTTGGACCATATTTTGTGATACATTGTGTTTGTATATATTTGTTTTATTGTGTGGTCTTTTGACCTTAATATACATAATAAGAATAAAAACCCTAAAAAACATTTTGTGTGGACTGTTGGTTTGATCTTAGACTATTGGACTTAGAATTTAGGCAACACTCCCTATGCAAAGGACTTGGCCAATGCCAACATTCATGAAACTAAGTGCTTGTGAAGTGAATCTTCATATGATACAATATTGAAGATCTATTTGAGTTCATCTGTAACATGATTATAGTGAAGATGTTATTTTGAACCTGTGCCTAATGCCATCTTTGAAGTCATCTGATACATGGAAATTTTTGAAGAAGATCATGGAGTTACTAAGCTTGGATGTGGCTATCTTTATTTGATGCCTTGCTCTTCAACTTTCTATTTGTATATTGATTGTTGCTTGACTCTAAAGTCCAAGGGAATTTTGGGTTTCTATATGACATTTTTGTCTATTGGATTGCATCCCATTGGTCAAATCTTTTCAACTCTTAACTTTTAAATTTTTTCTTAGGATTAGTCTCATCATCTCCTCCCTACTTCTGTAATTTCAAAATCTCTTCCTCCTTTCAAAAATCTTCTTTGCTTGTGCTTGTTTTTCTAAACTTAGACCATATTGCAAATTAGAAACTTTGGCCTTATCCCATTGCATTTTTAAACTCTTTTTCTTAATCAAACTTGTAAATGAACTTAACTATAGTTGACTTAAAATTTCAAAAGCCAAAAAGAACTAACACTAATTCAAACCATTTATAGGCCTCTTGTGCCTTTGTTAAACTTAAAATTTTGTTAAAAGCAATGTACTCACTTTGAAATTGATACCACGAAGTACGAGGTTTTGACCCCTCATTTTTATGTCGGTACGTAGGCACAAGTCCGAAGGTCTTGTCAAACACAAAAATATAATTAATGAATTATTTTCTCATCCCCCACTCTATTTATTTCAAACATCTTTTGTACAAAAACACATATGCACACAAAAAAGGGCTCCCTAGGAGTACCTAGGACACTTTGGGTGCTAACACTTTCCCTCTGTGTAACCAACCCCCTTACCTGTAATCTCTGGCATTTTATTAGTTTTGATTTGAAAACTTCTTATCTTTTGGGTTTTGTTCGTACTTTTCCCTTTTTCCTTGGAAACAATAAAAGCGCCGTGGCGACTCTGGTTTAATTGACGTCTAGCTTATCCATAGCTTGATGGTCATGAATTTACCGCTACGGGATGAATTATGAATGTATGCAAGTGATCTCCTGACCAAGTGGTTGGATGAATAATTAAGAAAAGGGGGTGGCAAATTTTGGGGTACAACAGTTGCCCCTATTTAATCTTCTTGAACCTGAATACAAGGATTTTAGGAGCTTTTCAGGTATTCGAGGTGGAAGGTGATTAAATACCGACGTACTCGGAATTTTCTTGGACAGGTGGTTGAAGTTATCCCAGACTTTGGGTGTTTACACAAGGTGGTCAATGGTGAAGATGATATATGCAGTGCATGATGTATGCTTGTCTTTTTTGATGCATGTTTGTTTGCTTATTTGTTATTTCTGGGGATGAGTCTTTATCATGATGGGAACTCCGACTCGTCATCGAAAATTGGAAGATAATTGTTGTGAAACTCAGGTGATGCCAACACTACTGTCAAGGAATCGTCTGCCTGTTAAGGAACACTGAAATGCTGGAGCCAACATGGAATCCTAGCCGATTAGATGTCACAGGTACCCAAGAAACCATTTTTAGGCCACCGGTCATCTTTCAAGTTTATCGGGTCTGAACAGTAATGCAAAATGTTTCTCTTTAGTGTAGCTTTTATTATTCCCCGAAATTCTAAAGCATTATGTGAGTAAGACAAATCAATTATTTTGCATACAAAACACAGAAGAAAATGTTTGATGGAATAACTGAATTTTATTGATATAAAATTGTACATATAGTGAGTACAAGGATGTAGACACCCTTGATGAGGATGTTGCAAAAATTGGAAAATAAATGAAATGGCAATAGGAAATATTTGTATATTTTTCTCCATTGATTACAACATTGTCCTTATTCTACCATAGAATTTGAATCCCGAGACCTTGCTTCGGCTTACGGTGATTGGATCGGTCCTCGACCATCTGATATCTAGCTTGTAGCGTATGGGGTCAAGGATCATAGTCAATGCCTTTATCCCTAACTTTTTCCCGGACATTTCAGTTCTTTTCGTCCACCGGCATGCTCCTTTTTGCCTAAGCCGCTCTTTCAGGTTTTCGACCTAGCGAGCTTTATGTTTGTTCCCTAACTTTTGCATGGACAATTCATTTTTTTGGTCCATCGGGATAGCCATTTTTGCCTAGATCAACCTTGCGGAGATTAATCTAGCGGGCTTTCATAATTTCTTTTTAGGCATAATATTTTTTGGCTGTGTATGCATTCACTGGAGAAGGCAAGTCTTCCCCATCCATTGTTGTGAGGATTAGAGACCCACCTGAGAAGGCCTTCTTGATGACGAAAGGTCCCTCATAGTTGGGAGTCCATTTGCCTCACGGATCTGAGTGAATGACAAAATACCTTTTGAGCACGAGTTCCCCAGTACGATACTCACGAGGAAGAACCTTCTTGTCAAAAGCCTGTTTGAGACGTCTTTGGTATAGCTGACCATGACAGGCGGCCGTCAAACGCTTTTCTTCGATCAGATTCAGCTGGTCATACCGTCATTGAACCCATTCAGCTTTATCGAGGTCAGCCTCCATGATGAATCTGAGTGAAGGAATCTCGACTTCAATCGGTAGGACGGCCTCCATCCCATATACCAATGAGTATGGAGTTGCCCCAGTGGAAGTGCGGACCGAGGTTCTGTAACCGTGTAGAGCAAAGGGTAACATCTCATGCGAGTCCTTGTATGTCTTGACCATCTTCTGAATGATTCTCTTGATATTCTTATTAGCTTATTCTACGGCACCGTTCATCTTGGGCCAGTATGGTGAAGAGTTGTGGTTCTTGATCTTGAATTCTTCGCACAACTCCTTCATCATATTATTGTTGAGGTTACTAGAATTGTCAGTGATGATCTTTCTAGGTATTCCATAGAGGCGGATTATCTCTTTCTTGATAAATAGGGCAACCACTTGTCGAGTGACATTAGCATATGAAGCAGCTTCGACCCATTTCATGAAGTAATCGATGGTGACTAGGATGAATCGATGTCCATTAGAAGCTTTGGGCTCTATCATCCCGATCATGTCGATGCCCCACATAGAAAAAGGCCATGGATAAGTCAGAATATTCAACGAAGTTGGTGGCACAAAGATCTTGTCACCATATATCTGGCACTTATGACATCTTTTAACAAAGTTGTAACAATCAGTCTCCATCATCGTCCAATAATACCCATCCCTAAGAATCTTCTTGGCCATAGCAGGACCTTTTGCATGTACACCCTCACAGCCTTCATGAATAGATTTTATGATCGTACTAGCTCCGTATCTATCCACGCATCTGAGCAGTACGGAATCATAATTCCTTTTGTATAACACATCACCATTTAGGAAGAACTTGGAAGAGAGTCTTCTCAGATCTTTCTTATCGGTAATGGATATACCCTCGGGATATTGTCGTTTCTCCAAAAATGTCTTTATGTCGTAGAACCAAGGCTTATCATCAGGATTGGCCTCAATTGCTAGACAATGTGTTGGTTCATCTAAGTGGTCAATCTGGATGGATGGTGCTTCATTCTTCCATTTGACTTTGAACATAGATGCCAACGTGGCTAGAGCGTCCGCTAACTGATTTTCCTCCCTAGAAATATGATGAAAAGAGATTTCATCAAAATAGAGTATCAGTTTTTTGATATTCTCTTTGTAAGGTATCAACTTGCTATCCTAAGTCTCCCAATCACCTTTCACCTGACTGATTACCATAGCTGAATCACCGCATACCTCAAGAATCTTTATCCTTAGGTCGATTACCGCCTTTAAATCGCAGATACATGCTTCATATTCTGCCATATTGTTGGTGCAGTCAAAACACAATCTAGCGGTAAACGGAAGGTGGAAACCGTTTGGAGAAGTGATAACAACACCTATACCATTGCCTCGAGGATTGGAAGCACCATCGAACACGAGCGTCCATCGCGATCCTGGTTCGGGGCCTTCCTCAGGGCTTACTTCGAAGCTTGGCATAGTGAAGTCTCTGATAAACATGATGTTTTCATCTGGAAAGTCAAACCTCAACGGTTGATAACCTTCAACAGGCAGGTGAGCAAGGTAGTCAGACATAACACTCCCTTTTATTGTTTTATGGGTCACATATTGTATATCATAATCAGTTAAAAACATCTGCCACCGGGAAATCCTACCAGTAACAGCAGGATTTTCGAATATATACTTTATCGGATCCATCTTGGATATCAACAAAATAGTGTGGCAAATCATATATTGTCTCAGGCGTCGAGCAACCCAAGTCAAAGCACAATAAGTTTTCTCCAAAAGTGAGTATCGGGTCTCACATTCAGTGAATTTCTTGCTAAGATAGTAGATAGCATGTTCTTTCTTGCTTGTGTCATCATGTTGACCCAAAACGTAACCCATAGATTCATCGAGTACTGTGAGGTACATAATGAGAGGTCTACCCGGAACTGGTGGTATCAAGATTGGTGGTTCTTGCAAGTACTTTTTTATTTTATCGAATTCCGCTTGGCAATCCTTGTTCCACACAATCAACTGGTTTTTTCTCAACAGTTTGAATATCAGTTCGCAGGTATCCGTCAAGTGTGATATGAATCTGGAGATGTAATTAAGTCGCCCAAGGAAGCCTCAGACTTCTTTTTCTGTTCGGGGAGCTGGCATTTCTTGGATGGCTCAAACTTTGTCAGGATTAACCTCAATACCTTTCTGACTGACTATGAAACCCAAGAGCTTACCAAATCGGAACCCAAAAGTACATTTAGCCGGATTCAGGCGCGGGTTAAACTTTTGGAGTCTGACAAACAATGTCCTCAGGTTCACCAAGTGATCTGCTTCAGTTCTGGATTTGGAAATCATGTCGTCCACATAAACCTCAATCTCTTTATGTATCATATCGTGGAAGAGGGTTACCATGGTGTGTTGATATGCTGCCCCTGCATTTTTCAGGCCGAACGACATGACTTTGTAGGAGTAAGTTCCCCAAGGTGTGATAAAAGTTGTCTTTTCCATATCTTCTGGAGACATCTTTATCTGATTATACCTGGAGAACCCATCCATGAAAGAAAATATGGAGAATTGAGCTATATTGTCAACCAAAACATCAATATGAGGCAAGGGGAAGTCATCCTTTGGGCTCGCTCTATTGAGGTCTCGATAGTTTACACACATTATGACTTTACCATCTTTCTTCGAAACTGGAACGATATTAGCAACCCATTACGGATATTAAGAAATGGCTAAGAAGCCAGCATCTAGTTGTTTCTTAACCTCTTCCTTGATCTTGAGCGCCATATCGGGTCTAGTCCTTCTGAGATTCTGTTGACTGGAGGACATTCAGGATTGAGTGGCAAGTGATGTTCAACAATGCTAGTGTCTAATCTTGGCATATCTTGATACGACCAAGCGAAGACATCAACATATTCACACAACAACTCTACCAACTCGGAGTGTACATGCTCGGCAAGAGATGCCCCAATTTTCACTTCTTTTTTGTAAGTTTTAGAACCCAAGTTAATGACATCCACTGGTTCTTTGTACGGCTAAATCTATTTCTCTTCGTGCTCAAGGAGCCGTGCTAGTTCAGCTAGTAATTCACAATCTTCCTCAATATCGTCTTCAGCTTGGCTGATTGGAAATCCAGATTTATAGTTGATTTTAGTCATGTTGTAATCAATAGTTTTGTTTTCTCTGCATATGATGAGCTTATTTTAGTATGCTTTTTGAGAAAAGTGGAAAAAAGAAAAAAGAAACCTTTTACCATTTCGTTGTTTTTAGTGAAAAAAGAAAGGGAACACAAGTTTTGCATGCAAAAAGTACTTTTCATTTATTCACATAATACTTTTAAACATGGGGGCCCTTACAAGCTATCCTCTAGTCTCGGGTGAGGATGAGGGATGGAGAAAACAAAATGCATTACGTTTTTTCCGAGTACACCATGGGAATCACGATGGTCGTCCAATTGGGAAGCTTCAACCCTGGAGGACATCTGCGAATGAGGTTGGGTGCCCCTGGTTTTCTACCACTGGACTTTCCTATAACTGCCACAGTATGCTCATTTTGATAGTCGGCGCTACTGAACTTGACCGAGTTGAACTTCTTTTTCTTCGGGCTTGCCTTGCATGCTGCTCTGCCACAGTGACGACTTTACCCCAACCGAGGAGCGGGCCTTTCTCTAATGTCTTCTTGGCACTTTTTGCTGAGGATAGGATGGTAGCGGAAGATTGGTTGTGATTGGCCATAGCGGAACTGACTTCTTCAAACTCTAAACAGTGTAGCGGAACTTCGACGATCCCTTCATCTGTTTCAACATATCGGAAAGAGGAGAGTTCACTGACCAACAAATCTTCTTCACCACACACAATTACCAGTTTGTCATCAATCAAGTATTTCAGCCTTTGGTGCAATGTAGAAGTGACTGCCCCAGCGGCGTGAATCCACGTTCTGCCCAACAAACAATTGTAAGCTGGATTGATATCCATGACTTGGAAAGTGATGCCGAACTAGTGGGGTCCAACACAGATAGGAAAATCGACCTCCCCAATTACCTGCCTTCGGGAACCATCAAAAGATCGAACGATCAACGCGCCGGTCCTCATCTCGGGCCCCTTAAACTGCAATTGTCTCAATGTAGATTTTGGCAACACATTAAGCGAAGAACCAATGTCATTGAGGACTCGAGATAGAGAGAGTCAGTGCATATGACCAAAATATATAGTGCTTTGTTGTGGGCATTTCCCTTAGGAGGTAGCTCTACTTCATTAAATCCCAGATACCTAGTGGCAGTGATATTGGCAACCACGTTGTCAAATTGATCGACTGTGATATCTTGCATCACGTGAGCGGCATTTAGAACTTTCAGCAATGCTTTGCGATGAGCCTCAGAACTCAATAGCAAAGAAAAAATTGATATTTTTGAGGGAGTCTGATTCAACTGGTCAACAATCTTGAAATCACTTTTCCTAGTCAATTTGAGGAATTCTTGGCTTTCCTCAAAAGTGATGCTCTTCTTGTGATCTTCAACTTGTTCTTTCCCAACCGTTTGCCCTTTACCCTTAGACGTCTCAAGTTCAGTAGCCTTATTGTCAATAACTTTTGTCAACACTGGAGTAGTCGTCACGCTTGGAGTGGCATGTATAGTTGCCCCTGCCTGTGGAGTAGGAGTATGAATCACCTTCTCCTTAAGCTGGATAACTATGGGTGCTGGAGACACCCTAGGAGTGTATTTAGGAGCGAATACACAACCACTCCGAGTCATGCCTCCCGTTCCAGCAATGTTGACGATTTATGTGTCAGGAATTGGATTTTCTTTCCTCCCAAATATGTTGTAGTCACATAATTCCAAGGCACTGCCTTGGTATTCTGATACGGGAACGGAGTGGGAACACGAAAATGAATCGGCTGAATCCTCTTAGGAGGAGCTTCAACCTTCTTCTTTCTGTACACAATTGTTATTGGTTTAATTACTGCCACCTCTTCTGCTGCTTGAGACTTGGAGAACTGTATTAACCTTTGATCCATCAGTTCTTACATACAACCCCTCAGCTTGTCGCAATTGTCTGGATCAAACTCGCATACTGTGCAATCATCATGTACACCTTCTAGAAATCCAAACTGTTCAAGCCTCTATAACACAATGGACATCAGAGTCTTCACCTCTTCGGCCCTTAGTATAGATTCGGTATTCTCCTCTTCGATCACAACATTGACTGCTGCGCCACCGTGGTTTGGCAAGGGATTAGTCTTTACATTAGGTTTTTCTTCGGAAAAAGACAGAATCTCTTGACCAATTAACTCTTGGATCCTCTTTTTGAGAGCCCAACAGTCCTCGATGGAATGTCCTATATACCCTGCATGGAAAGCGCATGTGGCATTAGGATTGTGACTGTGATTAAAGGGAGGAGAGGCTGCTGGAAGTTCTCTTGGTACGATAGCCCCCACGTGGACCAGATACGGCACTAAATCTACATATGATACAGGGATCTTATCAAATTGGGGAAGATTACCAAATATGCCTTTATTGTTCTGACCTCAATTTTGTCCTTTGTTATCACGATTATATTGTTGGTTTGGATTTTTTTGAGCGGGTGTTAATTGCTTATTACCTTTATGCGGTTGGTACTGGAACGGAGGTTGCTGATACTGAGTTGCGGTGACGTACGAATACAGATAATATGGAATAGGGGCCATCAGAAATTGATATCGGGGCGAGCCTTCGCCGTCACAGTGTTTGCTTCCCCCTCCTTCTTATTTGAGAAGCCCCCATGCGGACTCTTATTGGTTATCTGCGGTGCAGTCGTGTGTGTGATTTTCCCCGATTTCAACCCGCTTTTAAAACATTCCCCAATGGTTACCATATCAGCAAAATTTGTTGACAAACTGCCGATCATCTTCTCAAAATACATCCCTTGTAGTGTACCCATGAAGATATCTACCAACTCGTTGTCAAATAATGCTGGCCGAACTCTAGACACCATTTCGCACTAACGTTGAGCATACTCCTTGAAGGTTTTGTTAGATCTTTGAGACTGATTCTGGAGTTGAAGCCTTGTCGGAGCCATGTCAAGGTTGTAGTTATATTGTTTCAAGAATGCCTCAGAGAGATCCCTCTATGACCGGATCTTTGAGCGCTCTAGACCCATGTACCAATCCAAGGAAGCCCCAGACAGGTTATCCTGGAAGCAATGGATCAGGAGGTTGTCATTATCGGCGTATGAGGCCATTTTTCTGCAGTGCATGGTGATTTGACTGTATAGACAGTTGAGGCCCTTGTACTTCGAAAGGTCATGCACCTTGAATATCTATGGTAGTACCACGTTTGGGACCAAGCAGAGGTCTCGAGCGTCTATACCGAAGGCAGAGAAACCCTCAATGGCCCTTATTCTGTCGTCCAAGAGCTAATAATCAGTAGGTCTGGCCGGATCAGCAGCGGGAGGAGCGACCTGACTGGCCGGTCAGGAAGTTTCTAGAGCAATTGGTGCAGGCATGTTCGGGGTAAACCACATCTGAGGTGGGTAAGAGAAACCCGGTGGCACGGTTTGAGCAGCATGAACCGTCTAGGGGTACTGCCCTCCAGCCTGAGCATTAGGGGTCTGAGGTGCCCCTGTCTGCGCATGCTGGAGTGCAGGGTAGGTCAGCATGGGCATGGAGGTTGCCCCAAGATAACCAAGTGGGATGGTCAGGAATTGACTTATGTTCGCAGCTTGAGCGGTCTGATTCGGGATCTGAAAGTGGAGGCACGGGCCTCGATAGTCATCTTCAGTGTCAGGAGTGTCGTCAGGAACCTGACCTTGGTTGTTCTCCGGATCAGCAGCAATGACCGGAGTAGTTTGGACAGTGGGGAGAGCCCACGGGAAACCAACGTTTCCAGCAACAGCAGCGGCATAGAGAGTCGGATGAGGGAAGAAGGCCCCCCCATGAGCAGCAAAATGTGGGGGAATCCCCCACGGGTAGGCAGCAGCAAGCCTAGCAGAGTCAGCAGGGATCATCTGACAGTTCTCAGTGTTCAGCACCACAGTTTTCTCCGGAGTCTCGACGGTAGTGCTAGCTGTAGCGGGGTATTCTTTACCTTATGGTTTATTGACTAAACCAAAAGTAAACATACAATTCGAGTCGCCACCGCACTTTTATTTGTCCAAAGTAAAGGCTAAAAAGCGAACAAAAACCAAGTAAGAAGTTTTATCAAATAAAAAACTAATAAAAATGTCAGAGATCTAGGTAAGGGGGTTGGTTATGAAATGGGAAGGTTTTAAGCACCCAAAACATCCTTAGTACTCTAAGGGGACCTCTTTTTGCAAAATGTGTTGTAGGTTGGTATTTGTGAAAATATGTGCAAAAGATTGGGGGGATGAGAAGAGAATATTATATTTACAAATTTTGTTGTTTGAATGGATGAACCCATTGCCTACGTACCATCACAAAGGTAGGATCAAAATCTCGTAGTTCGGGGTAAAAGTCTCAAAGATTGGTGAATTGATTTATCAAAAGCCTTAAGGTCTTTTGTAATCAAAGGGAGAAAACTCAACCTAAACCAACAATCCACCATGTGAGGAGAGCTTCAACATACTAGTGAGGGGTTAACCCTATAATAAGTATGGAAGACTTATAGTCCAATCACTAAGGATAAGGTGAGGTTTACATCAACCTCTATGATAACTCAAACTTATGGCTAATGTTTATGAAAAAGTTTTAACAAAGGTTGCCATTGGAACCATAAAAACAATTTGAAGTGAGTTGTGTTTACAAGTTAAGTGTATTTGCAAAGTGAAGTCAAAGTGGAATTAAGGTTCATTCACAATGAGTATTGAAGAAAAGAGTTTGAAAAATCAAAGGCATAAGGCCTAGGTTTCTAATTTGAAACAAAGTCAAAGTTTGCACATAAATGAGTTTGGCTTGGGTTAGAGTGGAGAGAAGAGGAGAAGGGCTAGTCCTAAAGCATACAAAGATAAGAGAAGAGATAAAAACCCTTGGAGTTACTTTTCTTGAGATCATAAAGATGATTCAAGATGCTCCTTTCCTTTGGAAGCAATCACTCAAGCAATCAATCAAATATTATATTCAAGCTCCTAAGATCTTCATTTGGCTTGTCTCTCTTAACTTGGCTACTCATGACAATGGTCCTTCTTACTATCTCAAGATGGAATCCCTATCACACAAGAACAAACATCAAAAAGTTCACAACACCATAAGAGGAATGGACAAAGAATGAGTTTAGATTAGGAGGTCCTTTGAAGTCAACTTTAAGATTTAGCATTCTAAAGGCATGAGGCCTAGTTGCTCTTCAATAATTTTAGCATTCTAAAGGCATGAGGCCTAGTTGCTCTTGAACTCCTTTAAGCATGGGTAAGGTCCTAATTCTAAGTCCTTTCTCCTTTTTCATTGGATTCATACAAACAAACACAAAGCAAACACAAGGCAACAATATATTTATATACAATAATGAGCTCAAATGAGCAAAAGGAAAATAGCATAAACATAAAATATGTGCTCAAGTGAGCAAAGGGGAAAATAAATATGAATAAATGAGCAAGAAAGTAAATTGCAAGGAATTAAATGCTCAAGTTAAAGTTAGTAATTAGTATGGTTAATGTTAGTGTATCATAAGACAATTTAGCGCTATGTTAAGCAATCGTAAGTGGACTAATGTAGTAGTCACACCTATCTGAGGCCGGTTAATAAAACTATAGGAAAATAAACATAAGTTAGAGACCATGACTAGTAAGCCAAGCTCCTACAACTTGTCATGCCAAAAGAAAAGAAGAAAGGCCTTGTATGGACTTTAGGTTTTTTGCTTGACCAAGAAGCAACCTATCTTGGACACAAAGCAACTCACTTGATCATGGATCAAGTTGAGTTTGATTTGGATCAAAGAAGGTTAAACCTCTCATATATCAAGACCAACCATAAGACATTAACTCATTGGCCAAAATAAAAAAGAAATGAGATGAAGATGAAATGAAATGGAAAGAGAAATAAAGTGTCAAATACAAATGGTCAAATGTGAATCAAATCATCATCAACCAATGGTAAACAGAAGAGAAATTAAGATTAGAAGTCAACAAGTCAAACATATTTTTTTTGGTATTTTTGAAATTAAAATAAATGCAAAATAAAAATGGACAAAATATGGTCAAACCTCAAATTCAATTCAAATCAACTTAAACAAGTCCAATTAAATTCTCATAGGTCTAACATGGTCAAACAAGGTTTGACAAATTTTTTCAACAATTTTTGAAATCAGAAACTATTTTAAATCAATTAAAAACAATGAAAAATAACACAAATGAATTAAAATCTCAAATCAATTAAGAAATTGATGAGACTATTTTTCATTGACTTATCATGATCCATCTGTGTTAAGAAAATATTTTTGGATTTTTCAGATATCAAAAAGTATTTAAAATGAATTAAAAACTATTAAAACCCAAATAATTCACAAAAAATATTAAATGAAATCACAAAAATAATTAAAAATCAGAATATGAAACTAGATTTTTCAAAAAAAAAATTGCCATTGGTCTCATATTTTTGTGACTTCAAATAAAATATTTATGAATTTTTGAAAATAAATGGAATTAATAAAATTAAAACAGAAAAATAGAAAATGGCAAAAATCAGCGCCCATTGGATCTGTTTCATTAATTGACGTGGCACCATCATTCGGTTCAGAGGCGCGGTCATACCATGATCTTTAGTCAAGCGCATCACATGATGAATTAAAATAAGTCAAATGAATCAATGGCCACGATTATAACATTTGAGCCAGATCTGAGGGACATGAAGCATCCACGTGGGGATGGTGGTGGAAACCACCATCTTCTCCGGCCAGAGAACAAACTCTGGCCACCACACGTAGGGTTTTCAACCTTATTGAAAATGAAAAACAATGGTACCAAAATGAAGTTGGGGTGATGTACATCACCCCTGTAACCTTGGATCTTCCTCAATGTTTCTATTTAAAGAGAAACAAGAGCTTGAAGATCATGGTGTTTGATCTGAAGTGTCTTAATTCATGAAATTAAGACCACCACTGGCCTGCCTCTTGCTCGAGTACTTCAGAAAACAGTTCAAACCAGAGAAATCCATATGGTATAACAAGATCTAGATCAAAACAGTTGAGTGCTATACCTCTGAAATGTAGCTTTGAACAACACGATCTCTTCAAGCTTTTGATCCCAATTTGATCTGGAGATATGATGAGGATGCAAGGCTAAGGAATTAAGACTTGAAGATCAACTAAGGATGTTGAAATTCAAGCTTGAAATTGAGAAATGAAAATTGAAATTCCTTTGAGTAAGGGTGAGGTTTCAATCCAGCAGAGTTTCAGATCACCTTGAGGGTCCAATTTGAATGAGCTAACACTTCTATTTATAGCTGAGCTTGAGGCAATGAGGTGCAATGCTCGTGTGCATGAATTTTGGGTCCTCCATGCATGGGTCTGTACAGGCGCATGTGAGGCCTAAAAGTGAATGGAAATGCAAGCTAAGCTCAATTAGAAATTATTTGGACATGCAACTGGCTTGGCATTAGCTTGTACATCAAGTTATAATGTGAATTGCATAATTGAACCTAAACATTGAGCTCTTCGAAAGTCCCACATGGAAAATCCAAACATGGTGGTGTGAGTAATGGTTGGAAAGCTATTGACATAAGGAATAAAAGTTATGTTGGACAAAATTCCATTTGGATTTTGGAAATTTATGAAAGCTGAGTTTGAAGTTTGGGGTATAAAACATGTCTTTGAAAATTTTGCCAAAAACAAGTAGCTTCAAGCCCTTATGTTTCAATGATTCAAGCCTCAAATGAAACAATCTTAAAAACAAAGTTTGTAGATATTTTCAAGATGATCAATTTAGACTTAAATTTTTCATCATTTGGATTTTTAATGAGAAAGTTATGGGCACTTGAAGTTGGACACTTTTCAAATTCAATGGCTTTGGTCCAAAGTGACCTATAATGTTTTGTATTATCACATGTGTTTCTTTTAGGGTTATGAAATTTTTTCCAACATAAAAATTTAAGTAGACATCTTAATATTTCCAATTCAATTGGTATCACCTCAAAATCATAAAAAATAAGGAAGTTAGGTCCTTGGGAAGTTGACCCAAAATTTGGATTTTAGTCAAAATGACCTATAATGTTTTGAAATGAATAATGACATTCCAAGTTTCAAATGGATTTTTGATGAACATTAAAGTTTTTCATATGGTTATTAAGAACAATTTTTCTCTTGGGGTCATCTTCATTGAACAAACACATCAAAAGTTATTCTCAGTGATCTTCAGTTTAGTCAGATGACTTGACTGGTCAACTTTTCAAGGCCAAACTTCAAATCTTGATAAATGAATGATTGAGGGGACTCAAATAGGCTCATATATGCATAAAATAATGAGTTAAAGAACTTCCTTTGATTAAATTTGATCATAGGTTGAGGTTGCTTCATGAGCAAGGCACAGTCAATGCATAGTTGAATTAAGGTTTCCTTCGGAAACAATCCTCAAGCCCCTTGGGTTATCTTGATCAAATTGAAAAATTGAGATACTTGGGAGACATAGATGATTATTAGGAGCTTTATGGACCATTGTCATGCTTTTTCTCATCTTCATCTAGCCATTGCTTTGAGCTTAGGAGCCTCCTATGAGCATGGGGCACATGATCACTTGAGCTTCAAAACAAAAAGAGTTAGTGACATATTTTTGTGATTTTGGTTAGTAATCAAAAATAAGAAAAGCAATAATATACAATACAAGCATGCTTGGTGATCTCAAACCACTCACACAAATCTCAACCCTAAGGTTAAGGAGCCAAACATGCTATGATCCTTGAGGCAATGCACTGAGCAATGATATGATGCCATGAGGGATCTTAGGGTCAAAATTAGGGTATTACACCAGCAACAACAGTAGGATTGGTCACCCCAGCAGCATGGTGATGTTGGAAGCAGTAGAGGCAGGGGTCCTCTGAGATTGGAGAATCTCCAAGATAGTCTCCATGTTTCCCCTGAAGAGGTTCATTTCGCCTTGAACCTGGGAAAGGGACTCGTGGACAGCAGCCTTGTCAGGTTCGTATTCGGCCATGATCTTTGACTTGTTGGAGCGTGTATAGTATTGATGACGAGTTGTCGTTGTTGCTGTGGAAAAACAGCGAGAGTAAGCATTTTGTTTTCTGGCGGCTTTTGATAAGTAAATGTATGGATGCATGTATGTTATGCGAAAAGATTGATGTGTACATTTATTTTTCATTCATTTTTTTGTAAAGGAAAACGATTCCAAGGAATCCGTGAGTCTGTTTATTTAACACAAGCAAATACAAAGCATAAAGAGAGACTGTTTATGAAGCCAATAGCTGAGAAATTCTTTTATTCAATATCAGAATACAAGTACAAATCAAGGAACTGCCCATTGGGATACAAGAGTATCACATTGGTCCTATCAGACCTCAACCTAGTGAATTACAAGTCAAACTTAAAAAGCACTAACTAGAAACATCTTGATAACAAGTCTTCGTAATAAGTCGGAGACTTCAGGGACAGGCATATGCCTCACTTCCCCAATATCGCACTCCTTTTAGGTGGTAAGTTGTGATCAAGTTTGTTTGGAACACTGCTCACGACTGTCTTCTCTCGGTTGGGGAGATCTTCAGGATGCCTATTCACTTGTGTGTTGGTGCCTTCCAGGTTTTTATGTGATTTCTCTTTTAGCTCTCGAATCTCTTCTAGTCTTTGATTCAGCTCATACTGATTCTGGCAGAGGGTGACTTCTAGCTGCTTGGTGCAACTTTGCTCATCCTTCAGCTCTTTCTTGCAAGCTTCTAGCAGACTTTGGAGCTTCTAGGTTTGTTCCATGTGTTCAAGTTCCGCTTTGCTAGCTCGGTATTGAGTTTCAGCTAATTGCTTTTTTTTTGCTGTCAAACTGGCATAGGTCCCTTTGAGTGTGTCACCCACTTTGAGTCTCTTAAATACCTCTCTTTGCACCTCATCATCTGCTTGACGAACTCTATCTCTCTTCTGATTCAGATTGAACTTCAAGGTTTCTTTCTCTAAAGAGATCTTACCAAGCCTAGATCTGAGATCAGCATTCTCTTTCTCTAGGGTCTTGATAACCTTCTTCAATTCATCGACTTCATAATTTTGATGGTTCACTGGTTCAAAAGGCTTGACATTCATGGACGGTTCAGGCAAGAACGACAACAAAACCTCACTGACTCTGTCTTTGACCCAACTAGTGTAATCTTCCTTGGTGATGCAATTCTTCTTACCTATCTCTACTCTTCCTTGAGGACAAATTGCTCCCCAAGCCTTGACAATCTTCTTGATCAGTTCTATCTCTTCGACCCCTTCATATAAGACAAAACCTCCTACACTCTTGAGATCAGGCTTGTCCACCATAGGGTATCCCAGTTGTCATAGTGCTAACCTCGGGTTGTAGTTGATTCCTTCTTTTGTACCAAGAAGAGGTACATTAGGAAAATCCCCACAGTTGAGGATAAGCTTGACACCATCGTAAACTCGAGAATACCAAGAAATGTCTTTGATGTTCTGGGACATGATCCGCTGGGACCACTTTAAGTTATCTTTATTCTCAACAAAAGGGCCTTTGCTTATTAGATGCGAAATAAACCATCTATACAGCTGTAATACCCCAAAATTTACCCTACAATTTTTCCTGGAAGCATGTGATTATGTTTCACACTTCATTGGCATCATACTAGGTCATACTCGTCGAATACTGCATTAGTGACTTGGAAATCAGGTTTTGATTGATCACTCCTTAACAGAAGGAGCCTACACAAATAAATATTGAGAATTGGACTTCATTCTCTAAGTATACAAGTCTCAAGGGTCTCAAGGGGCTCCATGTATCTTATTATGGTCCTCAGTTCATCAGTGAAGGATTCAGAGCTATCAGAGTGTTCATCTGGATTTAATCAGGAAATTAGGGTTTCATGGCTACCTGCAACAGGCAATGTTTGGTTGGAAGTAGAGGAGCTCATCCATGTCATGATTGGAGAGGCATCTTGGCCTAGGAAGACTCACAATTATCTCAGAAAGATCCATTAGCAAGCAGTGCAATCAGTTCCTGATCAATTTTGCCCTAAAATTAGGGTCTGGTATAAAATCAGTTTATTTCTGATTCTTTGGGTGAATCTCTTTTCCATGGCCCTCCATATGTCCATAAGGGTCTACATACAAAAAATCAGTTTTTAATTTGAACCCGAAGTGCTTCAATTGATCAATGGAATCGGGAATCAGACAATTCGGGAAAAGTCAACTGTGGGGCCAGAAAAGTCAACTCCTGACTTTTTGAGAGTGGAATCTCACAATTCATTCCTAGGGGAGCCTACATGTGAAATTTGGTCAAGGTTGGATCATGGATTTGTCATTTAATCAGGAATTGGAAAAGTTACTTAATTTGGAAATGGTTGACCTTCCATTTTAGGCAAGTTTTTATGATTTTTGCATTCACTTTAAGCCCATTTTCCATCAAGATAAAAGCTCTATTTGAAAATTTCTCCAACATGAAGTTTGTTCCTTTTGTTCCAAGATTTCTAGAAATATAACGTTTGCTCCATTTGGATCAAAATTGAGAAAGTTATGCTTGGTCAAAGTAGGGCATATTTTTAGGACACTTAGAAAAATTTCTAAGTCTAAAAATCTTTAAAGTTTGTTAAAACTTCTTGGCCAGTTTTCTTAAATTTCAAGGCACCAATTAAAAATATTTTCTTCACAACAATTATACCTTGTCATGTCCTCTTTCACCTCCCTTTGGAGTCATCTCATTTGGATCCATGGTTTGAGAGATACACTCACTTAAAGTTGGAACCATGACTTGAAATTTCTAGGTAGATTTTATGCCTAACTTGCCCAACCAATCCTGCAATGGTGTGGCATGATCTTGAGGTTCATTTTTCATCTTCTTCCATTCATTATTTCCATCCATGCTCAATATGAAACATGCCATACTCCATGTTTTCTCTCTACTGTTTGCATTATCTCCTCAATTGGTGATGTGCTCATCAAGTTATGTTGCCACAAAGTCACCATCTTGAAATGATTTCTTGCTTGCTTGCCAAACCAAACCAGCCATGCTGCACAAATGCACCTCCACAGCCAATGTTTTGTTTGCCTTATTTGGCCATGCAGCATATTTCCATTCACTTAAGCTTTTCCAAAATAAGAAACATTAGCCTTGTCATACAAAACTCTCACGTGCCCTCTTTCTAATACACCTCACCCAACTTACATCCTTTGCTCATGGACAAACAATTTATTTCAGAGCCCATTAAGGAGTTTGACCCATAATATTTAAGACAAGAAACCCTAAACATGAAAGGAGGCAGTGGATTTTCGAGTAAGCAAGGCAAGGTCATTAGAGGTCAACTTCCATTTTTCTCAGCAAGTTCTTGAGGTGAAGCTTTTTGAAGCACCAAGGAAGCATCCTTTTCTTCTAGCCTCTCCACAGTCAAGAAGCAGTGGACTAGACTTCCACTAGGTAACTCTTTTGCTCCATTTCCATAGCCATTATCATGCTTGCTTCATTACTATTTACCATGCTAATCATATGCTTATGCTTGCTTTTGAAGTCCTCAGTATGAGGCATTGTTCATGGTGTTGATCTATGTTGTTGATTTTCTGCTCATGCCCGTGTTCATGTTGACACTTTGTTGTCAACTTTTCTCCATGAATAAGCTACCATCTCACCTAAAACAAGTTACCATGTTAATCCTTGCATTTTGTACTTGAGATCTGGGCTTTGTTTCATGATTTTTGATGCATTATAGTGTGCGTATTTTTGAGTTGAAGTTGAGAAAAATACACTGCATTTTCTGCGTTTTTTTGCATGGACATGGCTAGGGTTTTTGCCCAATGAATAAGATGACCGTGTGTCATCTTGAGAGCCATTGGATCCAACACATCCATTTTAATCTGGTCCGCCCATTTTGTTTTGTCTTTTAGTGACTTAAGTGGAAGTGACCAGTTGATAAAGGTTCACATGGTTATTTTAAATAAAATGTTTATTTTGTTATGTCACGCCCAGATTTAAGTTGGTTTGGATCATGGGCTTCCACTGTTTGCTCTTAGCGCCCCCCTTTCATGGCCCATCAGCGCTAATACACTTCTCTTTTCATTTTCTTTTTTAATTTCCATTTTATTCTGTTTTAATTTTAATTAATTTAAAATGTTTTCTTTGTTCATAAAAATATTCAAAAATATTTTCCATATTGCTTGATGCCTTATTTAATTTTATTTAATTTTTATTTTCGCATTTATTTAGTAATAATATTTTATTTTAATTATTCATTCCAAGTGGTCCAATTTAGCATACACTAAATTCTTGATTTTATTTTTATAACTTAAAATTATTTTCAGCTTCTGATTTTTGGGATGAAGGTTGACCACTGCCCCATGGCCAACATGACTTTTTCTTGGATTTTTATTTCACATTTTCAATTTTTTTTGATTTAATTTTAACCTAGTGTTGTTGATTGACTTTTGGTTTGACTTCTGTTTTATTTCAATTAATTCATGTACTAATTTTCATTATTTTTAAAATCTAATTGGGGGATGATGATGTCCTGACCCCACCTTACTTAGTTTAATTTTTCATAATTTTCCTGATTAATTTGCTATTTATTTGCTATTTATTAAGTTGGCTTGAATTTTCAGTTGACTTCTTTATGATCAATGTTTGATTTAGGGATTGCTTAGAGCAATTGAAGAGATCCTTTGATCCTCCCTTGTTCGTCTCATAGGCCATGTATTAGAGGCCTTTTATCTTGATTTTATTTGATCCTTGCCTCATTTCCTGATTTAATTATTTTAGTAGACCCTTTTGTGCATCTTTTCATTTGTCTGATTCATCTGTTATCTGTTACACTTGTTTCTTTCATCCATGTTTACCATTGCTTGATTGTTTAACATGTTCATACTTCCCATGCCTTGTTTAATGCTCCGTTATTTCATTCTTTGATTCTTTGATTTGATTATATACCTGTTTACTTATCTGATTTGATTGATAACTGTTGCCTACTTGTATGATGATTGAGGCATATATTCTTATTGTTTGATTGCCATGAACCATCCCCATTCATAACAAATGTACCCCTATCCCATAAAGCGTATAATATTTATTCTTTCATTCTTTATTCATTTGTTAATACAAGAATTAAAATGAACATCCGATAATCATTTCAAAACAAGATCAAAAGCTCGATCCAACATCGAGTAATCATTTCAAAACTTAACAGAACCAGTACGCATTCATCCTCTCCTCTTGTAAGTCGATCGCCTCAGGCATTTCTATCTACCTTTATCCGTGACTCCTCTCCTCTTGTAAGTCGATCGCCTCAGGCATCGCCATCTACCTTTATCCGTTTAGGTAGCACCCATTAGGTAGAACCCTTTGTTCCGTTTAGGTAGCACCAATTAGGTAGAACCCTTTGTATGATAACATAGGTAGAATTCCCTTATTTCTTTGCATGCTTACATTAGGTAGATGTTCCCCTTTGTAAATCCTAACACATAGGTCAACATGGCATGACAACTCTAGGCAGAGCTTCCCCACTTTTAGACCTTTCATGTCTCTCCGATCTTGTGGCATGTCAGTCCGTTCTATTGCAAAGAGGTAACTGCCTAAGACTCGATTCAGCGAGCTGCGACACCTACTGCTAGGACGTTGAACACATTTCCCACTTTCCTTTGACACAGCTGGTGTCCTCTTTTGTAAGTCCATGTTCAGATGGCAATCCTTAACCCCTAGGTAGCCGAACTACGATAACTCTGATTCTCATGTTCAGATGAGATACGTAGGCACGAGATGCGATGTCTTGCCGAGTTTGACTGACAACTAACAACTAATCCTTGCTTGATTTCACCCTTGCTGCGATTCTTTTCTCTCACCCTCGTTGCGATCGAGACCTTCCCTTTCTCTTGCCCTAGTTGCAATCGAGATCCTTGTTCTTGTAGTTAGTTGAACTACGTTTTGCTCTAATTCTCATTCCAGATGAGATACGTAGGCATAAGATGCGATGTCTTATCGAGCACACTTCTCTTTAGCCCATAGGTAGCCGAGCTACAAAGACTCTGATTCTCATACTCAGGTGAGATACGTAGGCAGTGGATGCGACATCCTTGCGAGTCATTTTCTTTTAACCTTCTTTTAGCAGATAGTACCTTAGATATACCTACACCCTTTAGACTAGAACAACAAGAGTGGATACCGTGGAGTACTACGGATGCGTAGGGGTGCTAATACCTTCCCTCCGTATAATCGACTCCCGAACCCTAGATTTGGTTGCGAGACTTTGTCTTTTCCTCTCTTCAGGTTTTCTTTGATCGTTTCCTTTCCCTCCTTTGGGATAAATAACGAACGGTGGCGGCTCTTTTGTTCTTTTTCCCGCAGGTTGTTTTTTCGCGTTGCGACAGCTGACAACTCTGCTGGGGACCTTGGTTTCCCTATGCGAGTCCCTCCTAGCTTTTGTGAGTTTCTTGTTTGTTGGGTGTTTATTCGTTTGTACAGTTATTTACTTTCAGCATTCATCTGCTTTATCTTATTGCATTGTGTACATATGATTGTTGTATCTGCTGGATCTGTTGGGTTGGTTGTTTGTTGGGATGGGTTGTTTTATGAGAGATAAGCCCACTACCCAGGCTTGAGCGTACACACAGGTTGTAGAGTGGATAGTCATGAGGCTTGCGTAGCATGTTGCTACGTTAAGTCGTTCATGAGACCCACACCCAGACGAGGTTTCTTTTGGATATATTCTGTCATACGGGTGTTCCGTAACGACAGGATGTTCCTTTAGAAATCGTCGACTCTGGTGACCATTTCCCGAGGACTCAGTCGAGGCACTCCTCCGAGACGCGATTATGTTAGCTCTGGTCGGCGCATCCTCGCTGCTCAACCTGAGGACTGTTAGGGACCAATTAGTACTACTTTTTATACCATTTTATTGGTCCCTTTTACCAAGTTTTGATGTTATTACACACTTTTATTCTCACTATTTTGTATAAATGCAATTAGATTTAATTTATTTTGTTTTGAATAGTTATTTCACATTTTTGTTAGTTTTGTAGAATTTCTGGGATAAGAAGGCTTTGGATTGCAATACCACATCTTGGAGGAAGCTTGCCAAACTATTAGAAGCCAGAATGATTTATCCTATATCTGATAGTGCATGGGTGAGTCCGGTACAAGTGGTCCCCAAGAAAGGCGAAATGACGGTGATTAAAAATGATAAAAATGAGTTGATTCCGACGAGAACAGTGACAGGGTGGAGAATGTGTATCGACTATAGAAGGTAGAACCAAGCCACAAGGAAAGATCATTTCCCACTACCCTTCATGGATCAAATGTTGGAGAGGTTCGCCGGCAAAAATTTCTACTGTTTCTTGGACGGATATTCGGGGTATAATCAAATTTCAGTAAACCCGACAGATCATGAGAAGACAGCTTTTACGTGTCCTTTTGGCATCTTTGCTTACCGAAGAATGCCTTTTGGATTATGTAATGCACCGGCCACATTTCAACGGTGTATGCAAGCTATATTTTCAGACTTGATAGAAGAATGCATTGAGGTGTTCATGGACGATTTTTCTGTTTATGGATCATCTTTTGAATTGTGCTTAAAGCACCTTGATGTAGTTCTGGGGAGATGCGTGGAGACCAACCTAGTGCTCAACTGGGAAAAATGCAATTTTATGGTCACTGAGGGTATAGTACTTGGTCACAAGATTTCTTCTGAAGGGCTATAGGTGGACAAGGCCAAGGTGGAGGTTATTGAGAAATTGCCACCTCCAACTAACATTAAAGGGATAAGAAGCTTTCTAGGACATGCCGGTTTCTATCGGAGATTCATACAAGATTTTTCAAAGATCGCAAAGCCACTGAGCAATTTGCTCAACAAAGGTACGCCTTTTCTTTTTGATGAGTCATGTGTTAAAGCTTTCTTAGATTTGAAAGAAAATTTGGTCACCTCACCAATAATCGTAGCACCAAACTGGAACCTTGATTTTGAACTCATGTGTGATGCTAGCGATTATGCAGTTGGTGCGGTGTTAGGGCAAAGAAGCGATAAAGTTTTCCATGCCATACACTATGCTAGTAAGGTGTTGAATGACGCACAAGTTAATTATGCAACAACTGAAAAGGAATTACTAGCCATAGTATATGCATTGGAAAAATTTAGAGCTTACTTGATTGGTTCAAAAGTTGTAATCTACACTGACCACTCAGCGATAAAATATCTGCTTACCAAGCCGGATTCAAAACAAAGACTTATTCGTTGGATCCTTTTATTACAAGAGTTTGATCTAGAAATTCGGGATAAAAAAGGTTCTGAGAACTTGGTGGCAGATCATTTGTCTCGTTTGGTCAACGTAGAAATTACAAACAAAGAAGAAGAGGTGAGAGAAGAGTTTCCAGATGAAAAACTTTATGCGATTCAAGTGAGGCCTTGGTTTTCTGATTTTTCTAATTACAAAGCAACTGGTTTAACACCGGAAGACCTCACTTGCAATCAAAGAAGGAAATTCTTAGCAGATGCAAAATATTATGTTTGGGATGATCCCTATCTGTTTAAAGTAAGAGCAGACAATATTTTGAGAAGGTGTGTAACAATTGAGGAGTCAAGAGACATTCTTTGGCACTGTCACAACTCTCCGTATGGAGGTCACTATAGTGGTTTGAGAACAGCCACTAAAGTACTCCAATCGGGTTTTTATTGGCCATCTTTATTCAAAGATGCGCACGAACATGCGAAGAGTTGTGATACTTGCCAACGGAGTGGAGGAATAGGAAAACGGGATGAAATGCCTCTAACCAACATGCTTGAAGTGGAGGTTTTTGATTGTTGGGGTATTGACTTCGTTGGCCCATTCCCCTCTTCTTTCTCAAATGAGTACATACTAGTAGGTGTTGATTATGTTTCGAAGTGGGTGGAAGCAATTGCCTCACCTAAGGCCGATGCCAAAACTGTGATCAAATTTTTAAAGAAGAACATATTTTCACGTTTTGGTGTGCCTAGAGTGTTGGTAAGTGACGGAGGCTCACACTTCTGCAATACACCCTTAGAAAAAGTTCTGCAACATTATGGGGTAAAGCACAAGGTGACCACTCCCTACCACCCACAAGCGAACGGGCAAACTGAGGTTTCAAACCGGGAAGTCAAACGGATCCTTGAGAAAACAGTCTCAAATTCAAGAAAAGATTGGTCCTTAAAACTGGATGAAGCTTTGTGGGCGTATCGTACTGCCTACAAAGCACCTATTGGGCTGACTCCGTTTCAAATGGTGTATGAGAAGACTTGTCATCTCCCAGTGGAAATGGAGCATAGAGCACTATGGGCTCTTAAGTTCTTGAACTTCGACTCCACTCTAGCTGGAGAAAGAAGGAAAGGTCAACTCCATGAATTGGAGGAATTGAGGAACGATGCATACCATTCTAATAAGCTGTACAAGGAAAAGGTAAAGGCATACCATGATGGAAAGGTCCGCCATAAGGAGTTTCATGTTGGACAGATGGTATTGCTCTTTAACTCAAGGTTGAAGTTGTTTCCGGGTAAGTTGAAGTCAAAATGGTCAGGACCATTTGTTGTCAAGGAAGTACGGAATTATGGAGCCATTGTGATAGAGGACCCAAAGTCTCAAGAAAGTTGGACTGTCAATGGTCAAAGACTGAAAGTCTATCATAGCGGTGACATAAACCGTGATGTGTGTGTCTTGTCATTATCTGGATCAGGCTAATCGAGGTACCGTCGAGCTCTTAACGACGTTAAACAAAGCGCTGGTTGGGAGGCAACCCAACGTTGTTAGTTTGCATTTTAATTTTCTCTGTCCTGTGATTTTTAACTCTGTTAAAGTTTTAGAGTTTTTAAGTTCTGTTTTTGGCAGTTCGCGCCGCGACCTCCTGTTCGCGCCGCGAACTGAATGAATAAATTTGAGTGGGTTCTGTTTTTTGCAGTTCGCGCCGCGAACTGAATGAAAAATTTTAAGTGGTTCTGTTTTCTGCTGTTCGCGCCGCGAACACTATTCGCCCCGCGAACTTTGCGTGACAGAATCACTTAAATACTGTTTAGGTCATTTCTTTTTCATTTCAAACATTCCTCATTTCAAACCACTTTGCCGCACTTTCACCCCACTCTCAAAATCCCACCAAATCTTAAGATTCTTGCGTTTCAATTGTTCAAAATCTTCATCTTTTGGCAAGCGTTAACGATTCATAAGGTATTTGCTCTTAAATTTCTCTTTTTCAATCCCTCTTTAGGATTTTCATTAGGGTTGATTGGAAATCAAATTTTTCTGTTGAATACCGCTTGAAATCGTTTTGCATGTTTGATTTAGAATAGGATTAGGGTAGAGTTGAGAAATTTGATTGATTGGGAGTAGATTTCTCCTCAATGGTGGAACCCTAGGAAGCTTTGGGGATTTCCTGAATTCGCAGAGTTCGCGCCGCGACCTTGCCTTCGCGCCGCGAACTGTGAATTCCAGCAGCATATTTTTTTTGTGTGTTAATTGTTGCTAATGTTGTTCATATTTGTTCTGTGGTTGTTCTGGTGTTGATTGCAGATGTCCAAAAGAACTAAAACCATGGCACCTCCTCAAGCACGTTCATTCAGGAAGTTCATTAGTGATGAACACGAGGCACGATTTGAGAGCCTCGTCAAGAGAACCATTTTGCCTGAAAGGTTTATTCGGCTAGCTCCAACCGGGGTGTATCACAGCGTGGTTGCGGCTTTTGAGCAACGAAAGTGGATGAAGTTATGCGAACCGGAAGCCGCAATCAACTACGACATTGTTCGATAATTTTATGCGAATGCTATGCATCGCGAGGAGGGTACGGCTTTCATTTACCGATCCAGGGTAAGGGGGAAGATCGTCTCCTTTGGAAGGGATGATATTAATGCTTATCTGGGTAATCCCTTAACTCTCGGAGAGGGTGAGCGTTGTGAGTACAGTATCATGGAGGCAGCTAACAGATGGAATCTGGAAGCGGTCAATGCTACCCTATGTCTCAGCGGAAAATCTTATGAAATGAATGATCAAGGACACCCGAAATTATGGAAAAGGGAAAATTTCAATTTGGAAGCTAGGGATTTTCTGGTGCTACTGTTGTCTAATATCCGACCAAGAAGCCACACCACCACAATTCCTATGGACGTAGGGTGTCTATTGTACTGCATCATGGTTGGAAAGTCTGTGGATGTTGCAGCCCTTATTTCAGGAGAATTGAGAAAGATAGTGTTAAGCGGAACCAATTTCGGGGGCAAAGCTGGTGTGCTAGCTTATCCAGGCCTTATCATGGGACTGTGCCGTAAGGCAAATGTTCCCATCCCTGAGGAAGTACACTTCTCGATCACCAGCGTGATCAATGATTCATACCTGAACAGGTTCCTGCATAACCCAAATGATAAGACTGATGCACCCGGTACTTCTTCATCCAGAGCCCGAGCCAGACCCCGACCTCAACCTCAACCTCACACTACCCCAGGTTTTGATCAGATGGCGTTTGCCAACTACTGCTGCGAGAACTTTGAGGCCTCCAGGAGGTCTCAATCATTTCTTTTCGATGCCATGCAGCAGCAGTTCCAGAACACGTTTCTGGCACCAGAGGCCCAAACTTTTCCTTCGCAAGCTGACTATGCAGCTTATGCTAATTGGCCTGAGGGCAGGCCAAATTTTATGGGGGGTGCAGGAGGTAGTGCTGACCCAAATGAGGAGATGGAAGATGTTCTCGGAAATGTAGGTGGTGATGAAAAGGACGAGGATTGAAAATGTGGAGATTTGAGAGTTGTTGTATTTCTGAGTTTCTTTGTACTATGTCTGTTTCTGTTTTTGAGAAATTTTGATGTACTTTTGGGTGGCTCTAGTTCACCATGACTTTATCTTGGCACTTTAATTTT
Source organism: Lathyrus oleraceus (assembly GCF_024323335.1). Lineage (NCBI taxonomy): Eukaryota > Viridiplantae > Streptophyta > Magnoliopsida > Fabales > Fabaceae > Lathyrus > Lathyrus oleraceus. The sequence goes on from NC_066581.1 coordinate 480,642,405, forward strand.
TTTTTAGTATTTTGACAATTGCATGAATGCTAGTTGAGAATTAAGTGTGTTTTAATCGAATACTGGTTTACAAACATTTTTGTTAATTGTTCTTACTCTTAAGTCAAGCTTTAAGCTACTGAGAAATGATCGCAAAGAAAGAAGCATCAGACACTTCGAGTGGTGATGATAAGAATTAATGTCGGCATTTCAAGGTACACTTTATCGCTTTCTAGACTTAACATGAGTAGTTTGATGGTTTGTGCAAATTCCATTTCATAAACTCATTGAAATGTATGTCATCTTTGAATCAAAATAGGACTTAACCATTTGTGAGGAAGCTTTCCATTGTACACTAAAAAGCGGGAAACCGAGCATTACTTTAACTCATTCTTATCATGCTAAATCATGCATCAAGCTATTTGTGTGTAAATTTTTTGAAAATGATAGAGGCATTGTTTGTGAGAAAAACCACTTGACCAAAAAGTTTGAATCAACTAACCTTGTGAGGAATAATCCTTAGTTAAACCCCTTTGAGCTTAATTTAGGATTCATTTTATTGATCATTGAAAAATCAATTGAAAATTGTGGAATAAATGAATCCTAATTTCTTTCGTGTCAATTGAAACCTTAAATCGAGTTGTTGAAAATTTTGCCTTTTGCTTATGTCTAAGTAGGGAGCATTATTGAATAAATTTGGTTTCGGAATCTAAAGTTGGGGAGAGTAGAGTGAAAAGTTGATTAGAAACTTGGAAAAGAGAATCGTTATAAAAGGGTGAAAATTTGAAAAGAAACAAGAAAAAAAAAATCACCCTTGAAACCATAGAGCAACAAAAAAAAAGAAAAACAAAAAAAACAAAAAAAAAACAAAGAAATGCTCATGGTTGTGTGGATGTGGAAAGAAAAAGAAAAAGAAAAAGATAGGGATCAAAGAAATGGAAATTGTGTAGAGTTGAATATTTGGGAATGCTCCCTTAGGATAGGCAACTTTGTAAATTCTCTTAATCATATCCTTTCTTGTAACCTAAGCCACATCACAACCTTTGAAAGATCTCTTGATTCTCATTTTTCACATGAGTTGGTATTTGTTGTGATAACCGCATGATTTGAGTTGTTGTTGATTGAATTGCTTGGATGAGTGAAAGTAACCCTTCATGTTATTCATCATTATTATGATGTGTGTGTAAGTTTGATTCAATTTTGACATATATGGTTTTGAATTCCATTGGAATGATTTTTGCACTCAACCATTTTCCTTATTCATGTTTTGTCTAGAATTAAGATAGGTGGACTGAAAAAAAAAATTGCCAAACACTTTTGAACCATTTGAATGTCCTTGGTAAATCCTTGCTCCAATCTTTTGTGTTATTGTCTTGGTTGTGAGGGTGGAAACTTTTGTTTAGGGACAAACAAAATGCTAAGTTGGGGAGAGTTGTTAGGGACCAATTAGTACTACTTTTTATACCATTTTATTGGTCCCTTTTACCAAGTTTTGATGTTATTACACACTTTTATTCTCACTATTTTGTATAAATGCAATTAGGTTTAATTTATTTTGTTTTGAATAGTTATTTCACATTTTTGTTAGTTTTGTAGAATTTCTGGGATAAGAAGGCTTTGGATTGCAATACCACATCTTGGAGGAAGCTTGCCAAACAAGGAAGCTGGAGAAGCAACAGTTCGCGCCGCGAACTGCCTTCGCGCCGCGAAGGCTGCGAATCCAGCAAGCTGACTGAGGGTCAAAAGTGCTGTTCTGCAGGAAAAGTTTATTGCCATTTTGATGTCTTCTTGGGAATTGCTTTTCTGCTTTAGATGACATTGTCCAATTAGGGAAATGTCAACCTTTTTTGTTAGAGACAAAATACATTAATCTAGGGCATTGAAAACATACACTATTATCATTCACACATTGTTATTGAGAGCTTTTTGTAAGAGAGAAAAGAGAGTTTTCTTCTTTAACTTTCTGCTTTGAACAATGATGATGAGGAGCTAAACTCCCTTTTGTCAAGATTGGAGGTAGTAGCTATTCTCATTTGTTTATGTATTCATTTTGATATATATATATATGATAAAGATTATTGATGTATTGAATACTGTTTTTGCTCTGAGTTGAAAACCAGATTTGAGTAGTTGTCGAGAGAGATTACTTGAGTTTAGACATAAAACAGATTTTCAAGTAGTGGATAAGTTGTAGAGATAGATTTATTCATTACTCTTCTTTAATATTAAACATTAAAGATTGCTATATTGATAGTTAGGTGGAGAGATCGTCTAAGGATCAATATAGTGATTATCACGATATCATTTAGACATAAATGACTTTGAGAGGATATTTGAACATCATCAATAATCTTGAATCTATGTATTTAACATAAGGAATCATAAACATTTGAAATAGTGAACTCCAATCTTGCCAAGCTTTTATATTTGACTAAGACCATTTCATAGTTTTTGTTAACATTTACTCACAAGATATTTTTCCAAACAAAACAACCCTGTTACGTTCTAAACTTATAACATTCGGATTATAGAACGGCGGTAATATCAACCAATCTCTGTGGATACGATACAAAAATATTTGCCGAAGATATACTATTCAACAAGGACCCAAGGCTGGGAACTTGCTTTTAGGATGTCCTGTTGAGGGGAGTCAGTGGATGTCTTTTGTCTCGTAAATAATACCAAACCTTCAGCGGTAAACGTATTATTCTCGACTGAAGGGCTAGAAGCTGGCAAACTTCTGTTCTTAGAACCTACCAGTAAGGGGCGGGCTAAATTCAGGAAACCATAACCTTCAACCAACCCGGTTTTCTGGTATTCTTGTTGGAGGAGAACTTTGATCTCTTATATGTTCCTCAGTGGTTTTCTCTTCAGATAGTGTGACCTGACAATTTTTCAAGTAGATACAGCAATCCTGATTCCCATGTCACTGCATTGCATCACATCATTTTGCATTCACATCATTTAACACATGTTTATCTATTCCCATGGGTTTATATCTTCTTCTTGATTCTAGTCGGGGTTTTCTGGTTCTCCTAAGATGGATATTGGCAGAAAGAGACATGTCGCCTACAAATTTCATGTGGTTTGTTTGGATCCCATTCAACAGCTAATGAAGTTAATGGATCATGATTCTCTAGAAAGATTCCGGAAGGATTACAGGTTGATTCTAAGTTTCGTTACGGTTCTCTCCAAAGATCAACACGATGCTCTCTTTACATTACTGCAGTTCTATGACCCTCCATTGAGGTGTTTTACATTCCCAGATTATATCTTGGTCCCTACTTTGGAGGAGATTTCCAGTTTTCTCAGAGTTCCTATCAAGTCACAGTTGCTATTCTATAGTTCTGAGTTTCTGCCCGATTTCAGCATGGTTGCTTCAGCTACATATTTGGGGAAATTAGTCTTGGAGTCTGTAGCAGTGTATTCGTCGCTATATGATTTATTGATTAAACCATAAGCAAAGTATACAATGAATCGAGTCGCCACCGCACTTTTATTTATCCTAAGGACTGGTTAAAAAGCGAACAAAAACCTAAGAAGTTTTACACGTAGAAAACCAATAAAAGATCAGAGAATCTGGGTAAGGGGTAAATTACGCAATGGGAAGGTGTTAGGCACCCATCACGTCCTAGGTACTCCTAGGGAGCCCTTTTCACACTTGTTGTATAAAAATGTTTATTTGTTTTGACATATTGTGCAAACATGAATGGGATGATGAGAAAAGAATGTACAAGTTAATTATTTTTGTGTTTGAACGGATGAACCCGTTGCCTATGTACCTTCCATCAAAGGTAAGGATCAAAACGCCGTAGTTCGGCTAAAAGATTTCCAAAAATTAGTGAGTTCATTTTAAAACACAAGCATTAAGGCTTTTCATTACCAATGGGAGAAAACTCAACCTGAATCAACAATCCACCATGCGAGGACGGCTTCAACATACTAGTGAGGGGTTAACCCTATAATAAGTATGGAAGACTTACAATCAACTCACTAAGGATGAGGTAAGATTTACATCAACCACTATGGTAATTAAAACCTAAGGCTAATGCATGAAAACATATTAACAATGGACAAAGCCAAAACAATTGAATGTGTGAAGTTAATTGATTATGATTATTCACAAAATATGGTCAAGGTAAGATTAAGATTGATTCAAAGAAGTGTTATGAAAAGTGAAGTTTGAAAAGCCGAGGACTTAAGGTCCAAGTTTCTAATTTGAAAAGCCATGAAAATGTTTGCACAACAAGTCAAAGTTTTTGAAAGCAAAGTGTGAAAAGGTTTAGGACAAAGAGGGTATGGATGATGGAATGTAAAACTTCTTAGAAAGGTTCACCTCTTGAAATCATATAGAAGATGATTCAAGTGTGTCCTTAGGAATAGGCAACAAAGCAAAGCAAAATAAAGGCAAGGTGATACCGGATGCCATCAATGGTCTTATACCAATCTCACAAACAAAAGCGGATACCGGATACCAATAAATGGATTTACACCAATCTCCTAAAACAAAACAATGATACCGGATGCCATCAATGGTCTTATACCAATCTCACAAAGCAAAAGCGGATATCGGATACCAATAAATGGCTTTACACCAATCTCCTAAAACAACAAAACTTGGATGTCAGATGCCAATCTATCTGGACTTATACCAACCTCCAAAGGATGATCATAGGAGTACAAATGCCAAAATCATGGACTTATAATTGCATCCTCACATACAACAAACAAACAATGCACTAAGGAATGGACATGAGTGACCAAGTGAAATGGTCTTACACTCTGTCCCTTCCAAATCATAGGAACAATGGCCAAAGAACATGGTCTTACAATTGTCCTCAATGGGTAAACTCAAGCAAACCACAAGATATGCAATGATGATCATGCAATAATGAACAATCAATGATGATAAGTGCACCAAGGCAAGCATGCAAACATGTACAAATGCAACAAGCAATCAATCGAACAAAGTCATTTAGCACCCACTATAACCAAACAATTAGGCTCAATCAAAGGGTTAGACTTAAAAGTCAACTGGAATAGGGTAAATGGCGCTCTTAACCTTGACATTGAGAGCCAAGGTGAAGCAGATGAAAGGATATGAGGGGTGTGCCTCATCACTCTTATCCCTGGTCAGGGAGAGCACTGAATATCAGAAGGTGTGGGAGTTCAGAAAGAGGGAACTCTCTCCACAAGTTAGACTCGATAGATCTTGGGTTTTTACTCACTATGCATCAACACATATGGTGTGAGCAAGGTGAGTGACTCACAGAATAGTAGGAGATAGGCTACATATCTCTTTTGTCTACCAATCGCCTCATATGAGGTCTTTACCTGCTTGGGGACAAAGTTAAACAATCACAAACATCGCCTCTTAAGGAGGACTTCAGACAGGTGCCTGGCTAAATAACAAGCCAGGTCTTCCAGACTACATGGAGACAAGAGAGTCTACCTCAATGCTTAAGCAAAGCAAAGCAATAGCAAGTTCTCAAAGGAACTAAAGCGACTATGGTACCTGAAATCAATCAAATATAATCAGTATCCCAATCACAAAGTCAAAACAAACAGCATAAGAACCAACAGACAACACAATCAATCACATGTGCAAAGCACAAACTCAAAGCAAATGAGTTAGCATCCTACAAAACAAACCAAGTTAGTTCATCAAAATCAATTAAACCAAACTCAATCAACTTGAATTAAACTCCTTAAAGCAATTGCTTCTTTAACCTGAAAAAACAACTCAAATGTGAGAAGTAAGACCACTAGGACATGCCTAGGGTCAAAAGGAGGTGAAAAATTCAAAACAGCAAGTGAAAATTGATCAAAATCAATATTTATCAAACAAGAGTAGAATCCAATTGGTCTCACATCAAAACTATGCACCAAATCCATTTCATAAGCTAAACATGTCAAACCATGCATTTTGGAATCACATTAGAGCAAACAGAATGATCACAATCAAACCAATACCAAAATAGCTCAATAAATTCCCAGAAAATTCAAGCTTAAACAAAACACATTCAATGAGCTACATATCCAATTTCATGCCATTTGGACCAGGGGAAGTATGGAAATGAAAATCATAAAGTCAACACAAGTTCATACAAGCTCATACATGGCATCAAAATATGCATTCACTTCAACCAATCATAAAACAGAGATAAAACATGATAAATGAATGGGACTAAAACCATGGCAAACCTCAAGATGTCTACAATACACATGCCAAATTTCAGATCCATCCAATTAATAACCAGAATTTCATAAATCAAATACAAACATGTCTCATAAATGGTCAACAATTGGTCAAGCAGGGGAGAAATTATCAAACAAATAGAAAATGCACTCAACAAATCCAGAAAAATTCACATGTATTCTCAACACTCATAAGATCAATCATGCAAAAATCCAGCTCAATTCAAGTTCAAATGGCAAGGCAAATAAAATCATGAAGAGGCACAAGGAATGGTATGGCATAAAATGTAACACCTACAAAGATCATACCATATCTCTCAATCCAGGAACTCAAAAATTGCAAACCACATATTAAAATGACCAGGAGTGAGTCTAGAATGCACATGTAAAATTTCACACATTTTGGAGCAAGCATCAAGATTTCATGAATGGAATGGCAAAGCATAAGCAAGAAACATACATGAACAAAGATTTTAGACCAAAATAAAACACAGCCGTGCACAACTTGTGATATCATGCTCATAAAAAACTAGAGGAAAAATGGAGATCAATGCAAAAATCCCCATACAATTTGGATGCTCCATGAATTATTTATGAATTTTTGAAGTTTAATCACAAAATGAAATAAACATTTGAACAGATAAAATGAAATAATGCTGAGCGTGGCAAAGTTGTAAATATGCTACTCACTTAATGAAACTCTGCGTTTCATTAAGTGAGGTGTCCTCACGTGAATGGATGCAGGGCGCGGGAAACAACTATTCAAAAGCAAAAGCCAGGCATGTGGATCAAATCGCGATCTGGAGAAGAATTTCGAACACCTTCATCGTGTTCTTCATGTTCTTCATGAACATGAACAAATTTTCATGAAAATACGCAAGCAGCATACCATTCGAATCAGCAAATTATGTAGATCACTAAAACAACAAGCATTCATCATAACTCTAAGCATGCTAATCAGATCGAGCAAAAGAAGATTTCATATCCAAACTTCAAATCTAGATTTCTTCATCAATACTTAATGGATTAACACGATCTAAGTTTCAGTGTACTCTAGGTTGCAAGATCTACCTAAACCACATGCTCATTTTAGCAATTAAAGAATTTGAAATCTGACCTTATGAATATGCAGTTCTTGATTCAGCTCGTTTCAAGACTCCAATTGCCAAAACAGATGCTGATTGATGCAAGGGAAGATGAAAGGAATTGATGCTTTAGCTCAAAACCTCCTGGATCAGCTTGGATCTTCAACTACCATGTGCAAGCTCAAGATGCAACAGCCACGATTCTTCAAGTTTTCTCCAAGATCTTGTTCAACAGATGCTTGATTGTTCCTGCAAATGATGATCAATGCCAGAGCCAGCACGGAGAGTGATGAATTTTGATGAAAAAGTGGAAAAAGTTTTGAAGAGAAATTGAGAGAATTTGAGATTTTTTGGATTTTGATCTGAGATTGTGAATGTGGATCCCGATTTTCTGTTAGAATTAGGTATATATACCTCCTGTTAATCAGCTGTGCTAATCATGCTTAGCAAAATGGAATTGGATTAGCAAATTTCACATGTTATGCAATTTGGCACAAATGCCCCTATGTAAGTGTGATTAATGAAACAGTGCAGAAATCATGTGCTAGCAAGTCACAAATTCAATTTCAAGGCAATTAGAATTGGTTTGGCATGAAAAGGATGCATATTTTCAAAAATGATATTTTCCCACCAAAATTCAAAATGAAATCACTTGAAAAATGACCTTTTTATGTGAAAGTTTTTGATGAAATATAATGATGCATTATGATAGTACATGTTAAATGTGGTTTTCTCAAAAAAGAATCACCCAATTTGGCCAAATGGTTTGAAAGTTATGCCACTTTGAAATTCCAAAATTCTTGAAAATGATTTGATCATAACTTGCCAACCATAAATGAGAAATGGATGTTCTTGGACTTTTTGGAAAGGCAAGGGCAAGATCTTCAACTTTCATGTTGGACAAAATTTGATTTGAAGCTTGCTTGGACATGTAATTTTGAGGAGAATGACTTTCCATTTTTGGCAGCTGAAAATTACAGGTCATTACTATTTTGGGAAACTTTTCATCTGACCTCCAATCCTTCACTGTGGATGTTTGAAATTTTATATGAGGCTTGTATGGCCATGAATGAGACCTTCCCAACCATCTCACACCTTCCAATTCCTGATTAAATGTACAGTTGACCACAGTTGACTTTGCTAGGGTTTTGGTTGACTGAGCCATGTTCTGATGAATTTCAAGCCTCTTTCTCTTGAGATCTTGATACCAAATGATACCATAACTCATGTGAACCTCTTATGAATTATCATGGTGCCCAAATTCTTCAAGAATGGCCACCATCCATTGCTCAATGAATGATTTGACTGTTTTGACCTAGTTTGCTTCAGCTGCAAGAAACAAGGTTAGATGACAATATTTTTGTACTTTTGGGTTAGTAACCAAATGAAAAGCAATGATATACAAATGCTAAACATGCTTGGTAATCAAGAATCACACTCACAAGATAGCCCACCCACTAGGAGGCAAGCAAAGGTGCACAATGATCCTTAAGGCCATGATATGATGTGATATGATATGATGGGGGATCTTAGGGACAAAATTGGGGTCTTACAGATGCCCCTATTTAAGGTCATTCTAGCCGGAGAAGTGAAGTTTACAAATCTTCATCTCGACGCGGTAGAATGGGCTTAAATAACAATAATGAGACAAATTTTGGTCCCTAAGAGACCTCATGATGCAAATGTATGCATGCAAAAGACACAAACTCTGTGGGGATGATGATTCACACAGAAGAAGAGACGATCCATCGGAGTAGTACACTCACCAGGCACAGAGACTCTAACAGGACTCTTATTGGGGATAATAAAAGAAAAAGAATGCGTGAGCAGGACACGACTTTGATTGGGGGAAACAAAACTGACACAACGTGGACAAATCACGACTGGACTAGAGACCTTACTGGGGGAAGTAAAGGGCTCACACTGGGGAGAAGAATCGATTCCAAAGGAAACACAATCCATTGGAATGACTCAAGCTGACCCACAAAATGCACGTACTGGGGATAACACCAATACAGCAACACAAATAGCAACACAACTCCGCTGGGGAAATCTAGAAAAAGACTCTCCAGGGGAAGCCAAGGATGAGATGTCACCGGTATAAGGGCAACAAACTCAGGAAGAATGAATATCTAAGACCGGTATAAGGGTGAGAGATATCAATCAATCCAAACATCTGAGAGAGACCTGAAAAAGGTACACCAACTCAGGCAAATCTGACTCCACAGGGGACCAAGGTCATAATAGGGAGCAGAAAGGAAGGAACACCAGGGATACCGAGGTATATAATAGGTGACCGACCGAAACCTGAATTGGTATATATGCCAAGACACTCATCATCCTGAAGGAAGCTAGAAAAGCAGACTTGTTTATAGGATGGATACTCAATTCCACAAGGAATATGAATCTTACTCTGCGGAGAAAACAATCAAAAGATTGATCCAAGAGTGCATGAGACATATTATTCATTACCGGCAGACCGTGAACAATATACTCGAAAAGGAAGAGACACCAAAGATACCGGGGTATATAATAGGTGACCTACCAAAGACGTGAATTGGTATATATGCCAAAACACTCATCATCCAAAACACAAACTGGTTAAAGGATGGATATTCGATTCTACAAAGAATACGAATCTTACTCAACTGGGGACACAAACCCAAAGAGCGCATGAGATATAATATCCATTACCGTCATAACGTGGATAGAAAACTCGCATGAGATATATTATCTATTACCGGCAGACCGTAGATAATACACTCGCATGGTAAGAAACACCAGGGATACCGAAGTATATAATAGGTGATCTACCGAAAACGTGGATTGGTATATATGCCAAAACACTCATCATCCAAAACACAAACTGGTAAAAGGATGGGTATTCGATTCTACAAAGAATACGAATCTTACTCTATTGGGGAAGATCAACAAAGGATTCCAACCAAAGAGTGAAAGAGATATATTATTCATTACCGGCAGACCATGGATAATATACTCAAAAGGAAAAGACACCAGAGATACCGAAGTATATAATAGGTGACTAATCAAAAAGAGAGACAATCGATACCAAGCATCCGGGTAAACGAAAGACAACTCAAAGGGGATAAATTGTTATTATCCGGCAATTATCCAAACAACAAATATTCGACTCCACAAAGGGGATAACGAATCTTACTCGACTAGGGAAACACGAAAGGCTTCGACTGAAGAGTGCATGAGATATATTATCCATTACCGTCAGACCGTGGATAACACACTCGCATGGAAGATTATCCACAACCGGTTACTGGGTTAACAAAGGATAAATCGACCGAAAAGAAAGGCATCGGGATACCAAAACTAGGTATATGATGATGACCAATCAAAGGGAGCAACAATCATTGCCGAGCAAACGGGTAAATGAAAGGCGATCCGCTGGGAATGAATTGCAAGCATCCGGCAATTATCCACAGGGACTGGCTGGGGATACATTGATAAACAATCAATGATCCGGGGAACAAATCACTAGCAAACGGTGAAAAGACCCACTGGCGACTTCAAAAGGGATAACATTGCGAGCACACGGCAATGATCCAGAAGACAACTTGCTGGGGATAGATTGCTAGCATCCGGCAATTATCCACAAGCGAAGGGAGGAATATCAACATCAAATATTGAATGAAGATAACCACAAAAAGTAACCATCATCGGTTAGGATGAATAACAAGGTTAACTCTGCAAAGGGAAGAAATTAGGGTTTACAACTACCGAATACGGGGTAGAATACCAAAATTCTGGCTGAGGAAACAAGAGGTTAACACTACCGACTACTGGGTAGAAACCAACGACTCAGCTGGGATAAAATTGCAAGCATTCGGCAATTATCCACTCGTACCATAAGGCACAAACTCCGATGGGGAGAACAATCACAACATGGGATTTACAACTACCGAATACGGGGTAGAAGACCACAAACTCCACTGGGGTAGGGTGAATGAAGGCCAAATACTGAGCACTTATTCAACTTATCACCGGGAAACGCAAACTTTGTTGGGGATAAAAATCGCAACAACAGAGACTCCACCATCAACCAGAACGAACCACCAAGGTTACCTCTGCTAGGGGAAAAAAGATAGGACTTACAACTACTGAATACGGGGTAGTAGCCATACTCTGGCGGGAATAACCACAAATTAGGGTTTACATCTACCGAATACTGGATAGAAAACCAACAACTCCGCGTGGGGATGGAATGAATCACAAATCCGCACGGGAAACAAAATAGGGTTTATAACAAACCACAAGTTGCTGGAGAGCAGGCAAATAGGATTTACGACTACCGACTACTGGATAGAAGACCAACAACTCTTTCTGAGGAATAAAAGGTATATAACCACCAATTCCGCCAAGAAGCAAGAACATAGGACTTACAACTACCGGTTACTGGGTAGAGGCCCAAAAAACTCCGCTGGGGATAAATGAATTGATGCCGGTTACTGGGCAAACCATTCATTTCTTCCACAGGGAAGCACAAGAAACAGCTGACACAATGCCGATTCGGGATTGATCCGAAAAGACAGACTGAATCGAAACACGTCCTATGAGGATATAACTCAATAGGAAAATCCATCCCAATATATGTGTTGGGAGGAAACGGAAGAAACCGTCATCCACGAGGATAATCTCAGTGGGGAACTGCAGAAGAAAAAATAGACACTTTTTGCTTACGGGGCTGACTCTATATGGAGAGATTAACCACCTGACATCTGCTTGAGAAGATCTATAGGAGAGATCTATATCACCCAAAGCAGGAGACAACAAACAAGAGATATATGGCAAACAATGCAACATGAATATCTGAATGTTTATGATTATGCATGAATATGCGTGATTTGTGTTTGATGAATGCTGACAAAACAGACAATTCTAACACAAACAGGCCCAGGAATCAAACGCCCGGTACTATACTTCCAGGGGAAAAACCAGCTGGAAAGCCAATCTGCTAGAGATCCACATGCTGTAAAGCAAAGATCTGCGGGTACTGCAGGGGATCAGGAGAATCCTGAGGATATCTGCAGGGGATCAGCATCAACTGAGAAACAAAAGTTCATGGCTCAACCAAGAACTGCTGCAAAAGCAACTCCAAACGAATCCGGGGAACAACCCACTCCAGGAAAATCATCCGAGTAGAATCTAACTGCACAAGCAACTCTACTGGGGAAAGCTGTCAGCTATCCTTTCGGAGGACAAGCCAATGAAGGAGAAAGCACCACACAAGTAGATTCTGCAACAAGCCACTCTACTCGGGGAGAACATACATCCGACGGATCACACTGTCGCATCCGCGAAAAACAACCGGCGGGCTGAAACAAAAACACAACACAGAGCCGCCACTGCGCGTTATTTATCCCAAGATAGGGAAAGGAAACGCTCAGAGAAACCTGGAAAAAGCATGGTCTCGCGACCAAAGAGAAAGGGTAAGGGAGTCGGTTACGCAAGGGGAAGGTATTAGCACCCCTCACGTCCGTCGTACTCGACGGGATCCACGCTCTAAGAAAAGAAAAGGTTGCTAAAACACCACACACACACGCACCGAAGACAACACAGATGGGGTTAAGAGGAATGGAGCTCGATAGGACATCGCATCCTATGCCTACGTATCTCGTCTGGAACGAGAATCAGAGCTGCCGTAGTTCGGCTCACGCACGCCAAACAAGACACACACCCACAGGCAAACCTGGAACCCGAATGCCAATCGCTGGACTTACATCGGCTTCCGAACCAAACAAACACAATCAGGATACGTACAGCCAATCACTGGGCTTACGTCCATATCCTGACACACAAGAAGATAACAAGCAAACGCACACAAAAAGAAAAAAAAGTGCCCGGAGAGACCTCGCACGGTCTCCTGCCTACATACCTCGTCTGGAACGAGGATCAGGGTGATGTAGTTCCCCTGAAAGGGAAAGAAATTCTAGCCAGAAACCAAGGGGAGACACACTACCAGGGAGCTGGACTCGAGCCTAGTGTTATCATGCATCATTGCCCTATGTCATGGTTTCTACCTACTTGCGCAACAACAAGCTAATCCTATCCAGGAAGAAAGCAAGCATGCAAGCATCAACAAACAAAACAAACATTTCACATAGCACACACTATATCCAGTCAAGTGAGGCTCAAACAAGGGTGGACTGCCGAGGCAAGTCATCTGTACAAGGTAGAGTTAGCTCTTAACCTTGCCATTGAGAGGCTAAGGTGAAGCTGATGAAAGGTGAGTGAAGATTAGACTTCACAGCTCTTATCCCTGATCAGGGAGAGCTTCAGACAAAGGAGCGTGGGTCCAGAATGGAGGGACCCTTCTACGCTCAAAGACTCTGACTCGATTGTGCAACAGCACAAGATCTTGGGTTTGTGTCCCAATGCATCAACACAGTGGTGTGAGCAGGGGGACGACTCAACAGAATAGCGGGGGATAGATTGCATATCCCTTGGGTTCCGCCAATTGCCTCATAGAGGTCTTCACCTGCTTGGCACAAAAGTAAACAATCACAAACATCGCCTCTTAAGGAGGACTTCAGACAGTTGCCTGGCCAGGTAACAGGCCAGGTCTTCCAGACTACATGAAGTATAGAGATTCTACCTCAACTGGTTAAAAAACCAAGCAACAGCAAGCAAGTTCTTAAAGAACTGTAAGCGACTAAATGTACCTGAAATCAATCAAGTATCATCAGTACTCAGACAAACCAACAATAAACAGCAAAAGTCAATCAGTACAGTTAACACAAGTTAATGCACACAAGTGCAAGCCATGAGCTCAAGCTCAAGCATCAAACCCTACAACATAAAATCAATGTTAGTTTACAACATCAAACAAAACTCAATTTAATCAACTTGCACTTTTTCCCTTAAGCCTTTTGCATTTCAACCTGAAAATCCACACCAAATGTGAGAAACTAGACCACTAGGCCAAGCCTAGGGTCCAAAAGGGATAAAAAATTCTAAACAGCAAGTGCAAACCAACCAAAATTACATTCAAACAAATTAAAAGCAAATGCAATTGGTCCCATGCTCATATCAATCACCATTATCATTTCATGCACAATTTAGTATCAAACATGCAATTTGCAACTCCAAAAGACCAAACAGGACTATCTTACTCAAAAGCATACCAAAACAATTCAATTAATTCCACAAACATTCACACCTAAACAGGACACATTCAATGTATAGCATGTCAATTTTCAGCTCAATTGGACAAAAGGAAGTAGGTCAATGAAAATCAAGAAGTCCAGACACATTTATACAAGCCAATTCAAGGTATCAACACAAGCATCATCTTCCATAAATCATAAAACAGTGACAACATATTAGAAATGAATGGGATCAAAACCATGATGTCCTATAATGTGTCTAGAATGCTCATGTCAAATTTCATCTTCATCCAATACCATATGAGAATTTCACAAGCAAAATGCCAACATGTGTCACACAATGTCACAAAATGAGCATACAGAGAAGAAAATTATCAATCAATTAGAAAACTCCATCAAAAATTCCATAAAAAATCACATGTAATCTTGACATATCAATGATCAATCATGCAAAAAATTGGCTCAATCCAATGTCCCTAAGCCAGGCAAATAAAATCATGAAGTCAGCAGAAATCCAAACAAGTCAACACATGGTAGCAAAATGAGCATCAACTTCAATCAAATGCCAAACAGTGAAAACAATTACGAAATGAATGGGACCAAAGCCAAACTACATCTAAACATGTTATGAATCACTCCGTCAAATTTCACATTCATATGATATGGTATGAGCATTTCACAAGACTTGGAAGACAAACACTCAAACAAAGCCCTAAAAATGCTAAACAGCAATCAAAAATCTCAATTAAATGGAAAATGAATCAACAACTCATACAAAAAATCATGGTGAAACTAGACATACACAAGACACAGCATGCAAAATTTGAGATCAATTGGAAAAGCATAGGCATGTCAAATAAATTCACGAAATTGACCTAACCTAGTGTGACACAAATTGTCACACTCAACTTTCACACATCATATCTACCAAACCAGAGATCCAAAATTCACAAACTATACATCAAAATAACCAGCAAGGAGTCAAGAATTAGCATGTGAAATTTCATTAAATTTGGATAAGGTATGAGTATTTCATGTTAAAAATGGTGAAACATATACAAAATGCACACAAGTCAAAGATCAATAGGCAAAGTCAACAATCCACCAAGCACAACTTGGACTATCATGCCTATAAAAAACTAGATGAAATTTGGGATCTAACAAAAAAAGTTCCACTCAAATTGGATTAATATTGGATTTGTTTGGATTTTTTGAAGTTTGTTGAATTATTGAAATAATTATTAATGAATTAAGTGGATTAATTAACTAACGAATGGCAGTTCCGTAATTATCACTCTGCCCGGCCTAAAACGCAGCGCAGCATTAATGTGCTGGCGCGTCATGATTCGACGATATTGGAGGGAAACACAATTTCGAATTGGCACGCGAATGATGAGGATTAAACAGCGAAATTTTCCAGGTTTCATGAGCTTTTTCACGTGTTCTTCGCTTCCTGTATTCGTTCATCAACACCAGAATCGGTTCGGCTCAAACCTCAACCAAAATCAACAAATGCATAGCCATTGGAACCGTCTTCCAACAAGGATTCAAGATATGTGATCAATTCAATCTAACTCTAAGCCTATCGCACGGATCGAACGAAAATGAAAACACACATCAAACTTAAAATCGTAATATCTCTCTCTATGCTTAACCAATTCACAAACTACAAGTTGCACGTTAACCTACAATGAATGAACTACCAAATGCATATCATAATTCAAGAAATGGAGAAGGTCGAAATTGCACCTTAGGTTGAAGGCAGCTGTGGATCTTGATGCTTTTGCGCGTAATTTTCCAAAACAGATTGAGATCAAGGCTGAGGAAGATGAATGCAATGCCTAGCTAAGCTCAATGTTGCTCCAAGTGGAAGAAATCTCAAAACTCCATTAATGCATAAGCTTTGGACAGTCCTTGATCTTGAGGTTCTTGGCCTCGATTTGTCACAACAGTTGGAGATTGAAGCTTGTAGAAGATGAATCCACAAAGAATCGTGCAAATCGATTGAGATTTGATGGAGTTTGGATCAAAAAAGCTTGATGAAGTTCTTGAGAAATTGAGAGAAAAATGGAGGGAAAATCAGTTACAGCTCTTGAGAATTGTGATTATGATTAACATTCTGTTATGATTAATCATTTATACCAACCCTTAATCCAATGTACTAATCTCAATTAGCAAAAATTTGTTTAATTAGTGTAATGTGAAACTTAAGTGCAAGTCCAAAAATGCCCTTGCCAAATATTACACCATGACAGCTCATGACAGCTCAAACAACTTCTAAATGGCATTTGGAGTGTGTTGCAAAAATCCTCATCTCAAAATTCCATGTATTTCTCAAATTGGACCATTTTGCCCTTGGATTTTAATTGTTGCACTTGAAAATTGACCTTTTGCATTGACCATTTTTGATGAATTTTGATTATGCACCATGAAAGTACATGTGAAATGGAGTTTGCTCATAAAAAGATCACTCATTTTGGACATTCCATGTGAAAGTTATGCCACTTTGATTATAGGCATTTTTGGAAAATGAATGGACCATAACTTGCCAACCATACATGGGAATTTCAAGTTCTTGGACTTTTTAGAAAGGTGAGAACAAGATCTACAACTTTCATGTTGAACAAATTTTCATTTGAAGCTTTTTTGGACATGTAATTTTGTGGTGAAAAACTTTCCATTTTTGGAAACTTCCATTACAAGTCACTTTCTATTTTTGGCAATTTTTGTCCTGAATTTATTTTCTTCATTCTTGAGCTTTGACATGTCAAATGAAACTTGTTTCGACATGAATGAAGTGTATCCAGCTCTCTCCCACCTCCAAATCCATAAAATCAAGCACAGTTGACCAGAGTTGACTTTTCAACTGATAGATGAATTTGGCAATGCACTGATCAATCTGAGCCCCAATCCTCTGATGAAATGGCTCAATGGTGAAACCCTAGCCTCCATAAGCTCAATACAATCATGAAATGATCCTCATATCCATTGAAAACCTCATCTCCTTGCCAAGCCCTGATTGGCCCAATGCAACTGATTAGGGTTGACCAGTGGTCAAAACCCTAATCTCAAGGTATATGATCAATCCCTTGAATCTCCTGAATGATATCAAAACCCTAATTTGAACCACCACCCTCAGACAGTTAGTGATCAGTCCACAAAACCCTAGCTTGCATCATAACCTCTTTATCTTCTGATCAAGACTTAGGAGGATGACTTGCTCCATGTAACCACATGATATGCAATATGCAATGCCTAATGACCTAAAAATGCAATGCAATATGTTAAGCTAGTCCCAAAAGAGGAGGACAAATTTTGCGGTGTTACAGCTGCCCCTATTCAATCCACTGTGAACCTGTCGATATGAATAGCCTCGGCTTTCAGATGATCAGGATGAAGAGTGATTGAATACCAAGAACAGACGAACAATTTGCACTCTGATGGGAAAATAATTAACAACGCCTGTCAGAATCGGCGAAGAACAAACTTGAAACAAGAATCCGTCTGGAACGGAGAAAGTCGGCCTGATCACCGAAACAACAACATCGACCTGGATACCAAAATAAATGGTAACGCAGGGATAATCATGGCCTGAACACCACACATCCGCTGGGGATTATATTTCTTTTTGATTTTCTTGCACCCCGAAAAATTTCTTCTTTTTTCATTTTCATGGTCTGAACACCACCTCGGTCTGGATACCGCCTCGGTCTGAACACCGGAAAACTGGTCTGAATACCACTTCAATCTGGATACCGGCTCGGTCTGAACACCGGAAAACTGGTCTGAATACCACTTCGGTCTGGATACCGGAAAATAGGCCTGACTGCCACTTCGGTCTGGATACCGGAAAATAGGCCTGACTGCCACAAGCTTACATCGATCTAAATGTCGGAAGCTTCTTCGATCTGAAAATCGGAAACTTGGCCTGAACGCCACTTCGGTCTGAATACCTCCTCGGTCTGAACACCGGAAAAAGTACTTCGACCTGATCGTCGGAAACTTCTTCGATCTGAAAATCGGAAAATCGGCCTGAACGCCACTTCGGTCTGGATACCAGAAAATAGGCCTGACTGCCACAAGCTACATCGATCTAAATGTCGGAAGCTTCTTCGATCTGAAAATTGGAAACTTGGCCTGAACGCAACTTCGGTCTGAATACCGCCTCGGTCTGAACACCGGAAAAAGTACTTCGACCTGATCGTCGGAAACTTCTTCGATCTAAAAATCGGAAAATCGGCCTGAACGCCACTTCGGTCTGAATACCGGAAAACTGGCCTGAACGCCACTTCGGTCTGGATACCGCCTCGGTCTGAACACCGGAAAACTGGCCTGAATGCCACTTCGGTCTGGATACCGGAAAATTCTTCATACCTATCAGTATCGGCGAAGATAACAAAACAATGATAAGTGAACCGGCACACATGCCACAGGCCCATGCTGGGAATAACAACCCACAAACCGGCTATTCTTTCCTTCAACCCTAGCCAACGAACACTTTGCGTTCTAGCCGGGGGTTATTCTCTCTTGTTTTTTCTTCTCGGACCCCGAAACTTTCTTTGATTAACATTCCCATCTCTGCCCGACAGAAACTTTGATTCAAAATCACGATGCCAAAACTCTTCAGAGTAACGCCTTCACCTTTGGGCAAAACCACCTCTCAAACAAATACCGCGGCTTGAGACTAGCGTATGCTTGCCATGATGCATGATTGGCTTTTTCCGCGTAATGCTCCATAATGATGGAAATGCTACGCGATTTATTTTTTCTATGCAACATGCTATGCTTATTCTACATGATGAATGCATAAAAAGTATCCCCCTCAAGGGACTCTTCTGAAGAGCACGAGACACTCTACTGAGGAACTCGTCAATACTCCGATCTCCACCCCGCTGGGGAATAGCACTGCTGCTGCTGGAAAAGGTAACCCTTGCTGGGGAAAAACCTCCTTTGCACCCGATCCGCTCGGGAAACTGCTGGGGATAAGAACCACCAACGCTCTGTGGGGATACAACAGTCTTCGACTTGCTGAGGATATCAATCCCGAACCTGCTTTGGGGAAACCTCACAGATACCTGACGACTTCATTGGGGAA
This sequence comes from Lathyrus oleraceus, assembly GCF_024323335.1. Taxonomy (NCBI): domain Eukaryota; kingdom Viridiplantae; phylum Streptophyta; class Magnoliopsida; order Fabales; family Fabaceae; genus Lathyrus; species Lathyrus oleraceus. The sequence goes on from NC_066581.1 coordinate 480,661,898, forward strand.
ATGCTCACAGATACTCTGCTGGGAAACAGCAACCTCCAGGCCTGGCAACTGGGGAAGCATCGATCTGACACCTGTTGGGGATAACCATCCTGACCCTGCTAGGGAAACGAATGCCACTCCGCTGGGGACAACACATGCAATCCATAGGTAGAATCAACTCAGCTGGGGATGCAAATATCAGTCCGCTACGGAAACTCATCCAATCCACTGGTAGGATGAACACTGCTGGAGATATATTTCATTGAAACCCGCTCCACTCGGGGATAGCAACCTTCGGGCCTGGCTGCTGAGGAAACATCGTTTTAAACCTGCCGGGGATAACCATCCTGACTCAGCTAGGGGATCCACAAACCTTGGATCTGCTGGGAAATTAGCCCTCACAACTCTGCTTGGGGACTTAGCTGGGGAAATGAGAAAAGCTGGTACAGAACACCCATCGGCTCGTCGAACCACGGTATCCACCTCCCAATCTCGTATCGGCTTTCCACTTTTGAGAACTCCCAGACTCGTCTGGATCTTTTCTGCTCCATCATCTTGTATTCCCAATCGCTCCGCGCTCGACGGAGATCGAACTCCTGGGGATTATGCAGCCTTTTCAATTTTCCGACTTTGAAGAGTCTTCTTGATTAATTCCAAGGGTCGTCGTACGTCTCTCGTCGTCTCCTCACCGTTCCTTCAACTCGCCTGTCCCTGATTGGACTCTGCGGGGAATTTCTACAGACTTTCCAGTCTTCCGACTTTGAAGAGTCTTCTTGATTATCATTCGAGGATCGGCGTACGTCTCAACGTCTCTTCGTCATTCCTTCATACATTCGTCCCTGATTGGACTCCCACGGGGATTTTTTTTGTCAACAGCTTCCACATCACAACCTGCAAGTGAGTGAAAATAACTAACAGCACCTGCAAAACAGATCGTTAGATAAAACCGTGCCCCAGGCGTGTCAAGATTTCAACACTTGGGTCACTCATCCTTCCGAATAAGATTTCAAGCTTTCAATCTTATAAACATGCATTGGAAGGGACCTGTATGTCTTAAAATGCAAAGATTCTTTATCAAAAATATCTGGATGTTTTTGCAATCAAAGCGGTAATGAAAAACAAAAACAAAATTATTTGACTGAATATGCATTTTTATTGATTTGAAAAAGTGTGGCTCAAATCGAGCGATACAAAGGAAGCAATTCCTGAAAAGAGGTAATTGCGCACAAAAGGAAAAATCTATCCTAATGGCAATGTGGAACCCGCGATCTCATCGAGTTCCAACTCGGTTACACCCCATATGTCCTCTGACTCTCCATGCTTTCTGCCTTCTGAACAAGACGTTTCTAATTGATCCCTACCGGGTATTATCCATGATACTTTAACCAAAGCGAACGATCATGCCGGACGCAGTTGTTCGTTTCAACCCCTCTTTTGCCTGGACCGCCCTTTCGGGTTTTCAGTCCACCGAGATACCCCTTTTTGCCCAAGTCGCCTTTTCAGGTTTTCGACTTGCCGGGTGTACATTTTTTCATTCTATCCCTAATTTTTGCCCGAACCTTTCTTTCTGTTTTTTGGTTCGCCGGGATGCCCATTTTTGCCTGGACTATTTTGTTCTTTTCGTCCAGCGGGTCTCTTCATACGAAGTATTTTTTAACTGCGTCCGCATTCACAGGGGATGGAAAATCTTCACCATCCATGGTCGTTAGCAACAAGGCTCCACCAGAGAAAACCTTCTTGACCACGAATGGACCTTCATAATTCGGTGTCCATTTGCCCCTAGGATCGTTTTGAGGAGGAAGGATCCTTTTCAGCACCATATCACCTACGTGATATACCCGAGGTCGCACCTTTCTGTCAAAAGCACACTTCATCCTTTGCTGGTATAACTGCCCATGACAGATGGCTGCTAGCCTCTTTTCTTCAATTAGGCTCAACTCTTCATACCGGGTCCTTACCCATTCAGCCTCTTGCAACTTGACGTCCATCAGGACTCTCAAAGAGGGAATCTGAACTTCAACAGGTAATACAGCCTCCATTCCATACACCAATGAGAAAGGAGTTGCCCCAGTAGATGTACGCACCGACGTTCGATACCCATGCAATGCAAATGGCAACATCTCATGCCAGTCTTTATAGGTTACCACCATCTTCTGCACAATCTTCTTGATATTCTTGTTGGCTGCCTCAACCGCCCCATTCATCTTCGGACGATAGGGAGAAGAATTGTGATGTTCGATCTTGAATTCCCGGCACAGTTCTGCCATCATTTTATTGTTCAAATTAGAACCATTATCAGTAATGATTCTCTCGGGAACCCCATATCTGCAAATGATGTCTCTCTTGAGAAATCTGGCAACGACCTATTTTGTCAAGTTCGTATAAGAGGCTGCTTCTACCCACTTGGTGAAGTAATCAATAGCCACTAATATGAATCTGTGCCCATTTGGAGCTGTAGGCTCAATCTTTCTGATCATATCAATGCCCCACATAGCAAACGGCCATGGAGACGACATTAAGCTCAACGGATTTGGAGGCACGTGCACCTTGTCTGCATAAATCTGGCATTTATGACACTTCCGCACGAAATTGAAGCATTGGGCCTCCATTGTCATCCAATAATAACCTGCCCTTAGCAGCTTCTTTACCATTGCATTCCCACTGGCATGGGTACCGAACGATCCTTCATGAACCTCTTTCATCAATTGGCTTGCTTCTCTATCATCAACACATCGAAGCAAGACCCAATCAAAGTTCCGCTTATACAAAACCCCATCCTTATTCAGATAAAACACCATGGCCAACTTCCGCAGAGTCTTTCGGTCCTTCTTAGATGCTCCCTCAGGATACTCTTGAGTCTCTAGATAGTGCTTGATATCATAATACCACGGCTTCTCATCATCAGGCGTTGTATCAACAGCAAACACATAAGCCGGTCTATCCAGACGACCTACTTCAACACTGGGGAACTGATTCCACCTCTGCACCTTAATCAAGGCGGCCAGAGTAGCCAAAGCATCTGCCAACGGATTCTCCTCTCTGGGCACATGATGCAACTTCACCTTGGTGAAAAACGTCATCAACCTCCTCGTATAATCTCGATACGGCACTAAATGAGATTGATGCGTATACCATTTTCCGTTAACCTGATTTATCACCAGAGCTGAATCTCCATATATGACAAGGTTCTTGATCCTCAAATCAATCGCCTCCTCAATCCCCAATATACACGGTTCATATTCAGCCACGTTGTTGGTGCACTCAAATGTTAGCCGGGCAGCAAAAGGAATGTGGGATCCTTTCGGCGTAACCAAAACAGCACCAACACCGCTTCCATTCACGTTAACGGCCCCATCAAACACCAGAATCCATTCGGATTCAGGGTCAGGCCCCTCCTCCGGGATCGGTTCCTCACAATCTTTCGATTTGAGAAACATGATGTCCTCATCAGGGAATTCAAACTTCATCGGTTGATAATCATCAATAGGTTGCTGAGCGAGGTAATCAGACAATACACTCCCCTTGATTGCCTTCTGAGAGGTGTACTGTATATCATATTCTGTCAAAATCATTTGCCACCTCGCAACCCGTCCGGTCAATGCTGGCTTTTCAAAAATGTACTTGATTGGATCCATCTTGGAAATCAATAAAGTGGTATGAACCAACATATACTATCTTAGTCGGCGAGCAGCCCAGACCAAAGCACAACAAGTTTTCTCGAGCAGTGAATATCTTGTTTCACAGTCGGTAAACTTTTTGCTAAGGTAGTATATGGCATGCTCTTTTCGACCAGACTCGTCATGCTGCCCCAATACACACCCCATAGACCCCTCGAGGACTGTCAGGTACAGAATTAACGGTCTTCCCTCCACAGGAGGCATCAGAATCGGAGGCTCCTGCAAATACTCTTTTATTTTTTCAAATGCCGCTTGGCAATCATTATTCCACCTGACCGTTTGATCTTTTCTCAACAACTTGAAAATCGGTTCGCACGTGGCTGTTAGATGAGATATGAACCGTGAAATGTAGTTCAATCTACCTAAGAAACCACGAACCTCCTTTTCCGTTCTCGGTTCAGGTATTTCTCTTATCGCTTTTACTTTTGCAGGATCAACCTCGATTCCTTTCTCACTTACAATGAACCCCAGCAATTTACCGGACCGCACTCCGAACGTGCACTTGTTCGGATTCAACCTCAGTCTGAACTGTCTCAGCCGGTCGAACAACTTGGCCAGATCTACCAAATGCCCCTCTTCTGTCTGGGACTTTGCTATCATGTCATCAACATAGCATTCAATTTCATGATGAATCATATCATGAAACAAAGTCACCATGGCCCTCTGATAAGTAGCACCGGCGTTCTTGAGACCGAATGGCATCACCTTGTAACAAAAAGTGCCCCACGGTGTAATGAACGTTGTTTTCTCCATATCATCTGGCGACATTTTGATTTGATTATAGCCAGAAAATCCATCCATGAAGGAAAACACCGAGAATTGAGTTGTATTATCGACCAACACGTCGATGTGAGGTAGTGGAAAATCATCCTTCGGACTAGCTCTATTCAGATCTCGGTAGTCCACACACATTCTCACCTTCCCATCCTTCTTCGGGACTGGCACGATGTTCGCAACCCATGGCGGATAATTAGTGACAGCAAGGAAACCAGCATCCCACTGCTTCTGCACTTCTTCTTTAATTTTCATCGCCATATCAGGTCGAGTTCTGCGCAATTTCTGCTTCACTGGAGGACAATCTTCTCTCAACGGTAGCTTGTGCACAACGATATCGGTATCCAACCCTGGCATATCTTGATAAGACCAGGCAAAGATGTCGACATACTCTTTCAACAACACTACCAATCTGCTCTTGACACTTTCTTCCAAAGCAGCCCCAATTTTCACCTCTTTCTTGACCTTGTCGGTACCCAGATTTACAACCTCAATCGGCTCTTCATGCGGCTGAATCACCTTCTCCTCTTGTTTCAACAATCTGGCTAATTCCCCTGGCAGTTCACAATCTTCTTCGTCTTCTTCTTCAGCAAGATAGATTGGATTGTCGAAGTCATACAAGGGTGTAACAGGATTGTTATCAATGAGATCCAGAGAAGAATCGCATCTGCATGAATGTTGATTCATGCATTGCTTTAGAACCGGTGTGACAAATAAAAAATAAAAATGAAAACATGCCATTTTTATTTTGTTTTTATTTTTAAACTGTAAAAATAAATGAAAAACAGGGAACACCGCTTTTAACTGAAAAACATCCTTTTATTCATGATGCAAATTTGCAAATTTAAACATGAGGTGGCCCTTACAATGAACCATTACGTGTCGGGCAACATGTATGGCTTTCATGCATATAAAATCAAAACAAGAAAAATATTACTCTTCCAGCAGAGTGACCCGGATGATCTTTTCAGCCTTCCAGTTCTGGATTTCCATCCCTGGTGCGCACGGCTTTATCCACCGGTCCATGTCACATTCGCTATCAGCATCTTCACCCATCATGCAGATGTGATCCGGATCCAGCATTCCGGCACTTGTGAATGTGACTGACGTACGACGTCCTCTGCCTTGCCCTGAGCCTCGGCCCGGCTGGTACCCCACTCCAAAGCGATCTTTCTTCGCGGAGACATCCATCATTCTGCCCCAACCAGGAGCCTCTCCATTCTTCACCACCTCGGCGGCCTGCTTGTATGAAGATATGGACGGTTTCTCTTCCTCCTTGGCAAAGAGAGCATTCTCCACCTTAACGGTTTCAAATGCTTGGCTAGGCGTTTCCCAGATCTCGCCGTCCATCTCCACATATTTGAATGAGGACAAATGGCTGACAAAAATGTCCTCTTCTCCGCACACAGTGACGACTTGGCCCTCCCAGATATACTTCAGCTTTTGGTGCAAAGTCGAGGTCACTGCCCCAGCAGCATGGATCCATGGCCTACCCAACAAGCAACTGTATGCCGGCTGAATATCCATGACATAGAATGTTGACTTGAACACCTCTGGCCCAATCTTCACTGGCAGCTCAACCTCTCCAAACACGGCCCACTTTGACCCATCGAAAGCCCGCACAATTAAATCAGTCGGAGTCAAAATCAGCCCGTCACAATTCAGCTTCGCCAGAGCCTTCTTCGGCAACACATTCAATGAGGAGCCAGTATCAACCAGCACATGCGAAAGCACAGCTCCTTTACATTCCATCGCAATGTGTAGAGCCCGATTGTGATTCCTCCCATCCACCGTCAGGTCCATGTCTGTAAAACCCAGCCCATGGCTGGCATGCACATTAGACACGACCGTTTCCAACTGATTTATCGTAATCTCTTGAGGAACATAAGCTTTCTTCAAGATCTTCAGCAAAGCCTCCCTATGCCCCTCAGAGCTCAACAGCAATGACAGAATCGATATTTTGGAAGGAGTCTGCTGCAGATGGTCAACCAATTTGTACTCAGACTTCTTGATGATTCTCAAGAATTCCTCTGCATCATCATCAAGTTTATCTTCCGACCCCGCAGGCGCCGGTGTCATCACTGGAGTACCCTCATTCACCACAGCTTTTCCTTTTGCCCTGGCTAAAGCCTCGGCCTTTTCTTTTTTCTCTTTTTCTCCCTCTCCTCCCCTCAGGGCCTCTGGAGCAAATAATCTGCCACTACGAGTGAAACCGCTGGTACCGGCATTATCCACCTTTGAAATAGTGGTTTCACTTGCAGCCTGGTCATCTATCTTCTCCCCATTGCAGTAGACCTCTCCACCATAATGCCATGGCACGGCATCATCTTTGTCATATGGAATCGGTCCAGGTACCGTGATGGTAACGGGAGCCACTTCAGCGAGAGTAGACAAATCCACCGGATCAAAGTATATTGTTATGGTGGAGGCCTCATCTTTCCCCTTATCAGCTTTCTCTACCAAGATACCCCCCTCGTCCATCAGACCCTGGACAGTCTTACTCAACGATGAACACCCATTGACAGACTCAATGCACTCAACACAATCATCATTACAGCCCGGGTAGACCCCATTCAACAACAACTGCCTCTTAACCTCAGCCAGAGGAGTCCTCAACTGATCCACCCTTGACAACCCAATCCTGTTCTCCTCAGAGATAACATTCACTCCCCTCTGACCATGCGCAGGCATGGGATTAGCATTGACGTTGGGAGATGGTGCGAAGTTGATAGCCTTAGAATCCACCAGGTCTTGAACTGTGTGCTTAAAAGCTTTGCAGTTCTCAATGTTATGTCCGGGCGCACCCGAATGGAATTCGCATTTTGCATTCTCATCATAATTGGCTGGCCTTTGATCAGGTCTCAAAGGTGCCAGAGTTCTGGTCTGTACCAACCCCAAGTCCATCAGCTTTTTAAACAAAAAAGAATAAGTCACTGGTGGCCTGTCGAACTGCCTGTCCATAGCTCTACCCTTCACCTGGTAACCAACCCTCTGAGGCCTCTGCTGGAAGGGTTGCCTTTGCTGTTGTTGCTGCTGTTGCGGTTGCTGTTGTGGTTCAGCAGGAATGGTTACCGCAGCAGTGTGCTGGAAGTAACGATCCCTACTGGGTCCTCGTTGAGCATACACAGCGCTAGTGTCACCCTCCTTCTTCCTCTGACCGTTATTACCAAACGGCTTCTTCGACCCAGACGACGAAGAAGACGCATGTCGCATCGCGCGAAAAACCGGCGGGAAAACAAGAAACAACAGAGCCGCCACCGTGCGTTATTTATCCCAAAATAGGGAAAGGAAACGCTCAGAGTAAACCTGGGAAAGAACATGGTCTCGCGACCAAAGAGGATGGGTTCGGGAGTCGGTTATGCGAAGGGAAGGTATTAGCACCCCTACGCATCCGTCGTATTCGACGGGATCCACGCACAATAGGAAGGAAAATGGTTGCTAAACACTGCTCAAATATTCACACACACTGGCTGAAAGAAACGAAAGAGACTGACTGAAACTGAACTCGGCAGGATGTCGCATCCTGGGCCTACTTAGTCTATCAGGCATAGACATCAGAGTCGAAGTAGTTCGGACTGGGGAAACGACACATGCTCGCTAGGATATCGCATCCTATGCATACGTATCTTCTCGGACGAGAGAAGAATCAGAGCATTCGTAGCTCGGCTGACACGCACACAAACAAACAGACAAAGGCAAACGTGGAGCCCGAATGCCAATCACTGGACTTACATCAGCATCCGAACCAAAACACACACAAGAAGGCAATCGTGGAGCCTGAATGCCAATTGCTGGACTTACATCAGCATCCGGACCAAAACGCACGCACACTGGAACCCAAATGCCACTCGATGGACTTACATCAGCTTCCAAGCACACAACAACAAAACAAGTTAGTAGGGAGTCGGGGACTCGAGCCTATAACTGTCAAACACACTCAAACACACAGACAACAAATTGCTAAGGAGTCAGGCACTCGAGCCTAGCAACTGTCAGACAACACACGCAAAAAAGAAAAAGGCGCCCGGAGAGATCAGCTCAATCTCCTGCCTACATACTTCATCTGGTATGAAGATCAGGGCGATGTAGTTCCCCTACGCAGGGATAAAGGTCTAGCCTAACCAGATAACAGAGGGAGACACAACTCTAGGGAGACTACGACTCGAGCCTAGATGTTGTCATGCAAAATCAACCCTAAGTTATGGTTTCTAGCTAAATGGCACAAGGGCCAACCTATCCTAAGTATGGCTCACACAGGAAGCAAGCCACACACACTTAACTTGCACAGGAGGCAAGCCAAGCAAAACCTAACTTGCACAGGAAGCAAGTCTAAACTAATCCTAACTTGCACAGGAAGCAAGTCAAACAATCCTATCTTGCACGGGAAGCAAGTCAGACAATCCTATCTTGCACAGGAAGCAAGTCAAACAATCCTACAAGCACAGATAGCACATGCTATACACAAACAAGTGGCTCAAACAAGGGTTAGGTTTTAGTCAAGGGGTCATATCAACCTCGACAAACAAACCTCTGGAACTGGGTGAATGTTGCTCTTAACCTTGCCATTGAGGGGCTAAGGTGAAGCAGATGAAAGGATGAAGTGAGGATGAGACCTCACAGCTCTTATCCCTGGCCTGGGAGAGCTTAAGACAAGAATGTGTGGGTTCAGAAAGTGGGAACCCTTCTACACATTTAAAACTGACTCAACTGTACAATTGTACAAGATCTTGGGTTCGTATCTGCAATGCATCAACACAGTGGTGTGAGCAAAAGCAGATGACACACTGAATAGTGGGGGATAGATTGCATATCCCTACCTTCCACCAATTGCCTCTTCACTTAGGAGGTCTTTGACTCTATGCAAGGACAAAAGTAAACAGTCACAAACATTGCCTCTTAAGGAGGACTTCAGACAGTTGCCTGGCCAAGTAACAGGCCAGGTCTTCCAGACTACATGAAGTAAAAGAGACATACCTCAATGCAAATTGCTTATACAAGCAAAGCAAAGCAAAAAGTTCACAAGGAACTAAGCAACTAAAGCACCTGAAACAGTCAAGCAGATGTTAGTATGCAACTTCAAACCAAACAAACAGAAACAGACACCAACAGTTAATTGGAGGCACATGGATGTGCAAGGCACAAGACTTAAGGCATGTGAGCCAAGCCACCTACAAAACAAAGAGGTTAGGCAATGATATTTGAGCAAGCTCAATCAAAAGAATTGGTCTCAATGGCCATTTGATGGTCAACCTGAAATCACAAACTCAAAGGTGAGTAGCAGGACCACTAGGGCAAGCCTAGGGTCAAAAGTGAATGAGAAAGTCAAAACAGCAAAGGATATCCAATCAAAGTCAAGTTTAAACATTCAAGAAACACAACCAATTGGGTTCACATCCGTATCGATCACTATCATCATTTCATGAGCCCTTTAGGTCAAAGCATGGCAAACAGAAGCTCACAGAAGTCAACAAAAAGACTTGCATCAAAAGCAATCTAAACATTTTCCAAAAATCACCAAATAAATCATGATCAACCCTAACACATAGCATGGTAAGCATGTCCAATTTCATCCCATTTGGACAAGTTGAAGGCAGTCAATGAAAATCAGAAAGTCAACATAATTTCAAGTAAGCACAATGAAAGTCAACAAACATGGGTCAACTTCAAAAAATCATATCAAATTGAAAACAGATGAGAAATGAATGAGATTAACACCAATGCAAAGCTCAAGATGTCTAGTTATTACATATGAAATTTCATGATCATACAATATGGTATGAGAATTTCCCAAATGATATGGCAATGTGTAGCACAAAAAGTCAACATTTGACTAGGCAGGGAAGAAAATTCTCAAATAAATGGAAAACAGCACAATCAATTCCAGGAAAAATCACACATGAACTAGACATGTAAGGGAGGGATCATGCAAAATTTGGGGTCATTTGGATGCCAGGAAGTGTGTGAACAAAAATCAAGAAAATGCATATCATTCATGTAGCACCAAATGTAACACTTAACTTCAAAAAATCAAAGCTCACACACCACATATGATAAATGCACAAACTTTATACCAAAATGAAGGTGAATGTGTCTAGTTTTACCACAAAATATTTCAGGACCAATGGATGCAACATGAGTATTTCACAATTGTTTTGGCAATATGTATCATTTTTGGTCACATAACAAGAACCCTAGAGCCAATTAAAATCCAATGATCCAAAAAATCTGTAAAAATAATGATAAAAAACTAGACATTTTCATGAGTTTGATGCAAAAAATCCCACAATTTTTGGAGTTAAAATGAATTAAATATGAATTTTGGAAGATGAGTGAAATATTGGATGAAGCATGAACAAAAGACATGGAAGGGAGGTCAAACATGGTTGACCGCGTGGCATATTGGTAAATACCCCCTTCATTTAACAAAACGACACAGCTTAGGGCGTGGCCACGAAATGTTGTGATTGGTCCATATCCAATGGAACAGTAACAATACCAACAACAGCCAATCAACTTCAAATTTTCTGGGCAGAATTCATACATCTAGGGTTTGGCTATGCAGCATACGAATCATCATCCCCAACATTCCTCAATCAATCATTAAACATGAACAACTCGTATTCAACATCAAGAAACAAACATAATCAAAAGAGAATTCTGGGAAATGCACTAAGGTTTCAACATGAACAGCATAACTTCATTCAAACATGAAAAATCGAAATGTCCAGAAAATGAAATCAAGCCTACCAATAGCCTCATTCAAACATGGTGATGACAAAACCAAGCATAGTTTTCAGTATAACACATCATGGAGTGAGATTCGAACAAAAACTCATATGTGTATAAAACTTAAATCACAGATTTCTTACAAATTAATCAACCAATTCATGTGAGACAAAGCGCATAAGCTTCAGCATGTTAAGACCTACACTAAACATGTGGTGGTTTGGCAAATGAAGGAAATTAATACTTACTTGATTCTGAAGAAAAATCCAAGATGCAGTGATGTTTTGATGTTGCAGTGGGATGGCTTGTTCTACTGGTTTTTATGACAGGAAAATGGGGTGTATGTCCTGCTGTTCTATGTTGCTTTTGGTTTGGCCAGGTTTTGCTCTCTTGTGTTTGGACAGAAAATGCACAAACAAGGTGAGTTGGACTTCTTGGCTTTGCTGGTTTTGTTATGGCAGGAACAATGCTGGAAATGCTGTTAAGCTAGCCTAGGTCACTGTGTTTTTGACAGAAAAATAGCCAAGTGAGCAAGGGCTTTGGTTGGAAAATAAGTGAAGGTTGTTTGTGGTATGCTGCTTGTTTGGGGGCAGAAAATGGTGAGGAAATGTTGGGTTGAGCAGGGCCAGGCTAGGTTATTTCACTTGGTGTTTTTTTGAATAGGTCTTGAAGAAGTGCAAGAAGAGTTTTGAGAGTACAAGGTTTTGTTGGTTAGCAGGTTTTATGTCATGTTAGCAAGGCAAGGTAAGGTTTTGTTGTTTGACAGCAAATTGATGAATGCCAAGGCAAAGGTCAAGTGCAAGGTTCTTTTCAGGATGAGTGAGTGAAATCCCTTTTGTTTCTTGGCTGTCAAAGGTGGTTTTTGTGTCTGCTCTTAGGATTGTTTTTTTTTTGACAGAGAAAAAAAAATGATAAAGGTCTGCTGTTGGATCTAGCTTTTGGTACAAGCCCATGTCTTGTAACTTTTGAATTGTGGACAGCTAAACAGCAAAATGCAAAGCCAGGATGAGATCTTTTGAGTGAGAGTTGTATGCATTGTTCTGTTGGCAAGCCAGGCTTAGTCTTGTTATGTTTTTGACAGAAAAATCAAATGCCAATAGCAAGCAAGGATGAGGTTGGAAAAATGAGTGAAGGTGTTTTGGTCTGTGGTCTTGTGGTTTTTGGCTGCTGTAGCAGGGTTTTGGTGCTCTTTTGACAGCAAAACAGAAAATGCATAGCAAGGGTGAGGTTTGAGAGAGTGTGAACAATGGCCTTTGGCTGCTACTGTCCTCTACATGACAGAAAAGTGGTTTTTTGATGTTCTTGTTTAAAGCAGGGCCAGGGCTAGGGTGCTTTGGAAATTGGACAGAAAAATGCAAAAATGCCAAGAGCAAGGTGGATGTCCTTGGAGAAAGAATGATGTTGGTCTGCTGCTATCAGTATTTTCAATGATGGAAAATGTGTTTGATTCTTGACACAAGCAAGGCCAAGTTAGGTTACTTTGGAAATTGGACAGAAAAATGCAAAAGGGCCAAAAGTGATCTTTTGAGAGAATGAAATGCAATGGTTTTTTCAGTTGGTTCTCATGTTTGCAATATGACCAAGAATGATTGTGATATCTGCTGCCTTGAGTGAAGCAAATCCATGGCCAAGCTCAGTTCTGCTGAGGTTTTTGGACAGACCCCTCACAATGCCAAAGATCAGGTCTTTTGAGCCAATGAATGAATGAAAATCCCCTGGTTTCTTGGCTATCACAGGTGGTTTATGTGTCTGCCCTTAATTCCTCATGGCAGGAAAATTAGGTTTTTAAATTTCTGTTGGAAGTTGCTTTTTGGACAGAAATTGCAAGTGTCAAAGGCAAGGTCAATGAATGATTTTCTGCTGCAGTGTTATGTTGGTTTGTGGCTGTGTTCCAAATGGTTTGTGTGTCTGCCATTGGTTTGTAGCATGACAGCAAAAATGGCAAGGCTGCTATGTGCAGTACCAAGCATGGCTAGTTTTGGTCCTTCCTTCCCAATTTTAAGCAAGCAAGCATGGCCATATGTACTACTGGTTTTTTGGCTGCAAAATGTGTGCACAATGACAGAAAAAAATGCTGCATAATTGAGCTTGCAAACACCTTTTAAATGACTTTTTTGAGCTGTTCCAATTGGCCAAATGTTGAAAAAATGTTTATATCAAAAAGTCAACTCTTGGTCAAACTTGCATTTAAATGAAAAAGGTCAAAATATGCCATTTTGATTGGTGAAGTTTTGGCTCATGAAATTTATATTTTTGGAAAGAGGGGATCAAATGTGACTTGTAGGAAAAAACCCCACCAAAATTGGCCAAACGGTTTGAGAGATATGGCCCTTTGAAGTTCAAGATTTTCTGAAATCGATTCGATCATAACTTGCCAACCACACATGGGAATTGGGAGTTCTAGGACTTTTTGGAAATGGGAGAACAAGATCTTCAACTTTCATGTTGGGCAAAAATTCATTTGAGGCTTGTATCATGATGTAAGTTTGAGGATCAAAACTTTCCATTTTTGGTAAGTTTCAGTTACAGGCCCAGTTTCCATTTTGGGAAATTTATGATCTGGCTTCAAATTCTTCCATGATGGTGTTTGGCATGATGTATGATGACTATTTGGACATGAATGAACTCTCACAAACCAATTCCAATCAGCAAATCACTGATTAAATGGACAGTTGACCAACAGTTGACTTTTAGGATTTCTGACTGATTATGCATTGACTGATGAATTCCAAACCCTAATTCCTTGAGAACTTGACTTCAAATGATGTCCCAAGTTGTATGAACTCTTGATTATTGATCATGGGGCCCAAATTCCACAAGAATGACCACCATCCACTGCTTTGACTGACAGTTGACTTTTTTAGGGTTTTTGACTGTCTGTGTATGAACTGATGATCTCCAAGTCTTCAACCCTTGACCAAAATACTTCAAATGGACCTCCAAGCCATGTGAACTTGTTGGACAAACCCCAAGGCCTTGGTTCAATGAGAAATTCCTTTGCTTGCTTGGTTGACTGATCAGGAGATTAGTTTGACCTAATTCTTGATTGCTTGCTCTTGAGGCAACTGAGGGACAATGAAAATGCTATGCAATGGATCATGATATGCCATGACCTAATGTGAAAATGTATGCATGATGATAGGTGCAAATTTGAGGTGCTACAGCTGCCCCTATTCAATCAGCTGGGAACCCGAATGGATGAGAGCAACGGCTGTCAGACTTTCAGGGTAAATAGGGATTGAATACCAAGAACCGTAGAATTTGCACAATACAGGGATCCACCAATGGAGACGTCCACTGGGATTTGATATTTATTGCTGGGTATATTTTTTGTTTTCAGAGGGTACGGCCACATCCAGACATCGCAACGACGATGAATGGGAACAACAATCACAGCTAGATGCCAACGGACAACTAGGAAAAACTCGACGTTTATCAGGACCAACGGAGAGGTAACCAGACGCTATTGAATAACTGGGAGGGATACAACCATACGTCAACGGACGAAATGGGAAAAACTCAACGTTTACCAAGACCAACGGAGAGGTAACCAACTGGGGACGACCAGGAAAAACTCGACGTTTATCGAAACCAACGGAGAGGTAACCAGACATTAATGAATGACTGGGGGGACTCGACCAGACATCAACGGATGAATGGGAGAAAACTCGACGTTTACAGACATCGGAAGATGATGTTTACAGACACCAAAAAGATCGACCAGACATTTACTGATGAATGGGAAGACTCGACGTTTACAGACATCGGAAGATGATGTTTACAGACACCAAAAAGATTGACCAGACATTTACAGATGAATGGGAATGAGAGAAACACAACCAGACGTCAACGGACGACTGGGAAAAACTCGTCGTTTATCGAAACCAACGGAGAGGTAAATCCACGTGGGGACAGGTACAACTAGACATCATCGGATGTCTAGGAAAAACTCGACGTTTATCGACACCAACGGAGAGGAGAATACTTCACTTGGGAAGGAGGACACAACCAAATCATCAACGGATGATCGGGAAAAACTCGACGTTTATCGACACCAACGGAGAGGAGAATACTTCACTTGGGAAGGAGGACACAACCAAATCATCAACGGATGATCGGGAAAAACTCGACGTTTATCGACACCAACGGAGAGGAGAATACTTCACTTGGGAAGGAGGACACAACCAAATCATCAACGGATGATCGGGAAAAACTCGACGTTTATCGACACCAACGGAGAGGAGAATACTTCACTTGGGAAGGAGGACACAACCAAATCATCAACGGATGATCGGGAAAAACTCGACGTTTATCGACACCAACGGAGAGGAGAATACTTCACTTGGGAAGGAGGACACAACCAAATCATCAACGGATGATCGGGAAAAACTCGACGTTTATCGACACCAACGGAGAGGAGAATACTTCTTCGGTCTGAATACCGGAAAATTGGCCTCGTGCCATGAGTACATCGACCTGATCGTCGGAAACTCCTTCGGTCTGAATACCGGAAAATTGGCCTTGTGCCATGAGTACATCGACCTGATCATCGGAAACTCCTTCGGTCTGAATACCGGGAAATTATAAGTACATATTATCTATAGCCGTCGAAACGTAGATAATACACTCGCATGGAAGATTATCCATAACCGGGTTGTAGGTTGTTAAATGGATAAACGACCGAAAAGAAAGGCATCAGGGTACCAGGCTAGGTATGCAAAAGATGACCAATCAAAAGAGGATAAAGCTGCTTGCTCGGAGCAAGTATCCAAAAAGAAAGTGAAGACCCAATGGGGACAATACTGTTTGATCAAAGCAAGTATCCAAAGGGGACAAGACCATTAATACCACAAAGAGGGGATTACATCTACCGGTTTGTAGGCAGAAAACCACGGAAAAGTAACCAGTCATCAACGGGATGAGCACACAGGGTTAACTCCAACAAGGGGAGAACGTGGGATTTTACAACTACCAGCTAGTGGGTAGAAAACCACAAAGATAGGACTTACAACTACCGGTTTGGTGGTAGAGGCCAAACAAATTCCGCTGAGGATAAGATGAATGAGTGTCGGTTAGTGAGCGACTATTCATTTATGCCCCAGGGAAGTACAGGAGACAGCCAACAGGAAGCCAATTTAGGATCGATCCAAAAAGGCAGACTGAAACAAGACTCATCCTAATGAGGAAAGAACTCAATAGGGAAAACCCATCCCATTAGGGAGGGAACGGAAGCAACCGTCATCCACGAGGATGTATCTCAGTGGGGAAATGGCAGGAAAGGATAGACACTTTCTGCTTAAGGGGTAGACTCTACATGGAGAGATCAGACACACCCATATCTGCTTAAGGAAAAAGACCCAAGCTGGCAAGACACTAACAATTGGGGGGTAACACTGCTGGGGATACCCATTCGACTGAGGAATCACTTGTTGGGAAAACACCAACCTCTCAACCATGCTGATGAACCCAATCCTGAAGCCGATCCAATGGCACGATGCTAAACTCTTTCCAACAAACCAACCTTGGCTGGTCGCCACGGCCTAGGGTTAATGGATATGCTTGCAATGTTGATGCATGAGTTTTTTCTTGCTTTACACAATGCCCCATGATTATGGAAATGCTATGCACTAATGATGCGATATGCTATGCTTATCTAAATGATAAATGCAGAAACACACGTCTCCTTTAGAGACAACACCGGGGAACTCCAGGAACTGTGCTGGGGATCCTATAACCATGTCAACTTCCATTCTGCCGGGGAAAGAAAAACCTTGCTGGGGAAAAACCAATCAACACAACCTCTGCTGGGAAGACAGCTTCAGACTTGGAAAACAGTCACAACTCCGCTGGGGATACAGATATCAGTCTACTACAGAAACCCGTCCAATCCACTGGTATGATGAACTCTGCTGGAGAAATAAATGCTACTCCATTAGGGACGACCCAACCAATCCATATGTAGGAGAATCACTGCTGGAGATGTATTTCATGAGACCTGCTCCACTCGGGGAACTTGCCGAGGAAAACCACACCATTCTGCTGAGGAGAACAATCCTTGTGGAGAGAACAACCATAGTGGCGGGAGTAACAACTCTGTCGAGGATGATAGCACGTCATATCATACTGGAGATGAATTCCCCAAACCTGCTTGGGACAAGCACTCACGGCCCCACTGGAGATGATAGCATCACAAAACCAATTGTTGGGGGACACACCAACGGTCTACAGATAAACTCCACTGGGGTGCTCCCGAGGAAAATAACTGTCAGGCGCTCAGCGGGGATTCTCAACTGGGGAAATCTGCAAGCATAGGCCTGCTGGGGAGAAGCAATCCTTAGATCTGCTGGGGAAAGAAGGTACTGTCCACAGGTATCTCTGCAGGGGAAATAACTCTGATAGCTTCAATACTGGCTTGGGCTGGGGAACCGTCTTCCATCCTGAGAAACATTCTGCCCCTGCCCCTGCTGGGGACGTGACAACCTTCAGGCTTGCTGAGGAGACAACGATCTCGAATCTGCCAGGGAGATCACACTCTCAATCCTCTGGGGAGATACAGCTTGTTTGACAGGGACGTCGGTCGACTCGTCGAACACTGGTATCCATCATCCACCCATAATGTTGACTTTCCACTTTTAAGAACTCCCAGACTCTTCTGGACTTTTCTGCTCCATCATCTTGTATTCCCAACTCGTCCGTACTTCACGGAGGTTGAACTCTTGGGATTCATACATACTTTCCAATCATCAGACTTTGAAGAGTCTTCTTGATTAACTTTCCAGGATCGTCGTCGTAATCCTTCACTGTCTTTTCACCGTTCAACTATCCCCTGCCCCTGGTTGGACTCTGAGGGGATCTCTTTGTCAAAAAGGTTCATATTACCACTGGCAAGTGAATGAAGATATCTAACAGCCCCTGCATAAGAGATCGTCAGATAAAAACGTGCCCCAGGTATGCCCCCTGATAAGGCTCAAACAGCACTCTACTAGGGATGCCCCACAATAGAGCTAATAGGGACTTGGAGGGAGAAATGTTGCACTACTGGGAGCATGAAGATAAAAACTTTCAACCAAACACTGCACTGAGCAACCTCACTGAGGAGAGACCATACGAGGTTCTGCAGGACAAAGATACAGTCATGCTCGAGATACGAACAATTGTCTTACCTGTTGGTAATCATACCACCCCCGGGAGAGCACTATGGGTCTCCTAAGTATCCTTCCATCATTGTGAACGTTCACTTTGTTTAAGAACAATTCTTTTGAAAAATTTGTTTATTTTTGAAAACAATGATACTTTATCAATTAAAACATGCAAAACGTTTGTTGAGTTGAAACAAATAAGAGTGCAAATAATTGGATAAAAGCTCAACTTGATGTGATGGAATAGTAGTCTGCAAAGGGCGAGACTCCATAGATCTGTGCAAGTTTGAAATCGGTGATGTATATTGGAGAGGGCTACATTGAACATAATGACCTTTCCTCTACCATTCTGAATTTGCGATGTATTCAAAGCTTCAGTCGACGACGAATCGAGAATCCCTGACGGATGACAGATATAGAGCACAGTCTTGTCAAGATGCAGTTACTTGCCAAATCCCTAATTTTTGCCTAGATTGCCCCAGTGTGAGGTGTTCAATCTAGCGGGATGCAAATTCTTTTTTTCAATGTCTCTAATTTTTGCCTGGATCGCCCTTTCGGGTTTTCAATCCACCGAGACGCTCCTTTTTGCCTAAGTCGCCCTTTGGGGTGTTCGACTTAGCGAGCTGTTTGATTTTTTTTTTTGTTTAGGCGAAGTATTTCTTGACTGCATCGGAATTCACAGGACGAGTGAACTTCTTCATCCATTGATGTAAGTGTTAAAGCACTGCCTGAAAAGGCTCTCTTGACAACACATGGACTTTCATAGCTTGGGGTTCACTTGCCCCTGGAATCGGGCACGAAAGACAAGACTTTCTTGAGCACAGGGTCCCTCGGAACACACGAGGCTTGATCTTCTTGTCGAATGCTTTCTCCACTCTCTGCTGATATGACGGGCCATGACACATGGCAGTTGATCTCTTTGATTTTGATTGAACTCAGCATCAGTCAACTTGGGACTTTGAGGGTGCTATTTCTCTTTTGTTCTTTTTTCTTTTTCTTTTTCTTGATTTTGATTGATTTCTTTTGATTTTGCACCCTCTCTTTCTTTTTTCTCTTTTTTGATAATGCCCCAGTTGGCTGTTCTGCTGATTCTCGAGATGCAGCTGAGTGATCTTCTTTTCTTGCTCAAGAGGTCGGGAAATCTCGTCAGGAATCCCTTCAACATCATCTTCGTCCGCTTCGAATACAGGGAATTCAAAATTGGGAGATGACGTCCGATCACTATGTTCAATGGGTTTGAGAAACAACCTGCATAAAGATTTAGAGATGAAAAGCTTTTTGAAAAACAAACAAGACAATCGTTATGCAGATGAAAAGATTGCTTTTATTCCTGTTTTTAAAGGTTTTTTGTGATCACCAATTTCATGCAAAAAGCGAAAAGGGAAAACAAATGGAAAAACAAATGTTTAACATGAATTATTTGAATGAAAATATCATTGCACAAAATGTTGCCAACAATGTCATCACTTCTCCTTTTGGCATGGGAGAAGGGTTTTTAAACAAAGTGTTTATTACAAAGACTTATGAACAACTGTAGGAAAGCCCACAGTGACCCAATTGTGGCAGACACCACCAGGAATGGTGAAATTGTTCAAGTCCTCTGCGTCCTCTTCCAAGATAGCAGCATCCTCTTCTTCAGGTTGATCGTCATGGACGAATCCTCCACTCTTGAACAAATCTTGCTCATTAAGTGCCCCAGAACAGTAGCCAATACCAGCCCGGGATCGGTTAACCAGGAATAAATCCATCAACAGTACAAAGTCTGGCAAATATCTCTCTGAGTTCACAATTCTCTTGCTCAGGATGATCCATCAATCTGGCAGAGATGGCTCTGGTATAATACCGGCAAAGTGCGTCTTCAAAATAAATGAAGATCGCAGGGTCAGACCACAGGACGGGAGACCGGAACAGAACCTGCTGATGCAAATGATGCATGAAGTGTTTATGCATATGCTTGTCTTTATTTCAAAGGAACTCGAGGGTTTTATTTGCAAACTTTGAAATATTTAGCATTTTGATCATATATGAGAATATCTCATCAGATATATCAGGTGAAAAAATTTTCCCGGTTTTTTCATGTTTTGAAATTTTTGCAAATAAACTCCTTTGAGTTCCTTGAAAATTTTCTTTTTTTTTCTTTTTTTCTTCCCCTTTTTTTTATTTCTTTTTTTTGATTTTTTTCATTGCGTTTCTTTTGAAAAATAAATATGCTATGATGCACATGATGCAGACTGGACTGGCTGGTTGTGCAAACTCTGACTAGGTCGAAGCTTCATTCAAGATCAAAACATAAATCCAACTTATGGTCAAACTGATCACACTGTTGTCTGAACTAGAGTCACCAACAGAACCAAGTCACCAACAGAACCGAGTCACCAACGGTACCTGTAATGAATAACCCTTCCCCACTCACGGGTGTAGTCTAGGCCAGGGTAAAGCTGAGAGAAACGCAGCATAAATAACCTTTCGCAGAAATACTATCATATACACACCCGAAGTATGTAACGACAGTATCCCACCAGGGTCTGAACTGCTCGTGATATCAATGTTCCGCTAAGTGGCGCCATACCACCCGCTTCCCATGAATCACTCTATTCCTAATCATCCTAGATTTTCACTCATGGTCTGGGTATTGGACCTTTTACCTCGAGTAACTCCCACCCCAAACAGAGAAACACAGCCAGATGAACAGATGAATATGAATGAAATGCAAACATTAATGCAAATAATAAATGCAAACAATAAATGCACATATATACAATGAATGCAATAAAAAACAGCACAAAGCAACCAAAACCCGAACCTAGAGAGCGCTAGGAGAGACTCGCTCAGGGAAGATGGACCAGCACAGGTCAACTTCTCACTATCCCCAGCAGAGTCGCCAGCTGTCGCATCGCGCGAAAAACCGGCGGGAAAACAAGAAACAACAGAGCCGCCACCGTGCGTTATTTATCCCAAAATAGGGAAAGGAAACGCTCAGAGTAAACCTGGGAAAGAACATGGTCTCGCGACCAAAGAGGATGGGTTCGGGAGTCGGTTATGCGAAGGGAAGGTATTAGCACCCCTACGCATCCGTCGTATTCGACGGGATCCACGCACAATAGGAAGGAAAATGGTTGCTAAACACTGCTCAAATATTCACACACACTGGCTGAAAGAAACGAAAGAGACTGACTGAAACTGAACTCGGCAGGATGTCGCATCCTGGGCCTACTTAGTCTATCAGGCATAGACATCAGAGTCGAAGTAGTTCGGACTGGGGAAACGACACATGCTCGCTAGGATATCGCATCCTATGCATACGTATCTTCTCGGACGAGAGAAGAATCAGAGCATTCGTAGCTCGGCTGACACGCACACAAACAAACAGACAAAGGCAAACGTGGAGCCCGAATGCCAATCACTGGACTTACATCAGCATCCGAACCAAAACACACACAAGAAGGCAATCGTGGAGCCTGAATGCCAATTGCTGGACTTACATCAGCATCCGGACCAAAACGCACGCACACTGGAACCCAAATGCCACTCGATGGACTTACATCAGCTTCCAAGCACACAACAACAAAACAAGTTAGTAGGGAGTCGGGGACTCGAGCCTATAACTGTCAAACACACTCAAACACACAGACAACAAATTGCTAAGGAGTCAGGCACTCGAGCCTAGCAACTGTCAGACAACACACGCAAAAAGAAAAAGGCGCCCGGAGAGATCAGCTCAATCTCCTGCCTACATACTTCATCTGGTATGAAGATCAGGGCGATGTAGTTCCCCTACGCAGGGATAAAGGTCTAGCCTAACCAGATAACAGAGGGAGACACAACTCTAGGGAGACTACGACTCGAGCCTAGATGTTGTCATGCAAAATCAACCCTAAGTTATGGTTTCTAGCTAAATGGCACAAGGGCCAACCTATCCTAAGTATGGCTCACACAGGAAGCAAGCCACACACACTTAACTTGCACAGGAGGCAAGCCAAGCAAAACCTAACTTGCACAGGAAGCAAGTCTAAACTAATCCTAACTTGCACAGGAAGCAAGTCAAACAATCCTATCTTGCACGGGAAGCAAGTCAGACAATCCTATCTTGCACAGGAAGCAAGTCAAACAATCCTACAAGCACAGATAGCACACGCTATACACAAACAAGTGGCTCAAACAAGGGTTAGGTTTTAGTCAAGGGGTCATATCAACCTCGACAAACAAACCTCTGGAACTGGGTGAATGTTGCTCTTAACCTTGCCATTGAGGGGCTAAGGTGAAGCAGATGAAAGGATGAAGTGAGGATGAGACCTCACAGCTCTTATCCCTGGCCTGGGAGAGCTTAAGACAAGAATGTGTGGGTTCAGAAAGTGGGAACCCTTCTACACATTTAAAACTGACTCAACTGTACAATTGTACAAGATCTTGGGTTCGTATCTGCAATGCATCAACACAGTGGTGTGAGCAAAAGCAGATGACACACTGAATAGTGGGGGATAGATTGCATATCCCTACCTTCCACCAATTGCCTCTTCACTTAGGAGGTCTTTGACTCTATGCAAGGACAAAAGTAAACAGTCACAAACATTGCCTCTTAAGGAGGACTTCAGACAGTTGCCTGGCCAAGTAACAGGCCAGGTCTTCCAGACTACATGAAGTAAAAGAGACATACCTCAATGCAAATTGCTTATACAAGCAAAGCAAAGCAAAAAGTTCACAAGGAACTAAGCAACTAAAGCACCTGAAACAGTCAAGCAGATGTTAGTATGCAACTTCAAACCAAACAAACAGAAACAGACACCAACAGTTAATTGGAGGCACATGGATGTGCAAGGCACAAGACTTAAGGCATGTGAGCCAAGCCACCTACAAAACAAAGAGGTTAGGCAATGATATTTGAGCAAGCTCAATCAAAAGAATTGGTCTCAATGGCCATTTGATGGTCAACCTGAAATCACAAACTCAAAGGTGAGTAGCAGGACCACTAGGGCAAGCCTAGGGTCAAAAGTGAATGAGAAAGTCAAAACAGCAAAGGATATCCAATCAAAGTCAAGTTTAAACATTCAAGAAACACAACCAATTGGGTTCACATCCGTATCGATCACTATCATCATTTCATGAGCCCTTTAGGTCAAAGCATGGCAAACAGAAGCTCACAGAAGTCAACAAAAAGACTTGCATCAAAAGCAATCTAAACATTTTCCAAAAATCACCAAATAAATCATGATCAACCCTAACACATAGCATGGTAAGCATGTCCAATTTCATCCCATTTGGACAAGTTGAAGGCAGTCAATGAAAATCAGAAAGTCAACATAATTTCAAGTAAGCACAATGAAAGTCAACAAACATGGGTCAACTTCAAAAAATCATATCAAATTGAAAACAGATGAGAAATGAATGAGATTAACACCAATGCAAAGCTCAAGATGTCTAGTTATTACATATGAAATTTCATGATCATACAATATGGTATGAGAATTTCCCAAATGATATGGCAATGTGTAGCACAAAAGGTCAACATTTGACTAGGCAGGGAAGAAAATTCTCAAATAAATGGAAAACAGCACAATCAATTCCAGGAAAAATCACACATGAACTAGACATGTAAGGGAGGGATCATGCAAAATTTGGGGTCATTTGGATGCCAGGAAGTGTGTGAACAAAAATCAAGAAAATGCATATCATTCATGTAGCACCAAATGTAACACTTAACTTCAAAAAATCAAAGCTCACACACCACATATGATAAATGCACAAACTTTATACCAAAATGAAGGTGAATTTGTCTAGTTTTACCACAAAAAATTTCAGGACCAATGGATGCAACATGAGTATTTCACAATTGTTTTGGCAATATGTATCATTTTTGGTCACATAACAAGAACCCTAGAGCCAATTAAAATCCAATGATCCAAAAAATCTGTAAAAATAATGATAAAAAACTAGACATTTTCATGAGTTTGATGCAAAAAATCCCACAATTTTTGGAGTTAAAATGAATTAAATATGAATTTTGGAAGATGAGTGAAATATTGGATGAAGCATGAACAAAAGACATGGAAGGGAGGTCAAACATGGTTGACCGCGTGGCATATTGGTAAATACCCCCTTCATTTAACAAAACGACACAGCTTAGGGCGTGGCCACGAAATGTTGTGATTGGTCCATATCCAATGGAACAGTAACAATACCAACAACAGCCAATCAACTTCAAATTTTCTGGGCAGAATTCATACATCTAGGGTTTGGCTATGCAGCATACGAATCATCATCCCCAACATTCCTCAATCAATCATTAAACATGAACAACTCGTATTCAACATCAAGAAACAAACATAATCAAAAGAGAATTCTGGGAAATGCACTAAGGTTTCAACATGAACAGCATAACTTCATTCAAACATGAAAAATCGAAATGTCCAGAAAATGAAATCAAGCCTACCAATAGCCTCATTCAAACATGGTGATGACAAAACCAAGCATAGTTTTCAGTATAACACATCATGGAGTGAGATTCGAACAAAAACTCATATGTGTATAAAACTTAAATCACAGATTTCTTACAAATTAATCAACCAATTCATGTGAGACAAAGCGCATAAGCTTCAGCATGTTAAGACCTACACTAAACATGTGGTGGTTTGGCAAATGAAGGAAATTAATACTTACTTGATTCTGAAGAAAAATCCAAGATGCAGTGATGTTTTGATGTTGCAGTGGGATGGCTTGTTCTACTGGTTTTTATGACAGGAAAATGGGGTGTATGTCCTGCTGTTCTATGTTGCTTTTGGTTTGGCCAGGTTTTGCTCTCTTGTGTTTGGACAGAAAATGCACAAACAAGGTGAGTTGGACTTCTTGGCTTTGCTGGTTTTGTTATGGCAGGAACAATGCTGGAAATGCTGTTAAGCTAGCCTAGGTCACTGTGTTTTTGACAGAAAAATAGCCAAGTGAGCAAGGGCTTTGGTTGGAAAATAAGTGAAGGTTGTTTGTGGTATGCTGCTTGTTTGGGGGCAGAAAATGGTGAGGAAATGTTGGGTTGAGCAGGGCCAGGCTAGGTTATTTCACTTGGTGTTTTTTTGAATAGGTCTTGAAGAAGTGCAAGAAGAGTTTTGAGAGTACAAGGTTTTGTTGGTTAGCAGGTTTTATGTCATGTTAGCAAGGCAAGGTAAGGTTTTGTTGTTTGACAGCAAATTGATGAATGCCAAGGCAAAGGTCAAGTGCAAGGTTCTTTTCAGGATGAGTGAGTGAAATCCCTTTGTTTCTTGGCTGTCAAAGGTGGTTTTTGTGTCTGCTCTTAGGATTGTTTTTTTTTTGACAGAGAAAAAAAAAATGATAAAGGTCTGCTGTTGGATCTAGCTTTTGGTACAAGGCCATGTCTTGTAACTTTTGAATTGTGGACAGCTAAACAGCAAAATGCAAAGCCAGGATGAGATCTTTTGAGTGAGAGTTGTATGCATTGTTCTGTTGGCAAGCCAGGCTTAGTCTTGTTATGTTTTTGACAGAAAAATCAAATGCCAATAGCAAGCAAGGATGAGGTTGGAAAAATGAGTGAAGGTGTTTTGGTCTGTGGTCTTGTGGTTTTTGGCTGCTGTAGCAGGGTTTTGGTGCTCTTTTGACAGCAAAACAGAAAATGCATAGCAAGGGTGAGGTTTGAGAGAGTGTGAACAATGGCCTTTGGCTGCTACTGTCCTCTACATGACAGAAAAGTGGTTTTTTGATGTTCTTGTTTAAAGCAGGGCCAGGGCTAGGGTGCTTTGGAAATTGGACAGAAAAATGCAAAAATGCCAAGAGCAAGGTGGATGTCCTTGGAGAAAGAATGATGTTGGTCTGCTGCTATCAGTATTTTCAATGATGGAAAATGTGTTTGATTCTTGACACAAGCAAGGCCAAGTTAGGTTACTTTGGAAATTGGACAGAAAAATGCAAAAGGGCCAAAAGTGATCTTTTGAGAGAATGAAATGCAATGGTTTTTTCAGTTGGTTCTCATGTTTGCAATATGACCAAGAATGATTGTGATATCTGCTGCCTTGAGTGAAGCAAATCCATGGCCAAGCTCAGTTCTGCTGAGGTTTTTGGACAGACCCCTCACAATGCCAAAGATCAGGTCTTTTGAGCCAATGAATGAATGAAAATCCCCTGGTTTCTTGGCTATCACAGGTGGTTTATGTGTCTGCCCTTAATTCCTCATGGCAGGAAAATTAGGTTTTTAAATTTCTGTTGGAAGTTGCTTTTTGGACAGAAATTGCAAGTGTCAAAGGCAAGGTCAATGAATGATTTTCTGCTGCAGTGTTATGTTGGTTTGTGGCTGTGTTCCAAATGGTTTGTGTGTCTGCCATTGGTTTGTAGCATGACAGCAAAAATGGCAAGGCTGCTATGTGCAGTACCAAGCATGGCTAGTTTTGGTCCTTCCTTCCCAATTTTAAGCAAGCAAGCATGGCCATATGTACTACTGGTTTTTTGGCTGCAAAATGTGTGCACAATGACAGAAAAAAATGCTGCATAATTGAGCTTGCAAACACCTTTTAAATGAATTTTTTGAGCTGTTCCAATTGGCCAAATGTTGAAAAAATGTTTATATCAAAAAGTCAACTCTTGGTCAAACTTGCATTTAAATGAAAAAGGTCAAAATATGCCATTTTGATTGGTGAAGTTTTGGCTCATGAAATTTATATTTTTGGAAAGAGGGGATCAAATGTGACTTGTAGGAAAAAACCCCACCAAAATTGGCCAAACGGTTTGAGAGATATGGCCCTTTGAAGTTCAAGATTTTCTGAAATCGATTCGATCATAACTTGCCAACCACACATGGGAATTGGGAGTTCTAGGACTTTTTGGAAATGGGAGAACAAGATCTTCAACTTTCATGTTGGGCAAAAATTCATTTGAGGCTTGTATCATGATGTAAGTTTGAGGATCAAAACTTTCCATTTTTGGTAAGTTTCAGTTACAGGCCCAGTTTCCATTTTGGGAAATTTATGATCTGGCTTCAAATTCTTCCATGATGGTGTTTGGCATGATGTATGATGACTATTTGGACATGAATGAACTCTCACAAACCAATTCCAATCAGCAAATCACTGATTAAATGGACAGTTGACCAACAGTTGACTTTTAGGATTTCTGACTGATTATGCATTGACTGATGAATTCCAAACCCTAATTCCTTGAGAACTTGACTTCAAATGATGTCCCAAGTTGTATGAACTCTTGATTATTGATCATGGGGCCCAAATTCCACAAGAATGACCACCATCCACTGCTTTGACTGACAGTTGACTTTTTTAGGGTTTTTGACTGTCTGTGTATGAACTGATGATCTCCAAGTCTTCAACCCTTGACCAAAATACTTCAAATGGACCTCCAAGCCATGTGAACTTGTTGGACAAACCCCAAGGCCTTGGTTCAATGAGAAATTCCTTTGCTTGCTTGGTTGACTGATCAGGAGATTAGTTTGACCTAATTCTTGATTGCTTGCTCTTGAGGCAACTGAGGGACAATGAAAATGCTATGCAATGGATCATGATATGCCATGACCTAATGTGAAAATGTATGCATGATGATAGGTGCAAATTTGAGGTGCTACAACGCAGTACCCTGAATCTTCCCAAGCTTCAACCAGCTCTCTATTCTTTCCCCTGCCACGACAATATCAGAAAAGTTGGTCACCGGACAACCAACCATTCTTTCAGCAAATGCCCCCTGCAGGGTCCCCATGAAAAGATCCGACATCTCTCTATCAACAAGAGGAGGTTGCACTCTGGCAGCCAACTCTCTCCACCGTTGGGCATATTCCTTAAACCCTTCGTTATTCTTTTGAGACATACCCTGCAGCTGGGTACGACTCGGAGCCATGTCAGCGTTGAACTGATATTGCTTGAAGAACGCGTCCCCAAGATCCTGCCAGTTTTTAATATCTGAGGACTTTAGCTTGGTGTACCATTCCAAGGAGCCTCCGGACAGGCTGTCCTGGAAGAAGTACATCCACAGCTTCTGATCCATGGTATATGCCGAGATCTTACGGACAAAAGCCTGCAAATGCGTCTCAGGACAAGAACTTCCATTGTAACGGTCAAACGTGGGCGCCTTAAACTTCTGCGGGATCACAATCCCCTCAACAAGCCCCATATTCGACATGTTGACCACCCTAGGAGTGGCATAGCTTTCCAGCACCTTAATCTTCTCAGCCAACAGCTGAATCTCCTTGCTTTGAGGCTGGACCCCATATTGCCCCAAGGGCTCATTATGCATTGAAAACTGGTCTGCTTCCCTGTCTTCCTCTCTGTCCTCATCAAACCCGTAGAATGGAGGCAACAGACCGTCCTTCATATTCTGCCCCAGACCGGGCCCAGGCTGTAACACCCCGATAAAATAAGATAATTATTTAAATTGAGTTAATAATATATTTATTAATTTAATTAAATAATTGGAATTATTATTATTATTGGAATAATAATTATTGGAATATTATTGGGATTATTATTATTGGATTATTTTTATTGTTATTATTGGAATAAAACTAGAAATCAGTAAAAAGGTTCCATTTGGTAAAAAGAGTTATTTTTCACGTGAAAAGGGAAAAAGAGACAGAAAAGTGGAAAAGGGCAAAGAAAGCCAGAGAACAAGGGTCGAAGGAAGGAAAAGCTTGAAGCTTAAAGATTCGCCGGATTAACTCAGGTAAGGGGGGTTTATCATCGTTTAATGGGTATTATGGGATAATATGTACTGGGTAGTGATAAACCATTGATTTACTTCTGAATTGGATGATTATGATGAAATTGTGAACTCTTTGGATGAACGAAATTGGGTTACAATTGAGAGGAAATTCGTAGGAATTAGATGCAATAGTGTTAGGAGTTGTGAGATCGAATAGGTTATAATTCGTGTTAGATGATATGAACGATTATTGTGTAAAATTGGACTGTAGAAGGTTGAATTGGATAGATCTCGTAGCAGAGAAAGCCATAGCAGATCTGGAAATCTGGTTTCTGGTCATACGCGTATGGCACTAGGCAATACGCGTATGAGATGGTCTGGTACGCGTATGGCACTAGGCAATACGCGTATGGATGAGGAAGATGATGTTTTGAACGTAGATTGGTCTCTGTTGGTACGCGTATGGGGAAGTGGTACGCGTAGCATACGCGTATGAGATGGTGTTACGCGTATGGGATTTTGTCAGGAGATGGGCCATACGCGTATGGGGTTAGGCAATACGCGTATGGGCAGGATTGTGATTTTCCTGAGCTGTTGTTGTGCAGTTTTTAACTGTTCAGCTGAGTAACGTAATGCAGATGATGTATGATATATTAGGGATCATTTCCCGTTGTTTTGAGTAGTATAGGTATTAGTAGAGTGTGCTAATACTGTGGTTGTTATTTGGCATGATATGATATTCTTATGTGATAAAATACTGATGATGTGTGATGGTATGCATGATGCTGTGAATGTATCAGTTATGTGTGCATTTGTGAATAGACTGTTTTATGGCTTAGAGTGTGAGCATATATCTATTCTTGAATTGTTGTTGATGATGTAGCATTGCTAGGTGATTAGCATGCATGTCGTGGCCTTTATGGTGGTAGCTAATTCCCATGGTGAGGAATTAGTGATGAGTTATTGTGGATTGTTGTTGATGTTTGCATGCTAGGTGATTTAGCGTGCATAGCATAGCCCTTGGGGTGGTAGCTAATTCCCATGGTGAGGAATTAGTGATGTGAGTCACTAGGTCTCAAATGAGTGGGACTAGTGAGCTTGGTAGCCGTACCTGGATTTGGTCGGTGAGGTTGAACTATATGTTCACGAATAGTCGGTACCACATGCATGGAGTCTCATTGCATAACGTATGTATGTATGGCGTATAATATGAATGGATGTATTCCAATATTATACGTGTGTTTTATGGTTGTTTTGAGTTTGAGTATGATGATGGTGATGATTATGAGTTGATATTGCCGTTGCTGAATATGTGTAATCTGATTAGGGTAATGATATGTGTTATATTACTTAGCATTACATGATATTTTATAATGCTTATTATATCGATTGAAGGACTCACCCTTACAACTATGTTTTCAGGTAACGAGCAGTGATTGAATAGAAGCTAGTCCTGGGAGTCTAGTGTAGTCCTTAGTGGGTCATGCTCTGGTAGATGTAACATCGGGACGGGATGTTTTACTATGTTTTCTTTTGGTTGTTGAACAACTTTACATGTAATGTAGTACATGATTTGAATGTTGTTATTTCGTATCCGCTGCGAATTATGCAAAAGTGTCTTATTTTAATTAAATAAATGAGCATGACAGGATATTTTGGAAAATGGTGTGAAGTGATTGTGTGACACCCTTAATTGCGTAATTACTCTGATTGATATTTTATTATTTTAATTAAATATTTGGGGTATTTTAGAAGGGTGTTACATTAGTGGTATCAGAGCATAGTCGGTCGAGTCGAGTCGTAATTATTCTGTTTCCCCTGTACGGGATAGGTGTTGTGTAACCCTATCAGTACTTATTGTTTTAGCTGGTTGGGTTTTCAGAATAGAGATGGCTGGAAGAGGTAGAGATGATGCTGCAATTGCTGAGGCTCTGGGTATGCTAGCTGGAGTACTTGGAGGAAATCCGAATGTTGTGGGAATGGGAGCTGCTCGTCAACTGAGTGAGTTCCAGAAGAACAATCCTCCAATGTTCAAGGGAGCATACGATCCAGATGGTGCTCAGAAGTGGTTGAAGGAGATCGAGAGGATCTTCCGAGTGACTGAGTGTGCCGATAACCAGAAGGTCAGGTTCGGTACGCATATGCTGTCAGAAGAAGCAGATGATTGGTGGGTTGCTACCCGCACTGAGTTGGAATCTGCTGGGAATGCTGAGATCACTTGGGCTGTGTTCAGAGAGAGATTCCTGAGGAAGTATTTTCCAGAGGATGTCAGAGGAAAGAAAGAGATAGAGTTCTTGGAATTGAAACAGGGTAACAGGTCTGTTACTGAGTATGCTGCTAAGTTCACAGAGCTGTCAAAGTATTATACTCCCTATAACGAGGCTACTAGGGAATTTTCAAAATGTGTGAAGTTTGAGAACGGGTTGCGTCCCGAGATCAAGCAGGCTATTGGATATCAGCGGATTAGAGTGTTTTCCGATTTGGTTGACTGTTGCAGGATTTTTGAACAGGATACCAAGGCCAGAGCGGAGAGCTATCAGCAGAGGGTTGATAGGAAAGGCAAGAATCAGAATGATCGTGGGAAACCGTATGCAGCTGGCAAAGGTTTCCAGAGACAGAGTGGGATGAAGAGGCCTAGTGGGGGAGACTCCAGTGCCCCTGCTTAGTGTTACAGATGTGGTCAGGCGGGACATCGTTTCCATGAGTGTACCAGTGCTGAGAAGAAGTGTTTCAAGTGTGGCAAAGGTGGTCACTTGGCTGCAGAGTGCCGGTTGAAGACTATGACTTGTTTCAACTGTGGAGAAGTGGGTCATATCAGCCCACAGTGTCCTAAGCCGAAGAAAGAGAACCAGTCGGGAGGCAAGGTCTTTGCTTTATCGGGCTCCGAGACTTCTGCAGATGATCGTTTGATCCGAGGTACGTGTTATATTAATGGCTTTCCTCTTGTAGCTATTATTGACACAGGTGCGACTCATTCCTTTATATCTTTGGATTGTGCTGTGAAACTTAAGTTAGAGATATCTGAGATGCATGGTAGTATGGTGATTGATACTCCTGCGAAGGGTTCAGTGACTACTACTTCAGTTTGTTTGAATTGTCCTTTGAGTATTTTTGGTAGAGACTTTGGGATGGACCTAGTGTGTCTTCCACTAGTGTAGATCGATGTTATCTTGGGTATGAACTGGTTGGTGTTTAACCGAGTTTCTATCAACTGTTTTGATAAGACTGTGATCTTTTCTGAGAGTGAGGAAGGAAAGAGTTTGTTTCTATCAGCGAGGCAGGTGAATGAGGCAGTAGCAGATGGGGCAGAGTTGTTTATGCTGTTAGCGACTTTGGAGGCTAAAGATAAACTGGCGATTTGTGATCTAGCCGTGGTGTGTGATTTTCCTGATGTGTTTCCGGAAGAAGTGAATGAATTACCACCAGAGCGTGAAGTTGAGTTCTCGATTGATTTGGTACCTGGTACTAGGCCGATATCGATGGCTCCGTACCGTATGTCTGCTGTTGAGTTAACTGAATTGAAGAGTCAGTTAGAAGATCTGTTGGATAAGAAATTTATTCGTCCGAGTGTGTCACCGTGGGGTGCACCAGTGTTATTGGTAAGAAGAAAGAAGGTACTATGAGGTTGTGTGTGGACTACAGGCAACTGAATAAAGTAACGATCAAGAATCGGTATCCTTTGCCGAGGATTTATGATTTGATGGATCAGTTGGTTGGTGCGAGTGTGTTCAGCAAGATAGATTTGAGGTCGGGATATCATCAGATACGTGTGAAAACTGAGGATATTCAGAAGACTGCTTTCAGAACAAGGTATGGACATTATGAGTATTCTGTAATGCCTTTTGGTGTGACTAATGCGCCTGGAGTATTTATGGAGTATATGAATAGGATTTTCCATCCGTACCTAGACAAGTTTGTTGTGGTGTTTATTGATGACATTTTAGTGTATTCGAAATCTGAAGAAGAGCATGCTGAGCATTTGAGAGTGGTGTTAGGAGTTCTACGAGAAAAGAAGTTATTTGCTAAACTATCCAAGTGTGAATTTTGGTTAGAGGAGGTTAGTTTTCTTGGACATGTGATTTCCAGAGGCGGTGTTGCTGTTGATCCTTCTAAGATAGAAGCGGTATCTAAGTGGGAAGCTCCGAAGTCAGTTTCTGAGATAAGGAGTTTTCTTGGACTTGCAGGTTATTATAGGAAATTTATTGAAGGATTTTCTAAGTTGGCGTTACCGTTGACGATGTTAACTAGAAAGGGGCAAGCGTTTGTTTGGGACTCGAAATGTGAAGAAGGTTTCCAAGAGTTAAAGAGAAGGTTAACTACTGCTCCTATTTTGATATTACCAAGTCCGTCAGAACTATTTGAGGTTTTCTGTGATGCTTCATTGTTGGGTTTGGGTGGTGTGTTGATGCAGAATAAGCAGGTTATAGCTTATGCTTCGAGACAGCTGAGGGTTCATGAGAGGAACTATCCGACGCACGATTTAGAGTTGGCAGCCGTGGTATTTGTTCTGAAGTTATGGAGACATTACTTGTACGGGTCAAGATTTGAGGTTTTCAGTGACCATAAAAGTTTAAGGTATTTGTTTGATCAGAAAGAGCTGAATATGAGACAGAGGAGATGGTTAGAGTTTTTGAAGGATTATGACTTTGGTTTGAATTACCATCCGGGTAAAGCAAACGTAGTGGCTGATGCATTGAGTCGGAAATCATTGCATATGTCTATGTTAATGGTTAAGGAATTGGATTTAATTGAGCAGTTTAGAGACTTGAGTTTGGTGTGTGAGAGTACTCACAATAGTGTTAAATTGGGAATGTTGAAGTTAACAAGTAGTATTCTGGATGAGATTAGAGAAGGTCAGAAATCCGATGTGTTTTTGGTTGATAAGTTGACTCTAGTGAATCAAGGTCAAGGTGGTGAATTCAGAGTGGATGAGAATGGTGTTTTGAAATTTGGTAATCGGGTGTGTATTCCGGATGTTACCGAACTTAAGAAGAGTATCCTGGAGGAAGGACATCGTAGTGGCTTAAGTATTCATCCTGGAGCTACGAAGATGTATCATGATTTGAAAAAGTTATTTTGGTGGCCGGGAATGAAAAGAGAAATTGCGAGTTTTGTTTATTCTTGTTTGACTTGTCAGAAGTCGAAGATTGAGCATCAGAAGCCGTCTGGGCTAATGCAACCGTTGGTTATTCCAGAGTGGAAGTGGGATAGTATCAGTATGGATTTTGTTTCTGGGTTACCGAGGACAAATAAGAATTTTGAAGCCATTTGGGTGATTGTTGATAGATTGACGAAAACGGCTCAGTTCATTCCGATCAGAATGGATTATCCATTAGAGAGATTAGCCGAGTTGTATATTGAGAAGATTGTAAGTTTGCATGGTATTCCGTCGAGTATTGTTTCGGACAGAGATCCTAGATTTACATCGAAGTTCTGGGAAGGTTTGCAGAGGGCTTTGGGAACTAAGCTGAGATTGAGTTCTGCATATCATCCGCAGACTGATGGTCAGACTGAGAGGACGATTCAGTCACTAGAGGATCTTTTGAGAGCTTGTGTTTTGGAAAAAGGAGGTGCTTGGGATTGTTACTTACCTTTGATTGAGTTTACCTACAACAATAGTTTTCATTCGAGCATTGGTATGGCACCGTTTGAAGCTTTGTATGGTAGGAGATGTCGGACACCTTTATGTTGGTATGAATCCGGTGAGAGTGCTGTGGTTGGACCGGAGATTGTTCAACAAACTATGGAAAAGATTAAGATGATTCAGGAGAAGATGAGAATTGCTCAGAGTCGTCAGAAGAGTTATCACGACAAGAGGAGGAAGTCACTTGAGTTCCAAGAGGGAGATCATGTGTTTCTTCGTGTTACTCCGATAACTGGGGTTGGTCGAGCTTTGAAGTCGAGGAAGTTGACACCTCGATTTATTGGTCCATATCAGATTTTGGAGAGGATAGGAGAGGTAGCCTATCGTATCGCTTTACCGCCGTCACTTGCAAATTTACATGAGGTTTTTCATGTGTCTCAGTTGAGGAGGTACATTCCTGATCCGTCGCATGTGGTCCAAGTAGATGATGTACAGGTGAGAGATAACCTGACTGTTGAAACATCACCTATGAGGATCGAGGATCGAGAGTTGAAGTAGTTGCGGGGTAAAGAGATTGCTTTGGTAAAGGTAGCTTGGGGCGGACCAGCAGGTGGCAATGTGACTTGGGAACTTGAGAGTCAGATGAAGGAGTCTTATCCTGATTTATTCACTTGAGGTATGTTTTCGAGGACGAAAACTCTTTTAGTGGGGGAGAGTTGTAACACCCCGATAAAATAAGATAATTATTTAAATTGAGTTAATAATATATTTATTAATTTAATTAAATAATTGGAATTATTATTATTATTGGAATAATAATTATTGGAATATTATTGGGATTATTATTATTGGATTATTTTTATTGTTATTATTGGAATAAAAGTAGAAATCAGTAAAAAGGTTCCATTTGGTAAAAAGAGTTATTTTTCACGTGAAAAGGGAAAAAGAGACAGAAAAGTGGAAAAGGGCAAAGAAAGCCAGAGAACAAGGGTCGAAGGAAGGAAAAGCTTGAAGCTTAAAGATTCGCCGGATTAACTCAGGTAAGGGGGGTTTATCATCGTTTAATGGGTATTATGGGATAATATGTACTGGGTAGTGATAAACCATTGATTTACTTCTGAATTGGATGATTATGATGAAATTGTGAACTCTTTGGATGAACGAAATTGGGTTACAATTGAGAGGAAATTCGTAGGAATTAGATGCAATAGTGTTAGGAGTTGTGAGATCGAATAGGTTATAATTCGTGTTAGATGATATGAACGATTATTGTGTAAAATTGGACTGTAGAAGGTTGAATTGGATAGATCTCGTAGCAGAGAAAGCCATAGCAGATCTGGAAATCTGGTTTCTGGTCATACGCGTATGGCACTAGGCAATACGCGTATGAGATGGTCTGGTACGCGTATGGCACTAGGCAATACGCGTATGGATGAGGAAGATGATGTTTTGAACGTAGATTGGTCTCTGTTGGTACGCGTATGTGGAAGTGGTACGCGTAGCATACGCGTATGAGATGGTGTTACGCGTATGGGATTTTGTCAGGAGATGGGCCATACGCGTATGGGGTTAGGCAATACGCGTATGGGCAGGATTGTGATTTTCCTGAGCTGTTGTTGTGCAGTTTTTAACTGTTCAGCTGAGTAACGTAATGCAGATGATGTATGATATATTAGGGATCATTTCCCGTTGTTTTGAGTAGTATAGGTATTAGTAGAGTGTGCTAATACTGTGGTTGTTATTTGGCATGATATGATATTCTTATGTGATAAAATACTGATGATGTGTGATGGTATGCATGATGCTGTGAATGTATCAGTTATGTGTGCATTTGTGAATAGACTGTTTTATGGCTTAGAGTGTGAGCATATATCTATTCTTGAATTGTTGTTGATGATGTAGCATTGCTAGGTGATTAGCATGCATGTCGTGGCCTTTATGGTGGTAGCTAATTCCCATGGTGAGGAATTAGTGATGAGTTATTGTGGATTGTTGTTGATGTTTGCATGCTACGTGATTTAGCGTGCATAGCATAGCCCTTGGGGTGGTAGCTAATTCCCATGGTGAGGAATTAGTGATGTGAGTCACTAGGTCTCAAATGAGTGGGACTAGTGAACTTGGTAGCCGTACCTGGATTTGGTCGGTGAGGTTGAACTATATGTTCACGAATAGTCGGTACCGCATGCATGGAGTCTCATTGCATAACGTATGTATGTATGGCGTATAATATGAATGGATGTATTCCAATATTATACGTGTGTTTTATGGTCGTTTTGAGTTTGAGTATGATGATGGTGATGATTATGAGTTGATATTGCCGTTGCTGAATATGTGTAATCTGATTAGGGTAATGATATGTGTTATATTACTTAGCATTACATGATATTTTATAATGCTTATTATATCGATTGAAGGACTCACCCTTACAACTATGTTTTCAGGTAACGAGCAGTGATTGAATAGAAGCTAGTCCTGGGAGTCTAGTGTAGTCCTTAGTGGGTCATGCTCTGGTAGATGTAACATCGGGACGGGATGTTTTACTATGTTTTCTTTTGGTTGTTGAACAACTTTACATGTAATGTAGTACATGATTTGAATGTTGTTATTTCGTATCCGCTGCGAATTATGCAAAAGTGTCTTATTTTAATTAAATAAATGAGCATGACAGGATATTTTGGAAAATGGTGTGAAGTGATTGTGTGACACCCTTAATTGCGTAATTACTCTGATTGATATTTTATTATTTTAATTAAATATTTGGGGTATTTTAGAAGGGTGTTACACAGGCTGACCACCAGCAGTACCAAAACCAGCGGCATTATTCACTATACCGACTGTTGTCCTCTTTCCGCCATCTCTAGACCCCAGCCCCTGGTTGGAGACACCATCCAGGTTTATACCACTGTTTGCTGCTGAAGCCCGCTCGAGCTTCTCGACCTTATCAGCCAGAGCTTTCTGACCAACCGCAAAGCCTTGCATAATGTTGATCATCTCATTCATCTTGTCTTTCAGCTCGAGGAGATCAGTACTCGGGAGATCCATTAGCCTGGGAGTATTGCGCCTTGTGAAGTATCTGTGAGGACGAGTTGAGTGCAAAGGTACAGTTCTGCGAGCACGAGCAATGATTCCTGAAACAATCAAGCACATTAGCAACAGATACCTGCAAAATAAAACACAAGTTATTATGATCAATGCATGAATGCAGTGTTTATCCACATGAGGAACACTTTGTCTCTTGATCCTGGTTTCATTGAGACAAAATAATAATTCGGCAGCAATATTCTGACATTCAGCATTTACATTCATCGTGCAGATCAGAGGTATATGATTTAGCAAAAATAACCCCAACCATGTGTGTGCTTGTGTGAGTGCATATGGTAAAGCAAATAAAGCTTGAAGATCAATCGCTGAATGAAAAATAACCATCACATAGCCAACAGTGCACAAACAGTGCCATAGTCATACATCAAACCAGATAAAATTCAAATACAACCATCCAGAATCAGGAAAGAAATACAAGCAAGTAGATTCCGTCAACAAGCCTGACGGTAATCCACAACAAATGAAAGATCTAGCTGGATGAGGGTCCCACAGATGGCCCTATCTCATCTTCCATCTTCGCGAACTCTACGGCGAACCTGAGCTCGGTGTTCTCCTGCTGCAATCTCCCCACTTCTTTCTGGTGAATCTTCATCTGCCTGAAGTAATGGTCTCTCTCAGCGACGTAATGATCCCTCTCAGCAATGATCTTCAGATTCTCTGACTCCTTAACCTTCAGCTTTGCCTCCCACTCAGCAATGAGTACTCGGACTCGGTCATCCCTCTGATCTCTCACCAAGATTTGCCTTCTCTTCTCATCTTCAATGACCTTTGAAGCTCTAGCCAATCTCTCTTTGGTGATGTCATGCTCCTTGGCTGAAGATGCCAAGACCTGACTGACCTTCCCATAGTAAGCAGTATCCATCTCAAAACGCTTTGCTTCCAGGGCATGCCGCTTGTCTTGATCTTCCATCTTCGCTCTGATCTCCTGGTTAACCCTCTGAACCCGAGCAACACTCATCTCCAATTCCGTCTTTTCTGCAAGCAACTGATCTCTCTCCCGCTTCATCTCTAAGAACTCGTCCATACTGACAGTAGAAGGAGTCTCCTCAATCAACGGATACCAAGGATCAACCATAGGAAACGGTAGACAAGTAAGCTCCACTCTCTTACTGAGCCAGTCATCGAACGGAGGAAAAGATCTGTTATTAGCTCTACCCCAAGAAACTTTGCCTTTCCTTTGAATGCTGCGCCATGCCTCAGATACCTGCTTCACCTGGGCCTGATTACCCTCAACTGGGAAGTATACAGATTCCTGAACCTCACTTTTGAACGGAGGACGCTCCATAGCAAATCCCATCTGCCTCTTAAGAAGTGTCGGGTTATAATTAATGCAACCCTGAACTCCTATAAGTGGTACATTGGGAAAACCCCTACAACTGCAGATAAAGTCTTGTCCAACCCCACTACTGTGAGTCCAATCTATGTCTTTGGCCCTCAAACCCATCAGCTTGGCCGCCCAATTAACATTCTGGCCCAGAAGAACAAAAGCACCCTTGGAAGGCAAGTAACCCATAAACCACTTGTATAGCAACTGAGCGCAACATCGAATCAATCCCCCACGCCTCTTCTCGTTCCGATTATGATCCGAGTAATAGACATCTCCAATCAAGGTGGGAATAGGATTCCTCTGAACAAACAAGCGAATGGCATTAATATCCACAAAGTTCTTCTGGTTAGGAAACAGAATGATCCCATAAATGCCCGCAGCAATCAAAGCACAGACAACTTCCCAATTACCCAACTCCGCCTGCTCCTTAGCCTTAGCTTCTAAGAAACTCAGATGAAAACCAGGCAACTTCCCCTTCTCTTTCAGACTACCCTTCACCATCTCCGGACTCAAATAAAGAGCACGGGAAATCCCACTAATATCAGGTTCTTCCTTAGTAGCATAGAAAGGAACCTGATCTCTGATCTGAATACCCAAAATATCAGCATAGTCCTCCATCAAAGGCCCGAGTAAGTAATCTGGGAAGACAAAACACCTCAAACCAGGATCATAGAACTGGAGAAGAGTATGAATGGCACTCCTGTCTCTGTCAATGAGTCTGTAAACCACCTTCAGAATCCCCCCATACGTCTCACGAAACAACCCCACATGGTCGGGTGCAATCAAAGCTATCATACCCTTCAGCACACTGATCTCTGGTTCAAAGAAACTGTAAGCCACATCGTCCTTCAAACCGGGTCTCCTCATGTCTAAGAAATCTCTCAACCAGAATCTCGATCAAAAGGGTCCCTGCATATGGATAAACATGTGTTAGATGCAGATAAATGCAAGATGTAATGATGCTGATGAATGAATGCAATGCATTGCCATCCTCCAAGCCATCTGATCATCTGCACTGAAACCTGGTCTCTGAACTGATCATAACCATTTGAGGGAACAAGTAACCACCAATCCGACCCACGGGTTCCGAAATAAACAGAAGATACATCATCATCATCATCAGAGATCCCTGAGCAGATAACCACAACCTCTGAATCGGCCCGGGGAATCCTGAAATAAACGGATCCCCACTGATAGAATCGGCCCGGGGAATCCTGAACTAAACGGATCCCCACTGATAAATACCACGGACAGCACTCCGGCGTCTCGGCAATAAATGATCACAAATCCGACTTATAAATATGACTCGGATCCACGGAACAAAAGGTCACCATCTGAGTCACCAACAGAACATGCATCTGAAAGAACCACCCTCCCCTCACAGGTAAATTCTAATCAGGTCATCCTAAGGCGGATCATAGTCTCAACAATCGGGCGGAGATACTCAATGGGTTTGCCCTTTCGGGTGTGCCATTGTAGCTCTCTTAAGATCGTCTAAACCAAAGATCCGGGAAATGATCGGTCACCGGAGTCAATAGTTCAAAAGAGATAACCCAACCAAAGTGGAAAACCCCACTGGAAGAGCACTTCTCAGATGAACCTCGTCCGGCTTGTGGTATGTCACGTCGCAACAATGTGCCCAACCGACATGTGAGCGACGTGAGACCACACTAATCCTAGGTGTATACTCGGGCCTGGGTTTTAGCCCCACTCAGAACACCCACCCCAAACAGAAGAACCACCTGCACAGAGGACGGCAACATGATAGTATGATGCATGCAAATATTTATGCAAATATATACATAGTCAGAATAATAAATGCAATAAATAACACAAAACAAGCAACCTAAACTACCCTAGAACGCTAGGAGAGACTCGCTTAGGGAAGATGGACCAGCACAGGTCAACATCTCGGTTTTCCATCCCCAGCAGAGTCGCCAGCTGTCGCATCCGCGAAAAACAACCGGCGGGCTGAAACAAAAACACAACACAGAGCCGCCACTGCGCGTTATTTATCCCAAGATAGGGAAAGGAAACGCTCAGAGAAACCTGGAAAAAGCATGGTCTCGCGACCAAAGAGAAAGGGTAAGGGAGTCGGTTACGCAAGGGGAAGGTATTAGCACCCCTCACGTCCGTCGTACTCGACGGGATCCACGCTCTAAGAAAAGAAAAGGTTGCTAAAACACCACACACACACGCACCGAAGACAACACAGATGGGGTTAAGAGGAATGGAGCTCGATAGGACATCGCATCCTATGCCTACGTATCTCGTCTGGAACGAGAATCAGAGCTGCCGTAGTTCGGCTCACGCACGCCAAACAAGACACACACCCACAGGCAAACCTGGAACCCGAATGCCAATCGCTGGACTTACATCGGCTTCCGAACCAAACAAACACAAT
Source organism: Lathyrus oleraceus (assembly GCF_024323335.1). Classification (NCBI taxonomy): domain Eukaryota; kingdom Viridiplantae; phylum Streptophyta; class Magnoliopsida; order Fabales; family Fabaceae; genus Lathyrus; species Lathyrus oleraceus. The sequence continues at coordinate 480,703,248 of NC_066581.1, forward strand.
CAGGATACGTACAGCCAATCGCTGGGCTTACGTCCATATCCTGACACACAAGAAGATAACAAGCAAACGCACACAAAAAGAAAAAAAAAGTGCCCGGAGAGACCTCGCACGGTCTCCTGCCTACATACCTCGTCTGGAACGAGGATCAGGGCGATGTAGTTCCCCTGAAAGGGAAAGAAATTCTAGCCAGAAACCAAGGGGAGACACACTACCAGGGAGCTGGACTCGAGCCTAGTGTTATCATGCATCATTGCCCTATGTCATGGTTTCTACCTACTTGCACAACAGCAAGCTAATCCTATCCAGGAAGAAAGCAAGCATGCAAGCATCAACAAACAAAACAAACATTTCACATAGCACACACTATATCCAGTCAAGTGAGGCTCAAACAAGGGTGGACTGCCGAGGCAAGTCATCTGTACAAGGTAGAGTTAGCTCTTAACCTTGCCATTGAGAAGCTAAGGTGAAGCTGATGAAAGGTGAGTGAAGATTAGACTTCACATCTCTTATCCCTGATCAGGGAGAGCTTCAGACAAAGGAGCGTGGGTCCAGAATGGAGGGACCCTTCTACGCTCAAAGACTCTGACTCGATTGTGCAACCACACAAGATCTTGGGTTTGTGTCCCAATGCATCAACACAGTGGTGTGAGCAGGGGGACGACTCAACAGAATAGCGGGGGATAGATTGCATATCCCTTGGGTTCCGCCAATTGCCTCATAGAGGTCTTCACCTGCTTGGCACAAAAGTAAACAATCACAAACATCGCCTCTTAAGGAGGACTTCAGACAGTTGCCTGGCCAGGTAACAGGCCAGGTCTTCCAGACTACATGAAGTATAGAGATTCTACCTCAACTGGTTAAAAAACCAAGCAACAGCAAGCAAGTTCTTAAAGAACTGTAAGCGACTAAATGTACCTGAAATCAATCAAGTATCATCAGTACTCAGACAAACCAACAATAAACAGCAAAAGTCAATCAGTACAGTTAACACAAGTTAATGCACACAAGTGCAAGCCATGAGCTCAAGCTCAAGCATCAAACCCTACAACACAAAATCAATGTTAGTTTACAACATCAAACAAAACTCAATTTAATCAACTTGCACTTTTTCCCTTAAGCCTTTTGCATTTCAACCTGAAAATCCACACCAAATGTGAGAAACTAGACCACTAGGCCAAGCCTAGGGTCCAAAAGGGATAAAAAATTCTAAACAGCAAGTGCAAACCAACCAAAATTACATTCAAACAAATTAAAAGCAAATGCAATTGGTCCCATGCTCATATCAATCACCATTATCATTTCATGCACAATTTAGTATCAAACATGCAATTTGCAACTCCAAAAGACCAAACAGGACTATCTCACTCAAAAGCATACCAAAGCAATTCAATTAATTCCACAAAAATTGACACATAAACAGAACACATTCAATGTATAGCATGTCAATTTTCAGCTCAATTGGACAAAAGGAAGTAGGTCAATGAAAATCAAGAAGTCCAGACACATTTATACAAGCCAATTCAAGGTATCAACACAAGCATCATCTTCCATAAATGATAAAACAGTGACAACATATTAGAAATGAATGGGATCAAAACCATGATGTCCTATAATGTGTCTAGAATGCTCATGTCAAATTTTATCTTCATCCAATACCATATGAGAATTTCACAAGCAAAATGCCAACATGTGTCACAGAATGTCACAAAATGAGCATACAGAGAAGAAAATTATCAATCAATTAGAAAACTCCATCAAAAATTCCAGCAAAAATCACATGTAATCTTGACATATCAATGATCAATCATGCAAAAAATTGGCTCAATCCAATGTCCCTAAGCCAGGCAAATAAAATCATGAAGTTAGCAGAAATCCAAACAAGTCAACATATGGTAGCAAAATGAGCATCAACTTCAATCAAATGCCAAACAGTGAAAACAATTAAGAAATGAATGGGACCAAAGCCAAACTACATCTAAACATGTTATGAATCACTCCATCAAATTTCACATTCATATGATATGGTATGAGCATTTCACAAGACTTGGAAGACAAACACTCAAACAAAGCCCTAAAAATGCTAAACAGCAATCAAAAATCTCAATTAAATGGAAAATGAATCAACAATTCATACAAAAAATCATGGTGAAACTAGACATATACAAGACACAGCATGCAAAATTTGAGATCAATTGAAAAATCATAGGCATGTCAAATAAATTCATGAAATTGACCTAACCTAGTGTGACATAAATTGTCACACTCAACTTTCACACATCATATCTACCAAACCAGAGATCCAAAATTCACAAACTATACATCAAAATAACCAGCAAGGAGTCAAGAATTAGCATGTGAAATTTCATTAAATTTGGATAAGGTATGAGTATTTCATGTTAAAAATGGTGAAACATATACAAAATGCACACAAGTCAAAGATCAATAGGCAAAGTCAACAATCCACCAAGCACAACTTGGACTATCATGCCTATAAAAAACTAGATGAAATTTGGGATCTAACAAAAAAAGTTCCACTCAAATTGGATTAATATTGGATTTGTTTGGATTTTTTGAAGTTTGTTGAATTATTGAAATAATTATTAATGAATTAAGTGGATTAATTAACTAACGAATGGCAGTTCCGTAATTATCACTCTGCCCGGCCTAAAACGCAGCGCAGCATTAATGTGCTGGCGCGTCATGATTCGACGATATTGGAGGGAAACACAATTTCGAATTGGCACGCGAATGATGAGGATTAAACAGCGAAATTTTCCAGGTTTCATGAGCTTTTTCACGTGTTCTTCGCTTCCTGTATTCGTTCATCAACACCAGAATCGGTTCGGCTCAAACCTCAACCAAAATCAACAAATGCATAGCCATTGGAACCGTCTTCCAACAAGGATTCAAGATATGTGATCAATTCAATCTAACTCTAAGCCTATCGCACGGATCGAACGAAAATGAAAACACACATCAAACTTAAAATCGTAATATCTCTCTCTATGCTTAACCAATTCACAAACTACAAGTTGCACGTTAACCTACAATGAATGAACTACCAAATGCATATCATAATTCAAGAAATGGAGAAGGTCGAAATTGCACCTTAGGTTGAAGGCAGCTGTGGATCTTGATGCTTTTGCGCGTAATTTTCCAAAACAGATTGAGATCAAGGCTGAGGAAGATGAATGCAATGCCTAGCTAAGCTCAATGTTGCTCCAAGTGGAAGAAATCTCAAAACTCCATTAATGCATAAGCTTTGGACAATCCTTGATCTTGAGGTTCTTGGCCTCGATTTGTCACAACAGTTGGAGATTGAAGCTTGTAGAAGATGAATCCACAAAGAATCGTGCAAATCGATTGAGATTTGATGGAGTTTGGATCAAAAAAGCTTGATGAAGTTCTTGAGAAATTGAGAGAAAAATGGAGGGAAAATCAGTTACAGCTCTTGAGAATTGTGATTATGATTAACATTCTGTTATGATTAATCATTTATACCAACCCTTAATCCAATGTACTAATCTCAATTAGCAAAAATTTGTTTAATTAGTGTAATGTGAAACTTAAGTGCAAGTCCAAAAATGCCCTTGCCAAATATTACACCATGACAGCTCATGACAGCTCAAACAACTTCTAAATGGCATTTGGAGTGTGTTGCAAAAATCCTCATCTCAAAATTCCATGTATTTCTCAAATTGGACCATTTTGCCCTTGGATTTTAATTGTTGCACTTGAAAATTGACCTTTTGCATTGACCATTTTTGATGAATTTTGATTATGCACCATGAAAGTACATGTGAAATGGAGTTTGCTCATAAAAAGATCACTCATTTTGGACATTCCATGTGAAAGTTATGCCACTTTGATTATAGGCATTTTTGGAAAATGAATGGACCATAACTTGCCAACCATACATGGGAATTTCAAGTTCTTGGACTTTTTAGAAAGGTGAGAACAAGATCTACAACTTTCATGTTGAACAAATTTTCATTTGAAGCTTTTTTGGACATGTAATTTTGTGGTGAAAAACTTTCCATTTTTGGAAACTTCCATTACAAGTCACTTTCTATTTTTGGCAATTTTTATCCTGACTTTATTTTCTTCATTCTTGAGCTTTGACATGTCAAATGAAACTTGTTTCAACATGAATGAAGTGTATCCAACTCTCTCCCACCTCCAAATCCATAAAATCAAGCACAGTTGACCAGAGTTGACTTTTCAACTGATAGATGAATTTGGCAATGCACTGATCAATCTGAGCCCCAATCCTCTGATGAAATGGCTCAATGGTGAAACCCTAGCCTCCATAAGCTCAATACAATCATGAAATGATCCTCATATCCATTGAAAACCTCATCTCCTTGCCAAGCCCTGATTGGCCCAATGCAACTGATTAGGGTTGACCAGTGGTCAAAACCCTAATCTCAAGGTATATGATCAATCCCTTGAATCTCCTGAATGATATCAAAACCCTAATTTGAACCACCACCCTCAGGCAGTTAGTGATCAGTCCACAAAACCCTAGCTTGCATCATAACCTCTTTATCTTCTGATCAAGACTTAGGAGGATGACTTGCTCCATGTAACCACATGATATGCAATATGCAATGCCTAATGACCTAAAAATGCAATGCAATATGTTAAGCTAGTCCCAAAAGAGGAGGGCAAATTTTGAGGTGTTACAGCTGCCCCTATTCAATCCACTGTGAACCTGTCGATATGAATAGCCTCGGCTTTCAGATGATCAGGATGAAGAGTGATTGAATACCAAGAACAGACGAACAATTTGCACTCTGATGGGAAAATAATTAACAACGCCTGTCAGAATCGGCGAAGAACAAACTTGAAACAAGAATCCGTCTGGAACGGAGAAAGTCGGCCTGATCACCGAAACAACAACATCGACCTGGATACCAAAATAAATGGTAACGCAGGGATAATCATGGCCTGAACACCACACATCCGCTGGGGATTATATTTCTTTTTGATTTTCTTGCACCCCGAAAAATTTCTTCTTTTTTCATTTTCATGGTCTGAACACCACCTCGGTCTGGATACCGCCTCGGTCTGAACACCGGAAAACTGGTCTGAATACCACTTCAGTCTGGATACCGGCTCGGTCTGAACACCGGAAAACTGGTCTGAATACCACTTCGGTCTGGATACCGTAAAATAGGCCTGACTGCCACTTCGGTCTGGATACCGGAAAATAGGCCTGACTGCCACAAGCTTACATCGATCTAAATGTCGGAAGCTTCTTCGATCTGAAAATCGGAAACTTGGCCTGAACGCCACTTCGGTCTGAATACCTCCTCGGTCTGAACACCGGAAAAAGTACTTCGACCTGATCGTCGGAAACTTCTTCGATCTGAAAATCGGAAAATCGGCCTGAACGCCACTTCGGTCTGGATACCAGAAAATAGGCCTGACTGCCACAAGCTACATCGATCTAAATGTCGGAAGCTTCTTCGATCTGAAAATCGGAAACTTGGCCTGAACGCAACTTCGGTCTGAATACCGCCTCGGTCTGAACACCGGAAAAAGTACTTCGACCTGATCGTCGGAAACTTCTTCGATCTAAAAATCGGAAAATCGACCTGAACGCCACTTCGGTCTGAATACCGGAAAACTGGCCTGAACGCCACTTCGGTCTGGATACCGCCTCGGTCTGAACACCGGAAAACTGGCCTGAATGCCACTTCGGTCTGGATACCGGAAAATTCTTCATACCTATCAGTATCGGCGAAGATAACAAAACAATGATAAGTGAACCGGCACACATGCCACAGGCCCATGCTGGGAATAACAACCCACAAACCGGCTATTCTTTCCTTCAACCCTAGCCAACGAACACTTTGCGTTCTAGCCGGGGGTTATTCTCTCTTGTTTTTTCTTCTCGGACCCCGAAACTTTCTTTGATTAACATTCCCATCTCTGCTCGACAGAAACTTTGATTCAAAATCACGATGCCAAAACTCTTCAGAGTAACGCCTTCACCTTTGGGCAAAACCACCTCTCAAACAAATACCGCGGCTTGAGACTAGCGTATGCTTGCCATGATGCATGATTGGCTTTTTCCGCGTAATGCTCCATAATGATGGAAATGCTACGCGATTTATTTTTTCCTATGCAACATGCTATGCTTATTCTACATGATGAATGCATAAAAAGTATCCCCCTCAAGGGACTCTTCTGAAGAGCACGAGACACTCTACTGAGGAACTCGTCAATACTCCGATCTCCACCCCGCTGGGGAATAGCACTGCTGCTGCTGGAAAAGGTAACCCTTGCTGGGGAAAAACCTCCTTTGCACCCGATCCGCTCGGGAAACTGCTGGGGATAAGAACCACCAACGCTCTGTGGGGATACAACAGTCTTCGACTTGCTGAGGATATCAATCCCGAACCTGCTTTGGGGAAACCTCACAGATACCTGACGACTTCATTGGGGAAATGCTCACAGATACTCTGCTGGGAAACAGCAACCTCCAGGCCTGGCAACTGGGGAAGCATCGATCTGACACCTGTTGGGGATAACCATCCTGACCCTGCTAGGGAAACGAATGCCACTCCGCTGGGGACAACCCATGCAATCCATAGGTAGAATCAACTCAGCTGGGGATGCAAATATCAGTCCGCTACGGAAACTCATCCAATCCACTGGTAGGATGAACACTGCTGGAGATATATTTCATTGAAACCCGCTCCACTCGGGGATAGCAACCTTCGGGCCTGGCTGCTGAGGAAACATCGTTTTAAACCTGCCGGGGATAACCATCCTGACTCAGCTAGGGGATCCACAGACCTTGGATCTGCTGGGAAATTAGCCCTCACAACTCTGCTTGGGGACTTAGCTGGGGAAATGAGAAAAGCTGGTACAGAACACCCATCGGCTCGTCGAACCACGGTATCCACCTCCCAATCTCGTATCGGCTTTCCACTTTTAAGAACTCCCAGACTCGTCTGGACCTTTTCTGCTCCATCATCTTGTATTCCCAATCGCTCCGCGCTCGACGGAGATCGAAATCCTGGGGATTATGCAGCCTTTTCAATTTTCCGACTTTGAAGAGTCTTCTTGATTAATTCCAAGGGTCGTCGTACGTCTCTCGTCGTCTCCTCACCGTTCCTTCAACTCGCCTGTCCCTGATTGGACTCTGCGGGGAATTTCTACAGACTTTCCAGTCTTCCGACTTTGAAGAGTCTTCTTGATTATCATTCGAGGATCGGCGTACGTCTCAACGTCTCTTCGTCATTCCTTCATACATTCGTCCCTGATTGGACTCCCACGGGGATTTTTTTTGTCAACAGCTTCCACATCACAACCTGCAAGTGAGTGAAAATAACTAACAGCACCTGCAAAATAGATCGTTAGATAAAACCGTGCCCCAGGCGTGTCAAGATTTCAACACTTGGGTCACTCATCCTTCCGAATAAGATTTCAAGCTTTCAATCTTATAAACATGCATTGGAAGGGACCTGTATGTCTTAAAATGCAAAGATTCTTTATCAAAAATATCTGGATGTTTTTGCAATCAAAGCGGTAATGAAAAACAAAAACAAAATTATTTGACTGAATATGCATTTTTATTGATTTGAAAAAGTGTGGCTCAAATCGAGCGATACAAAGGAAGCAATTCCTGAAAAGAGGTAATTGCGCACAAAAGGAAAAATCTATCCTAATGGCAATGTGGAACCCGCGATCTCATCGAGTTCCAACTCGGTTACACCCCATATGTCCTCTGACTCTCCATGCTTTCTGCCTTCTGAACAAGACGTTTCTAATTGATCCCTACCGGGTATTATCCATGATACTTTAACCAAAGCGAACGATCATGCCGGACGTAGTTGTTCGTTTCAACCCCTCTTTTGCCTGGACCGCCCTTTCGGGTTTTCAGTCCACCGGGATACCCCTTTTTGCCCAAGTCGCCTTTTCAGGTTTTCGACTTGCCGGGTGTACATTTTTTCATTCTATCCCTAATTTTTGCCCGAACCTTTCTTTCTGTTTTTTGGTTCGCCGGGATGCCCACACCAACCGACCCTACTGGGGATTGAGAGAGCTTTCAACAGGTAGAAACTGCCACAACAACCATTCTGCAGACTAAGCTGGGAAAAATGGAAAGCAACCATGCTGAGGAGGGACACAGCAACTCCGCTAGCGACTGCACTGGGGGGAGACTACTGCTGGAGGAGAACGCGAAGTCTTCAACAACATCTCTGCTCGCGACTATACTGGGGAACAACCCCATCAACAGCTCTGCTTGCGACAATGCTGGGGGGAAAGCGGTAAAGTACCGGGATATCAATCCACCAACCACTGAATCTACCACAAGGAGGAAAACTATGCTGGGGAGATCACTGCCGGAGAAGAAACTGAGTCTTCAACAACATCTCTGCTTGGGGAACAACCCCAACAACAATGCTGCTTATGGAACAATCCCAACAGCAAAGCGGGAGAAAGAGGATACAACCAAATGCCAGGAATATGAACCAATGTCTTACCTGTTGGGAATCATGCCACCCTCGGGAGAGCACTGAGAAATCCCTGAGTATCTTTTCATCATTGTGAATATTCACTTTGTTTAAAACAATAATTTGAAAAATTCTTTGTTTAAAACAATGATATTTTATCAATTAAAACATGCAAAACATTTGTGGAATTGAAACAAATAAGAGTGCAAATAATTGGATAAAAAGCTCAAATTTATTTGATGGAATGGTAGCCTGCAAATGGCAAGACTCCATAGATCTGTACAAATTTGAAATCAGTGATATATATTGGAAGAGGGCTACATTGAACATAATGATCCTTTCTCTACCAATTTAAATCTCGATGTATGTGAAGCTTCAGTCGACGACGAATCGAGAGTCTCTGACGAACAGACGGCTGCGAAGCAGAAAGTCTTGTCAGGATGCAGTTACTTGCCAAATCCCTAATTTTTGCCTAAATTGCCCCAGGGTGAGGTACTCAATCTAGCGGGATGCAAATATATATTTTTTCAAGTCTCTAATTTTTGCCTGGATTACCCTTGCGGGTTCTCCACCGAGACGCTCATTTTTGCCTAAGTCGCCCTTTCGGGTTTTCAACTTAGCGAGCCATTATGTTTTTCATTTGCATATACTTTTTTTTAGGCAAAGTATTTCTTGACTGCATCTGAATTCACAGGACGAGTGAAATCCTCCCCATCCATTGTTGTAAGCATCAAAGCACCGCCTGAAAAGGCTCTCTTAACAACATATGGACCCTCGTAGTTTGGAGTCCACTTGCCCCTGGAATCGGGCACGAAAGACAAGACTTTCTTGAGCACAAGGTCACCTTCTCGGAACACACGAGGCTTGACCTTCTTATCAAAAGCTTTCTTCATTCTCTGCTGATACAACTGACCATGGCACATGGCAGTTAATCGCTTCTCTTCAATCAAATTCAGTTGGTCATAACGACTCTGAATCCATTCAGCATCAGTCAACTCGGCTTCCATCAAGACTCTCATTGATGGGATCTCCACCTCTACTGGGAGAACAACTTCCATGCCGTAAACAAGAGAGAAAGGGGTTGCCCCTGTTGAAGTGCGTACAGACGTACGATATCCATGCAAAGCAAATGGCAGCATCTCGTGCCAATCTTTGTACGTAACTGTCATCTTCTGGATGATCTTCTTGATATTCTTATTAGCAGCTTCAACAACCCCATTCATCTTAGGTCTGTAAGGAGAAGAATTATGGTGTGCAATCTTGAATTCAGCGCACAACTCATCCATCATCTTATTATTCAGATTAGATCCATTATCAGTAATGATCTTATCTGGCACACCATAACGGCAAATCAGCTGGTTCTTGATAAACTTCACAACCACCTGTCTGGTCACGTTCGCATACGAAGCGGCTTCAACCCATTTGGTGAAGTAGTCGATTGCTACGAGAATAAACCTGTGTCCGTTGGACGCTTTCGGTTCAATCATGCCGATCATGTCGATCCCCCACATAGAGAAAGGCCATGGTGATGAAATCACATTCAGAAGTGTCGGAGGAATATGAATCTTATCCGCATAAATCTGACACTTGTGGCATTTCTTCACATACTTGCAGCAGTCAGACTCCATTGTCAGCCAATAGTAGCCCGCTCTCAACATCTTTCTAGCCATGGCATGTTCATTGGAATGAGTACCAAATGAACCCTCATGGACCTCAGTCATCAACAGGTTTGCTTCGTGTCTATCCACGCATCTGAGCAAAACCATGTCAAAATTTCTCTTGTACAACACTTCACCACTGAGGTAGAAACTGCCTGACAACCTTCTCAAAGTTTTCCTATCTTTCACAGCTGCCCCAGGCGGGTAGACCTGGTTCTGGAGGAAATTCTTGATATCAAAGTACCAAGGCTTGTCATCATTCACTTCTTCGACTGCAAATACGTGAGCTGGTCTATCCAAGCGCATCACGACAATATTGGGAACTTCATTCCAATACTTGACAACAATCATGGAAGCGAGCGTAGCAAGAGCATCTGCCATCTGATTATCCTCTCGAGAAATATGATGAAAGTCAACTTCTGTAAAGAATGTTGAAATCCTTCTTGCATAATCTCTGTACGGAATGAGACTTGGCTGATTCGTCTCCCACTCACCCTTAATCTGATTGACAACCAGGGCCGAATCACCATAAACATCAAGATGTTTGATTCTCAAATCAATACATTCTTCAAGTCCCATAATACAGGCCTCATACTCAGCCATATTATTCGTGCATTTGAAAGTTAGCCTTGCTGTAAGCGGAATGTGTGTGCCATGAGGAGTAATGCTTACTGCCCCAATTCCATTTCCATATTGATTTACAGCGCCATCGAACACCATCGTCCATCTGGAACCAGGTTCCGGACCTTCATCAAGTGTAGGCTCATCACAATCTTTCATTTTCAAATACAGAATCTCCTCGTCAGGGAAGTCGTACTGAACAGACTGATGATCTTCAATCGGCTGGTGCGCTAAATGGTCAGCCAAGATACTACCTTTGATGGCTTTCTGAGCTCGATACTCAATATCATATTCAGACAACAACATCTGCCAACGGGCAATCCTCCCGGTTAAAGCAGGCTTCTCGAAGATATATTTGATTGGGTCCATCCTGGATATCAACCAAGTTGTATGATTTATCATGTACTGGCGCAAACGCTTAGCAGCCCAAGCCAAAGCACAACACGTCTTCTCAAGCATAGAGTACCGAGACTCACAATCAGTAAACTTCTTACTGAGGTAGTATATAGCAGATTCTTCCTTCCCTGATTCATCTTGTTGACCGAGGACACAACCCATCGAGTCTTCAAGCACAGTCAAATACATAATCAGAGGTCTTCCTTCCACGGGCGGAGACAAAATCGGAGGTTCAGACAGATATTCCTTGATACTGTCGAAAGCTTTCTGGCAATCCTCGGTCCAATCATGAGACTGATCTTTCCGAAGGAGCTTGAATATCGGCGCACATGTGGCAGTCATGTGGGATATAAATCTGGAAATGTAGTTCAAGCGGCCAAGAAAACCTCGGACTTGCTTCTCAGTTTTGGGTGCAGGCATCTCTTGTATTGCTTTGACCTTGGCAGGATCAACCTCAATACCTCTCTCGCTTACCACAAAACCCAACAACTTGCCGGAACGGACTCCAAATGTACATTTGTTCGGATTCAGGCGAAGTCTAAACTTCCTCAGACGCTGAAAAAGCTTCAACAAATGCTCAACATGTTCAACTTCCGTTCGGGACTTAGCAATCATATCATCAACATAGACCTCTATCTCCTTGTGCATCATATCATGAAACAAGGTAGTCATAGCTCGTTGATACGTGGCTCCGGCGTTCTTCAGACCGAAGGGCATCACTCGATAACAGAATGCTCCCCAAGGTGTGATGAATGTTGTCTTCTCCATATCTTCGGGTGCCATTTTGATTTGATTATATCCGGAAAATCCGTCCATAAAGGAAAAGACTTTGAATTTAGCTGTATTGTCTACCAACATGTCAATGTGTGGTAGAGGAAAATCATCTTTAGAACTAGCCTTATTCAAATCTCTGTAATCAACGCACATACGGACTTTTCCGTCCTTCTTAGGAACAGGCACAATATTGGCCACCCATTGAGGATATGTTGAAGTCACCAGAAACCCCGCATCAATTTGCTTCTGAACTTCCTCTTTGATCTTTACTGCCATATCTGGATGAGTTCTTCTGAGCTTCTGCTTCACAGGCGCGCACTCAGGCTTCAAAGGCAGGAAATGTTGCACAATATCTGTATCTAGACCTGACATGTCTTCATACGACCAAGCGAAGATATCTGAATATTCTCGTAGCAAATTGATCAAATCCTTCTTGACAGACTCTTCAAGAAGTGCCCCAATCTTCACCATACGAACACAATCCTCAGACCCCAAGTTGACTGTTTCCAGATCTTCAAGGTGCGGCTGAATGATCTTCTTCTCGTGCTCAAGGAGACGGGTAATCTCATTAGGAATTCCTTCAACATCATCTTCCTCTGCCTCGAATACAGGGGATTCAAAATTGGGAGATGGCGTTGGATCATTATGTTCAATGGGTTTTAAGATCAACCTGCATAATGATTTTGGTTAATGAAAAACTTTAGAATTTAAACAAGCAAACCATTATGCAGATGAAAAATGTTTGCTTTTATTCTTGTTTTTATGGGTTTTTTGTGATCACTGATTTCATGCAAAAAGCGAAAAGTGAAAACAAATGGAAAAACAAATGTTTAACAATGCATTAATTGAATGAAAACATCATTGTATTAAATGCTGCCAACAATGTCATCACTTCTCCTTTTGGCATGGGAGAAGGGTTTTAAACAAAGTGAACAATTACTCTGATCTATGGATGACTGTAGGAACATCTACAGCGACCCAATTGTGGCAGACACCACCAGGAATGATGAAATTGTTCAAATCTTCTGCATCCTCTTCCAAGATAGCAGCAACTTCTTCTTCAGGTTGATCGTCGTGGATGAATCCTCCACTCGTGAACAAACCTTGCTCATTATACGCCCCAGAACAGTAGCCAATGCCAGCCCGGGATCTGTTGTCTTCAAGCTCAATCACCTTCCCTAAACCAGCTACTGCACCACATTTAATGGCCAGTTTCGCCTCTCGGTAGGAAGTGAATGAAGGAGACTTCTTCTCAATTGGTTCATCAATAGATAAAGCTTGGAACGGAGTTCCAACTTCATCCTCAGCGTCAATGTACGAGAAAGAAGGCAAATGGCTAACCAGGAGAGCCTTTTCTCCCCCTACCACAACCAGTTTCTTGTTCTTGACAAATTTCAACTTCTGGTGTAGGGTGGATGTCACGGCACCAGCCTCGTGAATCCATGGTCTGCCTAAGAGACAGCTATAAGATGGGTGGATATCCATTACCTGGAAGGTAACCTGGAAATCACTTGGTCCAATTTTGATTGGGAGATCAACTTCCCCAATCACAGTCTTGCGCGACCCATCAAACGCTTTCACAACAACCCCACTCTGCCTCATGGGAGCCCCTTGATATGACAACTTGGAGAGTGTGGTTTTTGGCAATACATTCAAGGATGATCCAGTGTCCACCAGCACGTTGGACATGGCATCAGATTTGCAATTCAGGGAGATGTGTAAAGCCATGTTGTGGTCTCTTCCCTCCTCAGGGAGATCAGCGTCACAGAAACTCAAAGTGTTGCAAGCGGTAATGTTTGCAACAATACTGTCAAACTGTTCAACGGTGACGTCGTGATCAACATACGCCAGATCCAATACCTTTTGCAGAGCCTCCCTATGGGGTTCTGAATTCAACAGCAGAGATAGAACGGAAATCTTGGATGGCGTTTGTAGAAGCTGGTCTACAACGTTGTACTCACTCTTTTTGATGAGCTTTAGCATCTCATCAGATTCTTCATTCATAATGCCACTCGGGCCAACTGAAGAAGTAGGAGCCTTTTGTACAGAGGAGGAGGGTCTGGCAACATCAAGTGCCGGATTCTGGATATTCACAGCCGTCCCCACCGGACGCTCAGCAGTATTAGAAGCAACAGGAGCCTTGAGAGGTGCAGAAAACACGCGACCACTACGGGTCAACCCGCTCACGTCGGCGATATTGGTGACAGACGTTGAAGGCAAAGGCATTTCTACCCCATCTTGCACAGCAACAGGGTTTTATCTGAATGGCACAGCTTTGTCTGAAGAATAAGGCACAGGGCCTGCAGGCTTGAAGATCAAAGACGGAGAGACCTTCGGCTTGCTGCTATCATAGCGAATAACAACAGGCTCGGGTAATTTGAACACTGGCGATATCACATTTACCTCCGGTTCATCCTCATCAACATTGCGATTCTGCAAAATCTCAATGGTACCCTCATCCAACAATTCTTGAAGTTCTCTGCGTACCTGGTTGCAACCCAGACGGTTGACTGAACAAATACGGAACTTGTCGTGGTCATGCTCCATGTGGCTGTACTGATACAGCAACCGATGTAATTCGACCAGCGACTGTCTAATATGGCTTACATATTTGACCTTATACTTGCCAGGGCAACCCTGGACCATATTCACAGATTTCCCATGCGCGGGCAATGGGTTCTTGGTGACATTCGGGCCTGAATCTTCGAAGCTCAAAATTCCACATCTCATAAGGTCTTGAACCTTAGTCTTGAGTGGATAGCAATTTTCAATGTTGTGACCCGGAGCACCGGAATGATAAACGCAGTGCTGGTCTGGTTTATACCACCATTGGGGATTTGCACGCACGGTAGGAGGATCCCTGGGAGAAACCAACTTCCTTTCCAACAAGGAAGGATAAAGCTCTGCATATGACATAGGAATTGGATCAAAGCTGATCTTCTTCCTATCATAATTCAAATTAGCTTGGTTGGTTGTACTTCCACGAGGCTGATAAGCCTGTTGCTGTGGACGCTGTTGCTGATACTGAGGTTGTTGTGGCTGATGCTGATGTTGAGGTTGCTGGAATTGAGCACTGTCTCTGAATACAGGTGCTATATGAGCCACCTGGTGCTGATTGCTGTTGCGCCTTGCTGACTTCCTCTGAACAGAGGGTCTCTTGGATTTGGCATGGGATTGCACAGCATGTGCCTCCCCATCCTTCTTCTTAAACGCCCCATACCGTTTAGAAGAAGAGCTCTCATC
The DNA here is from genome assembly GCF_024323335.1 of Lathyrus oleraceus. Lineage (NCBI taxonomy): Eukaryota > Viridiplantae > Streptophyta > Magnoliopsida > Fabales > Fabaceae > Lathyrus > Lathyrus oleraceus. The sequence continues at coordinate 480,718,411 of NC_066581.1, forward strand.
TTTGGCTAACCGTCCTTCACGGACACCTTCCTCAAGTCGCATCCCCATGTTCACCATCTCGGTGAAATCAGAGGGAGCGCTTTCTACCATCCGCTCGTAATAAAATGAGCTAAGAGTCTTTAAGAAGATCTTAGTCATCTCTTTCTCCTCCAGCGGTGGAGTAATTTGAGTAGCCAGCTCTCGCCACCTCTGGGCGTACTCCTTGAAAGTTTCCTTTTCCTTCTGGGACATGGCCCTGAGCTGATCACGGTCAGGAGCCATATCGACGTTGTACTTATATTGCTTGACGAAGGCTTCGCCAAGATCGTTGAAGGATCGAATATTAGCACTGTCCAAACTCATATACCATCTGAGTGCAGCACCGGACAGACTGTCCTGAAAATAATGGATCAGCAGCTGATCATTATCAGTTTGGGTGGACATCTTCCTGGCGTACATGACCAGGTGAGCAAGTGGACAGGTGTTCCCCTTATATTTTTCAAAGTCCGGTACTTTGAATTTAATCGGTATCTTGACACCGGGAACAAGGCACAACTCGGCAGCAGACTTGCCGAAAAGATCTTTACCTCTGAGGGTCTTCAATTCCTTCCTCAGCTCAAGGAATTGGTCATTCATGGCGTCCATCTTCTCATTAACGTCCGGGCCCTCGGACGGCTCGGAATGATAGATGGTGTCTTCTACCCTCGGCATGGTATGCACGACAGGAGGAGCAGCAACAGGGACCGGGCTAGATGCCGGCATGTGAGCAAAAGTTGGAGCAGGGATATCAGGCATGAAACCTGGAGGCATACCCCAAGGGAACCCGGCTGGCATGGCGTGAGACGCGAAATGAGCACTGGCGGCAGGCACAGTCGGAACCACAATCTCTGAGACAACTGTCCTCTGAACAGGAGTTGCAGGCGGTTGAGCAGGCTGATTCTGAGCAGCAAGAAGTTGCTCCATCAAAGCGCCAAGTCTGGAGACCTCTTCTTTCAGTTCTCTGTTCTCTTGTTCTAGCTGATCCATAACTCTTGCAGAATTGGCTCGAGTATAGTACCGGTGAGTCAGCTTGTCTTCAAAATAAATGAAGAACACAGAGTCAGCACAAGAAGACCAGAAACAAGGTACCTGCTTATGCAAAATGATGCATGAAATGCTAATGCATATGCTTTATTTATTTTCAAGGAACCCTTAGGGTATTATTTGCAATTTTTTGAATTTTTAAACATTTTATATGGAAAATATCTCATTCAATATAATCGAGACAAAGAAGTACAGCGTTTTTGATTTAATTACAAGGAGAAAAGGAAAATAACATCCTATGGATCCCTAAAAGCTCGGGATGCTGGAAGACGAGAAACACACAGCTTCTTGATCTCTCTCTCATAGGCAGCTTCCATATCTGCTTTTTCCTTTGCAAGCTGATCATACTTCCTCTTCCAGAACTTGGAAGACTGAGGAAGTAGAGAAGTCCAAGTTTCGTTGGGATCGTCGATCACCCGATGCTCGAGGAATTCAATCAGAGCATCCTTCTCCTTAAGCTGCTGAAGCAATTCCTCTCTTTCACGGATCCAAGCACGTGAAAGGTCTTCTTCTCTCAACTCCTCTACACGTTGGGTAGGGAGGGTTGAAGGCCCAGCCACATCCAACGGTGTAGGTCTCGGATGGTCGTATGGCATCAAGTACACGGCAGCTCTCTGTCTGACCCAGGAAGTATAAGGCTCCAAAGCAATGCAATTCTTCGGACCTAGCTCATTCCTACTCTTCTTGCAGATCTTGCGCCAAGCGCGGACGAATCTGGCTTTCAGGCCTTGGGGATCTTTACCCTCCTGAAAGAATACACCCTCTAACAGAATGTTATGAGGTTTATCCTTTAGGGGGAACCCAAGCTGACGACGTGCGAGAATAGGGTTGTAGCTGATCCCACCACATGTACCAAGAAGAGGCACATTAGGGAATTCACCACAATAGTCAATGATCTGAACTGTATCATACACGCGATCATACCAAGAGATATCATCATTAGTGAGAGACATGAGTCTCTGAGACCACCGTAGACATCCCTTGTTCTCCTTAAAAGCAAGTGTCTGCGGCAAGTGCGAAATAAACCACTTGTACCGCAGAGGCAGACAGCAGACAATAACTCCTCCACCCTTTGCATTCCTCAGGTGCAAAGAGACATAGGCATCACCCAACAAGGTCGGAACGGGATTAAGAACCGAGAAGATCCTAATGGCGTTCATGTCCACGAATTTGTCGAAGTTGGGAAATAAGACCAATCCATAGATGAGCAACACAAATAAAGCCTCAAAGGCATCCTCACTCATGGCCTTCCCATAGATGGTAGCTTGAGCGATAAGGAACTCGGAAGGAAAACCCTGAATTCCACCTTTGGTAGTCAGATTAGCTTTAATCAAAGCTTCGTCTATGTGCAACAAATCTGCAATCTCTCGAGCTGTCGGAATACTCTCCAAGCCACTGAACGGCACCTGATCCAGAATCGGGATCCCAATAAGATGAGAATACTCTTCCAAAGTAGGCAGCAACTGGAAGTCCGGGAAGGAGAAGCAGTGATACAGAGGATCATAAAAATGAGCTAGAGTACTCATCAGTCCCTCATCAACCTGAGTAGTCAACAGAGGCAGAAGCTTCCCATAGCGAGCCTTGAAACCCAAGGGATCTAGTACATAAGATGTCAGATTCCTTAACTCTTTCACATCGGGCTGTCTAAAGCTGTACTTCTTTGTATGCCTTTTCGGTCTTTCCATGTCTGAAAATTTTGCAAATAAACCCTTTAAGGTCCTTGAAAATTTTTTATTTTTTTTTTGATGACATGAAATGCAGATGAATGCATGAATGCATGAATGCAACAATCACACTCAAGGATCAAGCAAGGCACACCAAACAAAGGTCGTGGGAAAGCTCATTGTATCCCTAATATCAATCATCCATTTTGGTGGATTTAGGTTTTCACCTTATCGACACCCAATTTCCATTGATATTAACGGTACATGAACCGGCTCTAACATTCTTAATATCAGTCATCCATTTTGGCGTATTATGGTTTACACCTTATCAACGCCCAAGTTCCATTGATATTAACGATGTTTGAACGACTCTACCACGAATCAAGGGTTTGCTGAGAGTCACGAGCATGGAGTCTCGGTTAAGAACCACCCAAAGGGAGTGTACTAGGGTTTAAACCTGCCAGACATGTTCTACCAGAGGTTCCCATAATCATCGTCCCATCTCTCGGATATTATCGGAGGAACGAATACTCGTATTCCAAAAATATTCTCAAGAGAGACTCTTATGAGCGTAGTATCGCGTGACAATCGCCTCAGATCTTACATCTGAACGACCTCCGCACTACGTCCTAAAAATAGGCCAAGATGGGTTTGGTAAACTAAGGTCCTTGGCTTCTAAGGCACATGATTGAACAAATAATGCCTAACCACAAATAACTTGTGTGACATTATTAATCCAACATGACCTCCACCAAGTGAATGGACTCGCAAGTCAACTGGCTAAGGAATACTCCACACCAGTCAACAAGACTACACCATTCTCCTATCCTAGAGTGCACTCGAGTTCGGGTATAGAACTCATCTCACAGAGATCACCAAAGCAAACAGCAATTGTATATCAAGCAATTCAAACATTACAATCAATACAGTTATCCCAAATTGTACAAAAATATGTCAAATAACACATAAACAGATATCATACAACAAGGGTGAAAAGTAGGCAATACCACCAGGGAAGGTCTAATGTTATCCCCAGCAGAGTCGCCACTTTTCTGTAGCGGTGTATTCGTGGCTATATGATTTATTGATTAAACCATAAGCAAAGTATACAATGAATCGAGTCGCCACCGCACTTTTATTTATCCTAAGGACTGGTTAAAAAGCGAACAAAAACCTAAGAAGTTTTACACGTAGAAAACCAATAAAAGATCAGTGAATCTGGGTAAGGGGTAAATTACGCAATGGGAAGGTGTTAGGCACCCATCACGTCCTAGGTACTCCTAGGGAGCCCTTTTCACACTTGTTGTATAAAAATGTTTATTTGTTTTGACATATTGTGCAAACATGAATGGGATGATGAGAAAAGAATGTACAAGTTAATTATTTTTGTGTTTGAACGGATGAACCCGTTGCCTACGTACCTTCCATCAAAGGTAAGGATCAAAACGCCGTAGTTCGGCTAAAAGATTTCCAAAAATTAGTGAGTTCATTTTAAAACACAAGCATTAAGGCTTTTCCTTACCAATGGGAGAAAACTCAACCTGAATCAACAATCCACCATGCGAGGACGGCTTCAACATACTAGTGAGGGGTTAACCCTATAATAAGTATGGAAGACTTACAATCAACTCACTAAGGATGAGGTAAGATTTACATCAACCACTATGGTAATTAAAACCTAAGGCTAATGCATGAAAACATATTAACAATGGATAGAGCCAAAACAATTGAATGTGTGAAGTTAATTGATTATGATTATTCACAAAATATGGTCAAGGTAAGATTAAGATTGATTCAAAGAAGTGTTATGAAAAGTGAAGTTTGAAAAGCCGAGGACTTAAGGTCCAAGTTTCTAATTTGAAAAGCCATGAAAATGTTTGCACAACAAGTCAAAGTTTTTGAAAGCAAAGTGTGAAAAGGTTTAGGACAAAGAGGGTATGGATGATGGAATGTAAAACTTCTTAGAAAGGTTCACCTCTTGAAATCATATAGAAGATGATTCAAGTGTGTCCTTAGGAATAGGCAACAAAGCAAAGCAAAATAAAGGCAAGGTGATACCGGATGCCATCAATGGTCTTATACCAATCTCACAAACAAAAGCGGATACCGGATACCAATAAACGGATTTACACCAATCTCCTAAAACAAAACAATGATACCGGATGCCATCAATGGTCTTATACCAATCTCACAAAGCAAAAGCGGATATCGGATACCAATAAATGGGTTTACACCAATCTCCTAAAACAACAAAACTTGGATGTCAGATGCCAATCTATCTGGACTTATACCAACCTCCAAAGGATGATCATAGGAGTACAAATGCCAAAATCATGGACTTATAATTGCATCCTCACATACAACAAACAAACAATGCACTAAGCAATGGACATGAGTGACCAAGTGAAATGGTCTTACACTCTGTCCCTTCCAAATCATAGGAACAATGGCCAAAGAACATGGTCTTACAATTGTCCTCAATGGGTAAACTCAAGCAAACCACAAGATATGCAATGATGATCATGCAATAATGAACAATCAATGATGATAAGTGCACCAAGGCAAGCATGCAAACATGTACAAATGCAACAAGCAATCAATCGAACAAAGTCATTTAGCACCCACTATAACCAAGCAATTAGGCTCAATCAAAGGGTTAGACTTAAAAGTCAACTGGAATAGGGTAAATGGCGCTCTTAACCTTGACATTGAGAGCCAAGGTGAAGCAGATGAAAGGATATGAGGGGTGTGCCTCATCACTCTTATCCCTGGTCAGGGAGAGCACTGAATATCAGAAGGTGTGGGAGTTCAGAAAGAGGGAACTCTCTCCACAAGTTAGACTCGATAGATCTTGGGTTTTTACTCACTATGCATCAACACATATGGTGTGAGCAAGGTGAGTGACTCACAGAATAGTAGGAGATAGGCTACATATCTTTTTTGTCTACCAATCGCCTCATATGAGGTCTTTACCTGCTTGGGGACAAAGTTAAACAATCACAAACATCGCCTCTTAAGGAGGACTTCAGACAGGTGCCTGGCTAAATAACAAGCCAGGTCTTCCAGACTACATGGAGACAAGAGAGTCTACCTCAATGCTTAAGCAAAGCAAAGCAATAGCAAGTTCTCAAAGGAACTAAAGCGACTATGGTACCTGAAATCAATCAAATATAATCAGTATCCCAATCACAAAGTCAAAACAAACAGCATAAGAACCAACAGACAACACAATCAATCACATGTGCAAAGCACAAACTCAAAGCAAATGAGTTAGCATCCTACAAAACAAACCAAGTTAGTTCATCACAATCAATTAAACCAAACTCAATCAACTTGAATTAAACTCCTTAAAGCAATTGCTTCTTTAACCTGAAAAAACAACTCAAATGTGAGAAGTAAGACCACTAGGACATGCCTAGGGTCAAAAGGAGGTGAAAAATTCAAAACAGCAAGTGAAAATTGATCAAAATCAAGATTTATCAAACAAGAGTAGAATCCAATTGGTCTCACATCAAAACTATGCACCAAATCCATTTCATAAGCTAAACATATCAAACCATGCATTTTGGAATCACATTAGAGCAAACAGAATGATCACAATCAAACCAATACCAAAATAGCTCAATAAATTCCCATAAAATTCAAGCTTAAACAGAACACATTCAATGAGCTACATATCAAATTTCATGCCATTTGGACCAGGTGAAGTATGGAAATGAAAATCATAAAGTCAACACAAGTTCATACAAGCTCATACATGGCATCAAAATATGCATTCACTTCAACCAATCATAAAACAGAGATAAAACATGATAAATGAATGGGACTAAAACCATGGCAAACCTTAAGATGTCTACAATACACATGCCAAATTTCAGATCTATCCAATTAATAACTAGAATTTCACAAATCAAATACAAACATGTCTCATAAATGGTCAACAATTGGTCAAGCAGGGGAGAAATTATCAAACAAATAGAAACTGCACTCAACAAATCCAGAAAAATTTACATGTATTCTCAACACTCATAAGATCAATCATGCAAAAATCCAGCTCAATTCAAGTTCAAATGGCAAGGCAAATAAAATCATGAAGAGGCACAAGGAATGGTATGGCATAAAATGTAACACCTACAAAGATCATACCATATCTCTCAATCCAGGAACTCAAAAATTGCAAACCACATATCAAAATGACCAGGAGTGAGTCTAGAATGCACATGTAAAATTTCACACATTTTGGAGCAAGCATCAAGATTTGATGAATGGAATGGCAAAGCATAAGCAAGAAACATACATGAACAAAGATTTTAGACCAAAATAAAACACAGCCGTGCACAACTTGTGATATCATGCTCATAAAAAACTAGAGGAAAAATGGAGATCAATGTAAAAATCCCCATACAATTTGGATGCTCCATGAATTATTTATGAATTTTTGAAATTTAATCACAAAATGAAATAAACATTTGAACACATAAAATGAAATAATGCTGAGCATGGCAAAGTTGTAAATATGCTACTCACTTAATGAAACTCTGCGTTTCATTAAGTGAGGTGTCCTCACGTGAATGGATGCAGGGCGCGGGAAACAACTATTCAAAAGCAAAAGCCAGGCATGTGGATCAAATCGCGATCTGGAGAAGAATTTCGAACACCTTCATCGTGTTCTTCATGTTCTTCATGAACATGAACAAATTTTCATGAAAATACGCAAGCAGCATACCATTTGAATCAGCAAATCATGTAGATCACTAAAACAACAAGCATTCATCATAACTCTAAGCATGCTAATCAGATCGAGCAAAAGAAGATTTCATATCCAAACTTCAAATCTAGATTTCTTCATCAATACTTAATGGATTAACACGATCTAAGTTTCAGTGTACTCTAGGTTGCAAGATCTACCTAAACCACATGCTCATTTTAGCAATTAAAGAATTCGAAATCTGACCTTATGAATATGCAGTTCTTGATTCAGCTCATTTCAAGACTCCAATTGCCAAAACAGATGTTGATTGATGCAAGGGAAGATGAAAGGAATCGATGCTTTAGCTCAAAACCTCCTGGATCAGCTTGGATCTTCAACCACCATGTGCAAGCTCAAGATGCAACAACCACGATTCTTCAAGTTTTCTCCAAGATCTTGTTCAACAGATGCTTGATTGTTCCTGCAAATGATGATCAATGCCAGAACCAGCACGGAGAGTGATGAATTTTGATGAAAAAGTGGAAAAAGTTTTGAAGAGAAATTGAGAGAATTTGAGATTTTTTGGATTTTGATCTGAGATATTGAATGTGGATCCCGATTTTCTGTTAGAATTAGGTATATATACCTCCTGTTAATCAGCTGTGCTAATCATGCTTAGCAAAATGGAATTGGATTAGCAAATTTCACATGTTATGCAATTTGGCACAAATGCCCCTATGTAAGTGTGATTAATGAAACAATGCAGAAATCATGTGCTAGCAAGTCACAAATTCAATTTCAAGGCAATTAGAATTGGTTTGGCATGAAAAGGATGCATATTTTCAAAAATGATATTTTCCCACCAAAATTCAAAATGAAATCACTTGAAAAATGACCTTTTTATGTGAAAGTTTTTGATGAAATGTAATGATACATTATGATAGTACATGTTAAATATGGTTTGCTCAGAAAAGAATCACCCAATTTGGCCAAATGGTTTGAAAGTTATGCCACTTTGAAATTCCAAAATTCTTGAAAATGATTTGATCATAACTTGCCAACCATAAATGAGAAATGGATGTTCTTGGACTTTTTGGAAAAGCAAGAGCAAGATCTTCAACTTTCATGTTTGACAAAATTTTATTTGAAGCTTTCTTGGACATGTAATTTTGAGGAGAATGACTTTCCATTTTTGGCAGCTGAAAATTACAGGTCATTACTATTTTGGGAAACTTTTCATCTGACCTCCAATCCTTCACTGTGGATGTTTGAAATGTTATATGAGGCTTGTATGGCCATGAATGAGACCTTCCCAACCATCTCACACCTTCTAATTCCTGATTAAATGTACAGTTGACCACAGTTGACTTTGCTAGGGTTTTGGTTGACTGAGCCATGTTCTGATGAATTTCAAGCCTCTTTCTCTTGAGATCTTGATACCAAATGATACCATAACTCATGTGAACCTCTTATGAATGATCATGGTGCCCAAATTCTTCAAAAATGGCCACCATCCATTGCTCAATGAATGATTTGACTGTTTTGACCTAGTTTGCTTCAGCTGCAAGAAACAAGGTTAGATGACAATATTTTTGTACTTTTGGGTTAGTAACCAAATGAAAAGCAATGATATAAAAATGCTAAACATGCTTGGTGATCAAGAATCACACTCACAAGATAGCCCACCCACTAGGAGGCAAGCAAAGGTGCACAATGATCCTTGAGGCCATGATATGATGTGATATGATATGATGGGGGATCTTAGGGACAAAATTGGGGTCTTATAGAGTCTAATTTGTGTCAGAAAGGAGGAGACAATGGTTTTCATCTGAGTTTCTTAGTGAGAGAAGCCAAGAAGAAGCTTGAAGATGGTGATCGGAGGTGTTTCAATGTTGTGTTGGCTCTTTGTGTATATGGGATTGTCCTGTTCCCTAATGTTGCAAAATTTGTGGATGTAGACGCAATACGCCTCTTCGTGTTGGGAAATCCAGTGCCGACCTTGCTGGGAGATTTCTTTCATTCAGTGCATCACAGGAATGAGAATAGAAAAGGAGGATTGGTAAATTGTTGTGCACCCTTGTTTCATAAGTGGTTCAGTTCTCACCTACCTAAGTCGGGAGCGTTGTTGATTTCAAGGACTCGTTGAGTTGGTCGAAGAGGTTGGTGGGGATAAGAGCTAAAGATATTTCTTGGTGGTCTGACCGGAACTTGCTGCGAGCAGATATTATTCACAGTTGAGGGAACTTCCCGAATGTGTCGTTGGTAGGAAGAAGAGGGGGAATCAACTATAATCCTTATCTAGCAGTCAGACAGTTTGGGTATGCTTTAAAAACTCTGCCTTTGGAAAAAGATGTGGAAGAATCTCTGTTTTTCCATTCTTCATCTGATCTGACTGTATCCCATAAGGCAGCTGAGGCCTAGCTCAAGGTGATCAAAAGAGGAAGGACTGTGCTTGGAAAGGGGGATTGCAGGACTTATCCTCCATATGAAGATTGGCTTCGGGGAAGAGTCGAAGAGTTTAGTCTGCCCTTTCCTATTGAAGAACCTTTGTATCCACCTATTCTTGAGCAATCAACAATGGTGAGCCGAGAGGAGTATGGCAAATTGAAGGATACCCTGGAGGAACTTCAAACTGAAAACTCGGAGTTGAGTGTGAAGTTGCAAAACTTTATGCATCTATACCATGAGGCAGAATATCAGAAGGGGGAAGCCGTCAGATTGCAAGAGGAAGCGGAAAAGAAATTCGCTGTGGAGGTGAACTTCTTCAGCAAAACTGACAAAGCCTTGGGGTCATCCAGTTCTGAGTTGAGGCGAGTCAAGCAGCAGTTAGCAGATGCCCGTGGTAAGTTAGCTGGGTGGCAAGAACAATGGGATGCATTTTCAGCTTCTCGGAAGGCAAAAGAGGAGGAGATGATGGCCCAATTGACTGGTCAGATGGAGAAGTTGAAGACATTGCTGAAGGAGAAGAATAACGAGCTCCTGTGTGCCCGTACAACCAATGGTTACATCACAGATCAACTCGACGAGGCTCAAGAACAGATTGAAGAACTCAAAGTGCTGGCGGGTTTGAAGAAATATAGACTTGAAGAGGTATTCGGGGAGGATGATGGGGATTATTACATAGAGCACATCAAAGAACTGGATGGGATTATTCACAAGAGGAATTTGCTTATCCGACGTTTGACAGAATATCCAGATCATCCTGACACAGTGGCACTGTTGGCTGAAGTTAGGAGCAGTCCTTATGGGTTGTATACAGGAGGCTGATTCCTGATTTTTGTTCCTCTTTTTACTTGTTGTGTTTATTTTTTGCTTTATAGTAATGATCCACAGGCTTGTTGTGGAGATCCTCTTTTGATGTACTGTTGGCTAAGGCCCTTCTCCTTGAACTCATTTGTATGACGGCTTTTCTTTATTGCATCTTGGTCTCAGAAGTTTATCCACAACTCGATCTTCTTACACTGTTTATCTGATGTGAGACTGGAATCAAGGGGTAGAATACCCTTTGGGAATTGATAAACATGTCATTGCATTTGCATATCCATTAGCATGTCTTGCATAACAGGTACCTCCGCGGTGTTCTCATTTTGTTTGGTATTCCACTAGCAGGATAGCTGACTCAGGCATTCACCGATACGGTACCCGAAGGAATCAACACAGAGCAATGGAAGGCCTACAAGCAGAGCTCGCTGAGATGAGGATTCATATGAATCAATTCATGGACGTGGTCCAAGGAGTGGCTCAAGGACAGCAGGAGCTTAGACTGTTGATACAGAGGAATCCCCTACTACTCAATCGGAGATTGTGATTGATCCTCCAGCGGGAGAGACTAATGGACCCAATGGACCGGGGTCTATCCCAATCCCACGTGTCAACCCTGATTAACAACCCATCCATGATGATCAGGAGGATCAGTTCACCCTGCTTCAGGAAGACTTTGGCATGGGCCATGGTGTGGACCCTATGTTTCGGAGATTGGAGGAGAGGTTGAAAGCCATTGAAGGGCAGAATGCTCTTGGTGTGGATGTTGCTGACTTGGGGCTGGTCCCAAGTGTGAGAGTTCCACCAAAGTTCAGAGTCCCAGTTTTTGATAAGTACAATGGCAACTCTTGCCCGAAGACTCACGTGCAAGCTTACTTCCGCAAGATGATTGCATATTCCGATGATGAGAAACTTCTCATGTACTTCTTCCAGGACAGTCTAGCTGGGGCATCCCTAGAGTGGTATATGAGGCTAGACAGAGCCCATATTCGCTGCTGGAGAGACTTGGCTGAGGCTTTTGTGAAGCAGTATCAGTACAATGCGGATATGGCACCCGACAGGACTCAACTCCAGAATCTGTCTCTCAAGAGCAATGAGTGCTTCAAAAAGTATGATCAACCTAGAGAGAGATGGATTCCCGTGTTCAGCCTCCGATGTTGGAGAAAGAGATGGCCAACATGTTTATGAACACACTACCCAGGTGTTATTTGGAGCGTCTGGTGGGTTGCAACGCCTCAAATTTAGCTGATGTGGTCTCTACCGGTGAGAGGGTGGAGAACTACTTGAAGACGTGCAAGATCCAAAGTGGGGTTGGATCATCCTCGGGGTCGAAGAAGCCATTCATAGGAGGATAGGAGAGGAGAGAAGGGGATGAAAATTCCATGTCTTCTTATCAGAGCAGGGGTAATCGAAGGAATAATTTTCAGAATTGCCATCAGCAACCCTATGTTGCAGCTGTGACCATTTCGACTGCAGCACCAGTGCAACAACAACAACCCCAGCGTCAACAAAATCAGTACCAACAACAACAGGGTAACAGACCTGTCTACCAGCAGAGACAAAGGATGATGGATAGGCATTTCGACACTCTTCCGATGTCGTACGCCCAGTTGCTTCCCAACCTTCAATAGTTGCAACTTTTGCAGTTACGCACTTTGGCTCCTCCTATTGGCAGGCTTCTAGTGGGTTACGACGCCAATGCTAGGTGTGAGTTCCACTCTGGGGCACCTGGCCACACTATTGAAAACTGCAAAGCTTTTAAGCACGTAGTTCAGGACCTTATTGACTCAAAGGCCATTAACTTTGCGCCGGCTCCTAATGTTGTCAACAATCCTACGCCGCAGCATAGTGGAGCAAATGTTAACATGGTTGAAGGAGAAGTCAAATCAGTCAAGGATGTGTTGAAACTGAAGACTCCGCTGTTAGAAATTAAAGAATACTTGCTAAAGACAGATGTTTTCCCCGGTTGTGGGAGCGGTTGTTTGGGTTGTGTTGCACAGAGCGGGGGTTGTGTGAGGCTGCAGCAGGGTATCCAGGCCTTGCTTGACGATGGTATCCTCCAAGTTGAAGACCTATCTGCCCAAAATTCTGTTAAAGGGGTTGTTGAAGAAGTGTTTGAGAATGCAGATGTCTATCCTCTCTTTTCTAAAGATGCCGTTGATGTTGAAGAATTTACAAATGTCGTTCCTGTTGATTTTGTAACTCCTAATGATGTAATTAATTTTCCTGATGTTGTTGCTGATATTCCAAACATTGTGTTTAATTCTGATGTATTTGTTGAACTTGATTCCGATGTTTCGGATGTTTGTACTTCAATGAATGAGATTTCTGAGTATGACTGTGATGTTGCCACTATCACAATTTTCTACCCGACCGCTCAGATCAGTGTGCCAGTAGCGCAACCGGTACCACTAGCACGGCCGCATCAATCCACTATGACCATCACGACCCCTGGTCCTTTACCTTTCAGCAGCGAAAGGGTCATTCCTTGGCATTACGGGGGAAGGGTGTACACCCATGATCATGGAGTGGAGCAGCCACTGAAAATAGAAGAGGTGCAGGATCAAAAATCTGAACCTGAAGTTGAAATAGAAGATCCCGCAGTGGACAATGTTGGTGGAATTGCGCGATTCACCAGAAGTGGTAGACTGCTCTCACCACCAGTTACCCAATCTGATAGTGTTGATGCCGCGGCGAAGGCCAAGGGCAAGCAAGTTATGAATGAGGGTACCTCTGCACCACAGGATGGCTCTGAGCCTGCTTTCGCGAAAGATGTGGACGAGCTTTTGAGAATCATAAAGAAAAACGACTACAAGGTAGTCGATCAGTTGATTCAGACGTCGTCCAAGATATCTATTCTCTCACTCCTGCTGTGTTCGGAGGCACACAGGGAGGTACTTCTGAAGGTCCTTAATGCTGCGTATGTGCCTCAGGAGATCTCAGTGAACCAACTAGAGGGGATCGTTGCAAATGTTCATGCAAGCAACGGGTTGGGTTTTACTGATTCTGACTTGATGCCAGCTGGACGCGATCATAACAAGGCTTTGCACATTTCGATGGAGTGCAAAGACATTATGCTATCCCATGTTCTGGTGGATACAGGTTCCTCTCTCAATGTGCTACCCAAGAGAGCCCTGTCAAGGTTAGATGTAGAAGGTTTGATCTTGAAGCCTTCCGATCTTGTTGTGAAAGCCTTCGATGGCTCCAAGAGGTCGGTATTCGGAGAGGTGGAATTTCCAATTCATATTTGATCACAAACCTTCAACACCGTCTTCTATGTGATGGATATCAGTCCTTCGTATAACTGCTTGTTGGGTCGTCCTTGGATCCACAATGATGGGGCAGTCTCCTCGACTTTGCATCAGAAGATCAAGTTCCCGATCAATGGAAGAATTATCACTGTCTGTGGTGAGGAGGATATTCTGGTCAGTCACCTGTCTACATTCAAGTATATAGAGGTAGAAGGTGAGATTCATGAGACCCTGTGTCAGGCCTTTGAGGCAGTTCAAATCAAGGTTGTAGCTCCAGTGGAAGAGGTTAAAGCAGGAGCCTCTATTTCGTCCTTCAAGCAGGCACAGGCCTTGGTAAATTCAGGTGTTGCTCCCGGTTGGGGACATCTGTTGGATTTATCTATAAAGGAAGACAAGTTTGGAATTGGGTATCAGCCAACATTGACTTCTACAACTTCAACGCCTCAGACTCGTCAGGGGCCGATTACTTTCTCCAGTGCTGGCATCATTCAGTATGTCCAGATCTCTGTAATCAGCGAAGAAGATGGGGATAGTGATTGCGACATTGACAACTGGGTGCGTCCAAGGGTCCCGGGTGAAGTTCTCCGTAATTGGTCTTCTGAAGAGATTATCCAAGTCACTCTTCTTGAAGAGTAATTTTCTTTGTTTATTTGTGCATATCCAAGTCTTACGTTCCACCCAGGGCGTAATGACTCATTGTAGGGCTCATCTATGTGAATACCTGCATTTTTATCGTAAATAAAGGACGTCTTTTTGCATTCAAACATTTTGTTCACTATTTTTCTATTTTTGCAGTTTTCAAAAATCAAAAAAATATATTTGGCAATGTTTTGTTTAGTTTTCACTCCTTGTTCACACTCATAAGCACATACCACCACTCATGCAGATGCACGTCACCAGATCCTATTGATAACAGTTCTGCTATGGCTCGCTTCGACTTTGAAAACCCAATCTTTCGGGCTGAAGAAGAGGGTGATGAAGACTGTGAACTCCCTGAAGAACTTGTCAGGTTGTTAAAACAGGAGGAAAGGGTCACTCAACCGCATCAAGAGTCTATTGAAGTGATTAATCTTGGCACCGAGGACGTCAAGAGAGAAATCAAGATAGGGGCTGCTTTGGAAGATAATATGAAGAAGGGGCTGATTGAATTGCTGCGAGAGTATGTTGACATCTTCGCTTGGTCTTATCAGGACATGCCAGGGCTTGACACAGACATTGTGGTACACCATTTTCCTCTCAAAGAGGATTGTCCTCCGGTCAAGCAGAAGCTCAGAAGAACAAGACCAGAGATGGTTGTCAAGATAAAGGAAGAAGTGCAAAAACAGTTGGATGCAGGGTTTCTAGCGGTTACAAATTATCCGCCATGGGTTGCAAATATCGTTCCAGTACCTAAGAAGGATGGAAAGGTACGGATGTGTGTTGACTACCGGGATCTGTATAGAGCTAGTCCTAAAGACGATTTCCCATTACCTCACATCGACGTTTTGGTGGATAACACAGCTCAGTTCTCGGTATTCTCCTTTATGGATGGCTTTTCTGGCTATAATCAAATTAAGATGGCACCAGAAGACATGGAGGAGACAACTTTCATAACCTCATGGGGCACCTTCTGCTACAAGGTGATGTCGTTTGGTCTGAAAAATGCTGGTGCAACATATCAACGAGCTATGGTAACTCTTTTCCATGATATGATTCATCATGAAATCGAGGTTTATGTTGATGATATGATTGCCAAATCTCATACGAAAAAAGAACATTTGGTGAATCTGCAGAAACTGTTTGAGCGTTTGAGGAAATTCAAGTTGAGGCTTAATCCAAACAAGTGTACTTTCGGGGTGAGATCTGGAAAACTGCTGGGTTTTATTGTTAGTGAAAAGGGGATTGAGGTGGATCCTGCCAAAGTAAAAGCAATACAAGAAATGCCTGAGCCAAGAACAGAAAAACAAGTCTGTGGTTTCTTAGGGAGGTTGAACTACATTGTAAGGTTCATCTCTCACCTAACAGCCACGTGTGAGCCAATATTCAAATTGTTAAGAAAAGATCAGGCTATCAGGTGGAATGATGATTTCCAAAGGGCTTTCAAAAAAATAAAAGAGTATTTGCAGAATCCTCCAATCCTTATGCCTCCAGTCCCAGGGAGACCGTTGATTATGTATTTGACAGTACTTGATAATTCCATGGGTTGTGTTCTTGATCAACACGACGAGACAGGTAGGAAAGAGCATGCCATCTACTACTTGAGTAAAAAATTCACAGATTGCGAGTCGAGATACTCAATGCTTGAAAAGACATATTGTGCACTTGCATGGGCTGCTAAGCGATTGAGACAATACATGCTGACTCACACAACCTTATTGATCTCCAAAATGGATCCAGTCAAGTATATATTTGAGAAGCCAACTCTCACCGGAAGGGTTGCTAGTTGGCAAATGGTACTGACAGAGTACGACATCCAGTATACATCCCAGAAAGCCATCAAAGGGAGTATTCTGTCAGACTATCTTGCTCAGCAGCCGATTGATGATTACGAGCCGACGAAGTTCGATTTTCCGGATGAAGACATCATGTTCCTCAAGATGAAAGACTGTGAAGAGCTAGTTGTTGAGGAGGGACCTGATCCAGATGAAAAGTGGACTTTAATGTTTGATGGGCCCGTCAATGCCAAAGGAAGTGGAATTGGTGTTGTCATTACCACTCCAAAAGGTGCCCACATGCCTTTCACCGCTCGTCTGACTTTTGAGTGCACCAATAATGAAGCTGGGTATGAAGCATGTATCTTAGGTATTGAGCAAGCCATTGATTTGAGAATCAAGACTCTGGACATCTTCGGAGATTCAGCTCTAGTGATCAATCAAGTGAATGGTGATTGGAATACTCTCCAGCCTAATCTGGTCCCCTACAGAGATTACACGAGGAGACTGTTGACTTTCTTCACAACAGTAAAGCTGTATCATATACCTCGTGATGAGAACCAGATGGCAGATGCTCTTGCTACTCTATCCTCCATGATCAAGGTGATTTGGTGGAACTATGTTCCCAGGATCGATGTTATGCGCCTTGATATGGCCGCGTATGTGTTTGCTACTGAACTGGTAGTTGATGACAAGCTCTGGTATCACGACATCAAGTGCTTTCTGAAGAATCAAGAGTACCCTGCAGGGGCATCCAACAATGATAGAAATACTTTGAGAAGATTGGCAGGCAGTTTCTTCTTGAACAAAGACAATGTGCTGTATAAGAGGAACTTCGATATGGTTTTGCTCAGATGCGTGGATAGACACGAAGCGAACATGTTAATGCAGGAAGTTCATGAAGGCTCCTTCGGTACTCATGCTGGCGGACATGTTAATGCAGGAAGTTCATGAAGGCTCCTTCGGTACTCATGCTGGCGGACATGCAATGGCTAAGAAATTATTGAGAGCGGGTTATTACTGGATGACCATGGAATCTGATTGTTTCAAATATGCTCGGAAGTGTCATAAATGCCAGATTTATGCTGATAAGGTGCATGTGCCGCCAAATCCTCTGAATGTGATGTCTTCGTCGTGGCCGTTTGCTATGTGGGGCATTGATATGATTGGAAAGATTGAGCTGACTGTTTCCAATGGGTGTAGCGGTGTATTCGTCGCTATATGATTTATTGATTAAATCAAAAGCAAAGCATACAAAGAAATCGAGTCGCCACCGCACTTTTATTTATCCAAAGGATTGGCTAAAAAGCGAACAAAAGCCTAAGAAGTTTTACACATAGAAAACTAATGAAAAGATCAGAGAATCCGGGTAAGGGGTAAATTACGCAATGGGAAGGTGTTAGGCACCCAAAATGTCCTAGGTACTCCTAGGGAGCCCTTTTCACACTTGTTGTATAAAAAGTTTATTTGTTTATGACATATTGTGCAAACATGAGTGGGAAGATGAGAAAAGAATGTACAAGTTATTATTTTTTGTGTTTGAACGGATGAACCCGTTGCCTACGTACCTTCCATGAAAGGTAAGGATCAAAACGCCGTAGTTCGGCTAAAAGATTTCCAAAATATCGGTGGGTTCAATTTTAAAACACGAGCACTAAGGCTTTTCATTCTCAACGGGAGAAAACTCAACCAATACCAACAATCCACCACGCGAGGATAGCTTCAACATACTAGTGAGGGGTTAACCCTATAATAAGTATGGAAGACTTACAATCAACTCACTAAGGATGTGGTGAGATTTACATCAACCACTATGAGAATTGAAACCTATGGCTAATGTATGAAAACATATCAACAATGGACAAAGCCACAAAACACTTGAATGGGTGAAGTTAATTGATTATGAGTATTTACAAAATATGGTCAAAGTATGATTAGAATTGATTCAAAGAAGTGTTATGAAAGGGAGTTTGAAAAGTCAAAGACTTAAGGTCCAGGTTTCTAATTTGAAAAGACATGAAAATGTTTGCACAACATGCATTTACAAGTTTTAAAAGTCAACAGGTGAAAAGGGGTTTTGAAGCAAAAAGGAGTGTGGCTGAAGGAGTGTAAAACTTCCTAGAAGCTCACCTCTTGAGATCATATAGAAGATGATTCAAGTGTGTCCTTTGGAATAAGGCAACAAAACAAGCAAGCAAAAAATAAAAAGCAAGGTGATACCGGATGCCATCAATGGACTTATACCAATCTCACAAACAAAAGCGGATACCGGATACCAATCAATGGATTTACACCAATCTCCTAAAACAAAACAAGGATATCAGATGCCAATAAATGGACTTATCCCAATCTCACACACAAAAGCGGATACCGGATACCAATCAATGGATTTACACCAATCTCCTAAAACAAAACAAGGATATCAGATGCCAATAAATGGACTTATTCCAATCTCACACACAAAAGCGGATACCGGATACCAATCAATGGATTTACACCAATCTCCTAAAACAAAACAAGGATATCAGATGCCAATAAATGGACTTATTCCAATCTCCTAAGGCAAAACAAAATATGAATGTCAGATGCCAATCTATCTGGACTTATACCAACCTCCACAGGATGATCATGGGAATACAAATGCCAACAACATGGACTTACAATTGCATCCTCACATACAACAAACAAACAAGCACTAAGCAAAGTGGACTTAAGTGGCCAATGAAATGGTCTTACACTCCATCCCTTCCAAATCATAGGAACAATGGCCAATGAATGGACTTACTGTTGATTCCTCAATGGGCAAACTCAAACAAATCACAAAGATATGAAATGATGATCATGCAATAATGAACAATCAATGATGATAAATGCACAAAGGCAAACAAGCAAACATGTACAGATGAAGCAAGCAGTCAATCAAACAAAGTCATTTAGCACACACTATATCCAAGCAATTTGGCTCAAGCAAAGGTTAGACTTAAAAGTCAACTGGAATGGGGTAAGTGGTGCTCTTAACCTTAACATTGAGAGTTAAGGTGAAGCAGATGAAGGGATATGAGGGGTGTGCCTCATTGCTCTTATCTCTGGTCAGGGAGAGCATCAAATGATAGAATGTGTGGGAGTTCAGAAAGTTGGAACTCTCTCCACAAGTTAATGACTCTATAGATCTGGGGTTAAAATCCACAATGCTACAACATGTAATGTGAGCAAAGGGAAGACACACAGAATAGTAGGATATGGACTACACATCTCTTCTATCTACCAATTGCCTTATCAAAAGGACTTTTCCTGCTTGGGGACGAAGATAAACAATCACAAACATTGCCTCTTAAGGAGGACTTCAGACAGGTGCCTGGCCAAGTAACAAGCCAGGTCTTCCAGACTACATGAAGAAGAGAAAGTATACCTCAATTCTTAAGCTATCAAGCAAAGAAAAAGCAAGTTCACAATGAACTATAGCAACTAAGGTACCTGAAAACAATCCAACACAATCAGTATTCAATTCTAAAAAGAAAGTCAACAGACAACAGACAGTCAACTATACACAAACAATGTATTAAGCAAAGCACAAGCCCAACTCAAAGGAGCTCAAAGCATCCTAAAAACCAAGTCAAAGTTAGTCCATAACAATCAAACAAACCAACTCAAGCCATATGAATTAATCTCCTTAAAGCCATATGCTTCTTAACCTGAAAACAAACTCAAACATGAGAAGCAAACCCTTAGGCCAAAGCCTAGGGTCAAAGAAGAAGAAATATTCCAAAACAGAACATGAAAATTTACAAGAATCAAGATTAATCAATCAAGAACAATATCCAAGTGGTCTCATATCAAAAGCATCAACCAATTTTATTTTATAAACAAATCATGTCAAACTATGCAAGTTGAAACACATTGGAGCAAACAGAATGAACCAATTCAAATCAAATCAACAATGGCTCAATAAATCCGAAGAAAAATCATGCCTAAACAGAACACATCAAAGGATCAACACACCAAAAATTATGGCCTTTGGATAAGTATAAGCATGTCAATTAAAATCAACAAGTCAAGGTATGCAAAAACAAACTCAAAGGAAGCACAAATTGATGCATCAACTTCACACAAGCACAAAACAGAATCTACACATGATAAATGAATCAAACCAAAGCCATAGCAAACCTCAAAGTGTCTAGAACACATGTGCAAAATTTCAAGTTCATCCAACAAACATCAAGAATTTCACAAATCATCTAAATTCAACACTCAACAAAAGTCCAATCTTGACCAATCAGAAAAGAAAATCTCAAACAAATTGGAAATGAACCTAAAAATCCTATAAAAAATCATGATCAAACGTAACATCCGGAAGAATCAACATGTAAAAAATCAGATTAATTGAAGTTCATATGGCATGGTAAATAAAATCAGCAAATTGGACAAGAAATGGTGTGACACACATTGTCACACCTCCAATGATCATATCATATCTCACAAACCAGAAATGCAAAAATAGAAAACTCAAAGCCAAAATGCTCCTCAAAGTGTCTAGATTAAGCATGTAAAGTTTCAGCTTCATTGGATCAAGCATCATGATTTCATAAAAGAAATGGCAAGCAAGGTGCATGAATGTATAAGCATGAACAAACCCTAGGCAGTTTTTAAATCCAACCGAGCACAAATTCTGGAAAAATCATCATAAAATAGTAGACATTACAAGGAACATTACAAAAAAAATCTCATGTGAATTGGACAATTATTTGTAGAGTTATGATTTTTTTAATGTGGATAAAAAAAATAAAAATGATGAATGAAGTGGACATGAACATGTGAAGCATAAGTGAGAAAAATGCCAAAATGCCAAAGTGGAAATGCACTGGTCCGGATTCGAACCGCGCTTGCATTCAAATTGCGCGCCCAGTTAAAACGCCGCGTTTCATTTAAATGAAACGCTGGCCAATGAGAAATCAACACCTGGGCCAGTACATGTCCGCTAACAACCAAAACACATGCATAAGCGCGCTAATGGATCAAACCGGTTATGGAAATCAAAAACCCTAGACATTCATACAGTTCATCGTGTTCATCAATCACCAAGATCCAACATGCACAGAAATTCACAAGCAGCATACCATTGGACTCGTTATTCAACATACATCATTAATCCATCATTTATTTAACCTAATTCTAACTATATCAAAAGAAATCGAGCAGAACAAGTTTCACATTCCAAAATTCAAATCAACATATCTTCTTCAAATCGGCATGGTTTTAAGAGATCCAAAGCTCAGTATACTCTATGTTAAGAGATCTACAAGATGCATCTAACAATTTCAAGAATCATGAGCATCGAAAACTTACCTCTATGAAGATGCAGAGTTGGATTTGTGCTTCTCAGGTTCTGGAAATGCGAAACAGATGCTCTACCAAGCTGGAATGAATGAATGGATGCAAGAGAATAGCTCAATACTGCTTGATTCTTCCAGAAATCTCAAATGCCATTGATGAACATGAGCTTCCACAGTCCAAGATCCACACAGAATTCTTCACAATCTTGCTTCAATAAACTTCAATGATGCTTGCAGATGATGAACAACACAAGAAATAGGCAAAAGAAATGAAGAACTCGATGAAAAAGTTGAGAGAAAATTTGAGATGAAAAATTTGGATCTGAAATTGTGAAGTGTTGTTGTTGAATTTCTGTTATGATTAGGAATATATACCCTCTGCTAATGAAGTTCCTTAATCATGTTTAGCCAAAAACCCAAGGATTAATGAAATGGGATGGTTTATGCAAATTGCCAAAATCACCCTTATGCATATGTGGCCAATGGAACAGTGCGAATTTCACTTGAAACAAGTCTTAAAATCTGTTTTGAGGCAAATGGAATTGGTTTGAAATGAAAATAATGCACATTTTTCAAATTCACATTTTCCCACCAAAATTCAAAATGAAATCAAGTGAAAAATGCACTTCTTTGTGATGAGTTTTAATGAAATGTGATGCATGATTATGATAGTGCACATCAAGATAAAATTGCTCCAAAAAGAACCACATGATTTGGCCTTTTGATGCAAAAGTTATGCCTTGTTGAAGTTCAAAATTCCTTGACAATGATTTGATCATAACTTGCCAACCACAAATTAGAAATGGATGTTGTTGGACTTTTTGGAAAGGTGAGAGAAAGATCTTCAACTTTCATGTTGGACAAAATTTGATTTGAAGCTTGCTTGATGATGTAAACTTAAGGAGAAGATCTTTCCATTTTTGGCAGTTTGAAATTATAGGTCACTTACTCTTTTTGGAAACTTTTCATCTGACCTCAAATTCTTCCATGTTGATGTTTGACATGTTAAATGAGACTTGTATGGACATGAATGAGTTCTCTCTAACCATCTCCCACCTTCAAATCCATGATTGAATGCACAGTTGAATTGTGTTGACTTTTCTAGGGTTTCAGCTGACCTAGCCATGATCTGATGAAATCCAAGACTCTTCCACTTGAGATCTTGATTCAAAATGATGTCATGGTTCATATGAACTCTTGATGAATGATCATGGTGCCCAAATTCTTCAGAATGGCCACCATCTATTGCTCAATGAATGCCTTTGACTGGTTTGACCTAATGTTGCTTCATCTGCAAGTAACAAGGTTAGATGACAATATTTTTGTACTTTTGGTTAATAAACAAATGAAAAGCAATGATATACAAATGCAAAACGTGCTTGGTGATCAAGAACCACACTCAAAAGACAACCCACCCACAAGGAGGGGAAGCAAGGTGCACAATGATCCTTGAGGCAATGATATGATGTGATATGATGCCATGAGGGATTTTAGGGACAAAATTAGGGTCTTACAGATGCCCCTATTTAAGGTCATTCTAGCCGGAGAAGTGAAGTTTAGAAATCTTCATTTCGACGCGGTAGAATGGGCTTAAATAACAGTAATGAGACAAATTTTGGTCCCTAAGAGACCTCATGATGCAAATGTATGCATGTAAAAGACACAAACTCTGTGGGGATATGGTTCACACAGAAGAAACGATCCATCGGAGTAATACACTCACCAGGAATAGAGACTCTAACAGGACTCTTATGGGGATAAAAAGAAAAAGAATGCGTGAGCAGGACACGACTCTGAATTGGGGAGAAACAAAACTGACACAGTGTGACCAAAACACGACTGGACTGGGGACCTCACTGGGGAGTGAACGACTCAAACTGGGGAAAAGAAGAATTCCAAAGGAAAACACATCCATTGGAAAGACACAAGCTGACTCAAACTATCCACAAGGGATACTTCGGATAAAAATCCGGACTCGGACCAGGAAACGATTCACAAAGAACCTCCCTGCTGTAACACCTCAAAATTTGCCCTCCTCTCTTGGGACTAGCTTAGCATATCGCATTTCATTTTTAGGACATTAGGCATGGCATATTTGCATATCATATGGCAACATTGAGCAAGTCATCCTCCTAGGTCTTGTGCAGAAGGTAAAGAGGTTGAGATTCAAGCTGAGGGTTTCATTGGATGGATCACTAACCATCTGAGGGTTTGTGCTTCAAATTACGGTTTCATGGTTCCTAAAGGGGGTTGAGCATCATCTTGGTTGAAATGGTACATCATCATCATCATGGTCTTGTCATCACCAAGAGATTCTTTATGCTTGATCAGATACCTTGAGATTAGGGTTTTGACCTCTGGTCAACCCTAATCATCTGCATTGTGCCAATCAGGGCTTGTCAAGGAGATGAGGTCTTCATTGAGATGAGAGATCATCATATGGTTTCATTGAGCTTATAGAAGCTAGGGTTTCATCATTGAGCCATTTCATCAGGAGTTTGAAGCTCAAGTTGATCAGTGCACAGCCAGTTCATATATCAGTCAACAAAAGTCAACCACAAGTCAACTGATGGATTTGGAGGTGGGAGAGGGTTAGAGACACTTCATTCATGTCCAAACAAGTTTCATTTGACATTTCAAACATCAAGAATGAAGAAAATAAAGTCAGATGGAAACTTTCAAAAAATAGAAAGTGACTTGTAATTCAAAATTGCCAAAAATGGAAAGGATTTCTCCTCAAAATTACATGTCCAAAAATGCTTCAAATGAAATTTTGTCCAACATGAAACTTGTAGATCTTGCTCTCACCTTTCCAAAAAGTCCAAGAACATGAATTTCTCATTTGTGGTTGGCAAGTTATGGATTGATCATTGTCAAGAAAAGTTGAATTTCAAAGGTGCATAACTTTTGATTCACAAGGCCAAATGGAGTGAGACCTTTTTGAGCAAATTTCTTTTGATGTCCTTTATCCAATTCAAGCATTACATTTCATGAATTTTACTCATACAAAAAGTGCATTTTTCAAGTGGACTTAATTTGAAAAGTGGAGGGAAAAATGTCATTTTGCAAAATAAGCATTGTTTTCACATGATTCCACTTGCATTAGCTTACAAACATGATTTTAAACTTGCTCCAAACCAGAAATTTCACTGTTACATTGGTTTTCACATGAGAAGGTGAATTGGCCAAAATGCTAAAATGCACCAAAATTTGATTTCACTTAAACACTCACATTAGCCTAATCATGATTAGTGAACATCATTAACATCACATATAAAACCATAATCATAACTGTTTTCTGATTAACCATAACAGAATTGCATTCTAGATCTAGAAATCCAAAAACTCTTCATCTTTCTCTCACTTTTTCTGCAATTTTCTTCACAAACCTTGCCAAGATCTTCATCAATCCATGATCCATGTGCACTATTGAAGCTGTTGGAAGCAAGATCTCATCATTTTCAAGCTGAATTTGGGACTGTTAAAGTGAGCTTCATCCATGGCAATTTGAGATTTCAGCAAGATCGTGTACAAGCAACATCCAAACCTTGTTCCATTCATCAACTCAAGCATCAAGGAGCATCTGTTTTGCACTTGCAAGGCTTGGTTCGCGCGAATTCACAACTGTCATCCAAAGAAGGTCAGATTTCGATTTTGATAATTCATGAAATTGATGTATGCTTTAGATAGATCTTTGAGAGTAGGTTAATCTGCAAGTTGAACCACTGAATTTGGTTGAGAAATGAGAAAGTTATGTCGATTGGAAGTTTGATGCACCAAAATGTTTTTCATTAAAACTTTTAATCTAGGAATAATTAGGCTTAATTGAGTTTAGATTCGTGTTGTTGGTTGAAAGACCTTTCCATTGATATAAGGTTTGTCAAATTTGGTGAACATTTGTTCTTGAGTGATGAATCTATGAAGAACACATGATGAACGCGTGAAATTTTCCAGAATTTGCTGTTTGATCCATATGTCCGCGTTTTGCCTGGCTGATTAGTGTTAGTCATTGTAGCGCGTGCTCTTTTTCAAATGAGTTCTCCCTTCGAGTCCTGGCTGAGACAATTCCACTTTTGGCATTTGTAATTTATTTCCATATGCTTCATATATTTCACATGCCTTCATTCATGTTTTTTTATTTTTTCTCAACATTAGAAAATTCATAACTTCATAACCATTAGTCCAAATTGACTGAAATTTTTTGTGCCATGATCCTTGTAATCTCTAGAATTTAATGATGATTTTTGCAAAAATTGTTCACGTGTGGTTTTTTGAATGGCCTAGGGTTTGTTCACATGTGTTCTTTCATGCACCTTGCTTGATGATTGGCTTGTGAAATGATGATGCCTAATCCAAAATTCTTGAAACTTTGCATGTGTAAACTAGACACCTTGAGGAACATTTTGGTATATAGTTTGTGATTTTTGCATTTCTGGATTGTGAGATATGGGCTGTTGAACCTAGGTGTGACAATTTGTGTCACACTATTTCTTGTCCTACTTGTGGATTTTCATTACCTTGCCATATGAACTTGAAATGAGCTGAAATTTTGCATGATGATACTTCTGGATGTTAGGTTCACATGTGAATTTTTGTAGAATGTTTTAGTGCATTTCCAATTTGTTTGAGAATTTCCTTTCTGTTTCACCAATTGTGGACCTTTTGTGAGTCATGTTTTTAAATGTTTTGTGAAATTCTTGATATGTATTGGATGGACTTGAAATTTGGTGGAGTGATTCTAGACACTTTATAGTTTGCCATGGTTTTGGTTTGGTGCATTTATCATATTTCTACACCGTTTTATGCTTGCTTGAAGTTGATGCATGATTTTAGGCCTTGTATAAGCTTGTTTTGCCTTGCTCTGACTTAGGGATTTTAATTGACTTTCTTCCCATTGTCCAATTGACCTGAAATTTGGTATGATAATCATGTTATGAGTGCTGTTTAGTTATGAATTTTATTGAGATTTATTGAATTGTTTTTGATTGGATTTGGATTGATTCATTCTGTTTGGTCCAATGAGCTTTGAAATGACATGCTTTGCACTAGATGCCTTGTAAAATAATTTTGGTGTATGATTTGAACATGGGACCAATTGGATGTTGTTCTAATTTGATTGAAATTGATTTTTGATAATTTTCATGTTCTGTTTTGAAATATTAATCCTCCTTTGACCCTAGGCTTTGTCCTAGGGGTTTGCTTCTCATGTTTGAGTTGTGTTTTCAGGACAAAAGGCATATGGCATGGAGGAATTAATTCACTTGGCTTGAGTTGCTTGTTTTGATTGATGTTCATTAACATTAAGTTTGTTTTTTAGGTGGCTTCTAAGTCATTTGTGTTGAGCATTGGCTTATGCTTTGCTTGATGCATTGCTTGTGTACAGTTAACTGTTGACTTTTAGTTTGTCTGTTTGACTGTTTGAGCTGTGTACTGACTGAATTAGATTGATTTCAGGTACCTTAGTTGCTATAGTTCATTTTGAACTTGCTTTTGCTGTTGCTTGGTTGCTTAACCAATTGAGGTAGAACTCACTAACTCCATGTAGTCTGGAAGACCTGGCCTGTTACTTGGCCAGGCACCTGTCTGAAGTCCTCCTTAAGAGGAAATGCTTGTGATTGTTTATTTTTGTCCCCAAGCAGGAAAAGACCTTTGAATAAGGCAATTGGTAGATACAAGAGATGTGCAATCCATCTCCTGCTATTCTTGTTGAGTCATCCCTTTGCTCACACAACTGGTGTTGATGCATTGTGGATAGTAACCCAAGATCCTTGTACAGTTGTACAGTTGAGTCAGTGTCATAAGTGTAGAAGGGTTCCCACATTTTGAACCCACACTTCCTTTGTCTGAAGCTCTCCCTGGCCAGGGATAAGAGCTGTGAGGCACACCCCTCATTTCCTATTTCATCTGGCTTCACCCTAACTCTCAATGTTAGGGTTAAGAGCTAACATCACCTGATACAGTTGGTTTGCTTTTGCAGACTAACCCTTTGTGTGAGCCCACTTTGTCTGTATATAGTGTGTGCTAATTGTGAATGTTTGCTTTGTGTTGATTATGCTTGCATGCTTTGCTTTGCCTGTTTAGGATTAGCTTGCTGCCTGAGCAAGATAGATAGCCAACCTTAACTTAGGGATGATATGCATGATAACATCTAGGCTCGAGTCATAGTCTCCCTAGTTGTGTCTCCCTCTGTATCTGGTTAGGCTAGTCTTTCTCCCCTGTTAAGGGGAACTACGTCGCCCTGATCCTCATACCAGATGAGATACGTAGGCAGGAGGTCGTACGAGATCTCTCCGGGCACCCTTTTTGTTTTTCACCCTTTTCTTTTTTGTGTGTGTTTGCTTGACAGTTGCTAGGCTCGAGTTCCCGACTCCTTAGTAACTTGTTGCTTGTTTCTTCTTGCGTGTGTTAGGAGACGGATGTAAGCCCAGCCATTGGCATTCCGTATCCTATTGTTGTGTGCTTGGAGTCCGGTATAAGTCCATCAAGTGGCATCTGGTTTCCAGTGTGGGTTTGTTTGGTTCGGAAGCTGATGTAAGTCCAGCAATTGGCGTTCGGGTTCCATGTTTGCCTTTTTGCGTGTGTTTTGTTTTGGCGTGCGTGAGCCGAACTACGGCAGCTCTGATTCTCGTTCCAGACGAGATACATAGGCATATGATGCGATATCCTAGCGAGCCCTCTCCCCTCTTCTCCACCTGTGTTGTGTGTGTGATGTTCGTTTTAGCAACCTTTCCTATCTTTAGAGCGTGGATCCCGTCGAGTACGACGGATGCGTAGGGGTGCTAATACCTTCCCTTTGCATAACCGACTCCCGATCCCATTCTCTTTGGTCGCGAGACCATGCTTTTCCCAGGTTTACTTCGAGCGTTTCCTTTCCCTCTTTTGGGATAAATAACGCACGGTGGCGGCTCTGTGTTGTTTTTTGTTTTAGCCCGCCGGTTGTTTTTCGCGGATGCGACACCTGCCGGGGAAGATTTGCATATATTGGGGAAAACGACAATACAGCAAAAAGGGTAAAAATCACCACCAGAATTCCACCGGGAAAGGTCTAACAAAGAGACTATCCTGGGGAAAAGCAACAAGATGAGGTGTTACCGGTATAAGGGTAACAAACTCAGGAAGAATGAATACCTAAAACCGGTATAAGGGTGAGAGATATCAATCAACCAAACATCTGAGAAAGACCTGAAAAAGGTACATTAACTCAGGAAAATCTGACTCCACAGGGGACCAAGGTCATAATAGGGAGCAGAAAGGAGGGAGCACCAGGGATACCGAGGTATATAATAGGTGACCGACCAAAGCGCGAATTGGTATATATGCCAAAACACTCATCATCCGAAAGAAGGGCTTGAAAAAGCAAATCGACTTACAGGATGGATATTCGAATCCACAACGGGAAAACGAATCTTACTCAACTGGGGACACAAACCCAAAGAGTGCATGAGATATAATATCCATTACCGTAAGAACGTGGATAGAATACTCGCATGAGATATATTATCTATTACCGTCAGAACGTAGATAATACACTCGCATGGTAAAAAACACCAAGGATACCGGTTACTGGGTATATAATAGGTGACCTACCGAAAACGTGAATTGGTATATATGCCAAAACACTCATCATCCAAAACACAAACTGGTTAAAGGATGGATATTCGATTCTACAAAGGATACGAATCTTACTCGACTAGGGAAACACAAAAGGCTTCGACTGAAAAGCGCATGAGATATATTATCCATTACCGTCAGAACGTGGATAACATACTCGCATGGAAGATTATCCACAACCGGTTACTGGGTTAATAAAGGATAAATCGACCGAAAAGAAAGGCATCGGGATACCAAAACTAGGTATATAAAGATGACCAATCAAAGGGAGCAACAATCATTACCAAGCAAACAGGTAAATGAAAAGCGACTCAACTGGGGATGAATTGCAAGCATCCGGCAATTACCCACAAAGACTAGCTGGGGATATATTGATAAACAATCAATAATCCGGGGAACAAATCACTAGCAACCGGTGAAAGGACCCACTGGCGACTTCAAAAAGGATAAAATTGCAAGCATACGACAATTATCCAGAAGACTTGCTGGGGATACAATTGCGAGCATACGGCAATTGCCCAGAAGTAAAGAAGGAATATCAACATCAAAACTGAATGAAGATAACCACCAAGAGTAACCATCATCGGTTAGGATGAACAACAAGGTTAACTCGGCAAAGGGGGGAAATTAGGGTTTACAACTATCGAATACGGGGTAGAGAACCAAACTCTGGTTGGGGATAAAATTGCTAGCAACCGGCAATTATCCACCTGTACCACGAGGCACAAACTCCGTTGGGGAGAAAAGACACAACATCATAACAATCCGCCATCAGTCAGATCGAACCACAAAGGTCACCTCTGCTAGGGGAAAAGAGATAGGACTTACGACTACCGAATACGGGGTAGTGGCCAAATCAACTCTTGCTGGGGAAAAGGGTATATAACCACAAATTCCACCAAGAAGAGGGAACATAGGACTTACAACTACCGGTTACTGGGTAGAGGCCCAAAAAGGTTCTGCTGGGGATAAAAGAAATAATGCCGGTTACTGGGCAAATTATTCATTCATTCCGCAGGGAAACACAAGAAACGACTGACAACCGCCAATTCAGGGTCGAACTGAAAAGACAGACTGAATCAAGACTCATCCTATGAGGATATAACTCAATAGGAAAATTCATCCCAATATATGTGTTGGGAGGAAACGGAAGAAACCGTCATCCACGAGGATAATCTCAGTGGGGAACTGCAGAAGGAAAATACAGACATTTTCTGCTTATGGGGCTGACTCTATATGGAGAGATTTAAACACCCGACATCTGTTGAGGGAGATCTATTGGAGATCTATACTACCCATAGCAGGAGAACAACAAACAAAAGATATATGGCAAAAAATGCAACATGAATATCTGAATGTTTATGATTATGCATGAATATGCGTGATTTATGTTTGATGAATGCTGACAAAACAGACATATCTAACACAAACAGAGTCCAAGAATCAAACGCCCGATACTATACTTCCAGGGGAGGAACCAACTGGAAAGCCAATCTGCTGGAGATCTTTATACTGAAAAGCAAAGATCTGCGGGAACGCAAAAAGATCAGAGATATCACCAAATCTCTGAGTAATGGATCAACAACAACCCAACTGGGGAACAGAAAGTCACAACAGGCACAAACAGCCACAAAGACGAATCTGTTGGGGAGAAGGAGAAGTCCCAAGATATCTGCAGGGGGATCCTCAATATCAAAAATTCACTGCACAAGCGAGAACTGCTACGAAAGCAATTCCACACAACTCCACTGGGGAACAACCCACTGAGGGAGAACAGATCATTCATGTAGAATCTTCTGTACAAGCAACTCTACCTGGGGAGAACATAAATATCCATTCCATCGGGAATACACCCACTGAAGGAAACAGATCACACAAGTAGATTCCGCCATAAGCCACTCTACTGAGGATCAAAAGCAAACAGGAAATCAACTCAATTTGTGGATGATAGATCACCAACCAACCCTACTGAGGGCAACAGCAGTTTCAACAAACAGAAACTTCCACAAAATCAATTCTGCGGAAAATACCAGCTTTGACGGAGGCTCTGAGGGGATATCACAGATACAATCCTGATTCTGTTGGGGATACCAACTCTATTGGGGATTTTGCACAAATACAATCCACCAAACCACAAATCTACTGACGGCTCCACCGGGGAAATCCACCGCGGGACCCACTGGGGATATGGAAGAGAGCAGGGGAATCAACCACTAAATGCTAACTCTTCTGGAGAGAAAATCCACAACTGCTGAGGAGGACCACAATCACTGCTCTGCTGAAGGCATAAACGCACTCTGACGGGGAGATAGCAACTCTGCTGGCGACTTGCCGGGAAAAAGGGTACTGGTACCGTTGGAGCAAACGAAGTCTTCCACAAGCGCTCTTCCCTGAGGATATATCACAGATTCCACTAGCGACTGTGTTGAGGAAAGACAGCAACAACCCTGCTTGCGACAATGTTGGGGAAAGCGGTAAAGTACCGGGATATCAATCCACCAACTACTGAATCTTCAAAAAGAAAGCAACCATGCTGAGGAGAGATACCACTCTGCTAGCGACGGCACTGGGGAGAGACTGAGTACCTAGGTTTCCAGCCACCAACTACCGAATCTTCCGAAAGGAAAAACATCCATGCTGGGAGAGAATACTGCTGGAGAAGAAAACGAAGTCTTCACCAAACACTCTGATTGGGGAACAACCCACAACAACAACTCTGCTTGGGGAACAACCCCAACAACAAAGCAAGAGAAAGAGGATACAACCAAATACCAGGAATATGAACAAATGTCTTACCTGTTGGAAATCATGCCACCCTCGGTAGAGCACTGAGAAATTCTTGAGTATCCTTTTGTCGTAGTGAATGTTCACTTTGTTTAAAACAACAATTTGAAAAATTTATTTGTTTAAAACAATGACATTTTATCAATTAAGACATGCAAAACATTTGTTGAATTGAACAAATAAGAGCGCAAATAATTGGATAAAAAGCTCAAATTTATTTGATGGAATGGTAGCCTGCAAATGGCAAGACTCCATAGATCTGTACAAATTTGAAATCAGTGATATATATTGGAAGAGGGCTACATTGAACATAATGATCCTTTCTCTACCAATTTGAATCTCGATGTATGCGAAGCTTCAGTCGACGACGAATCGAGAATCTCTGACGAAAAGACGGCTGCGGAACAGAAAGTCTTGTCAGGATGCAGTTACTTGCCAAATCCTTAATTTTTGCCTAGATTGCCCCAGGGTGAGGTACTCAATCTAGCGGGATGCAAATATACTCTCTTCTTTATGTCTCTAATTTTTGCCTGGATCACCCTTTCGGGTTCTCCACCGAGACGCTCATTTTTGCCTAAGCCGCCCTTTTGGGTTTTCAACTTAGCGAGCTATTCTGTTTTTCATTTGCATATACTTTTTTAGGCAAAGTATTTCTTGATTGCATCTGAATTCACAGGACGAGTGAAATCCTCCCCATCCATTGTTGTAAGCATCAAAAGACAACCCACACTCAAAAGACAACCCACCCACAAGGAGGGGAAGCAAGGTGCACAATGATCCTTGAGGCAATGATATGATGTGATATGATGCCATGAGGGATTTTAGGGACAAAATTGGGGTCTTACAATGGGCATCACTTCATCCTTGTTGCCATCGACTATTTCACCAAGTAGGTCGAAGCAGCGTCATTTGCGAAGGTCACCAAACATGTGGTTGCCCGATTCATTAAGAAAGAAATCATTTGTCGTTATGGGATTCCCGAAAGGATCATTACTGATAATGGTTCTAATCTCAATAACAAAATGATGAAGGAGTTGTGCAAGAACTTCAACATTCAACATCACAATTCTTCCCCTTATCGTCCTAAGATGAACGATGTTGTTGAGGCAGCAAATAAAAACATAAAGAAGATTGTGCAGAAGATGGTTGTTACATATAGAGATTGGCATGAGATGCTACCCTTCGCTCTGCATGGGTACCGTACTTCAGTACGTACATCGACCGGGGCAACCCCTTACTCCCTTGTATATGGTATGGAAGCAGTCCTACCTGTTGAAGTGGAGATTCCTTCTCTAAGAGTTTTGCTGGATGTCGAGTTAGACGAAGCTGAATGGATTCATACAAGGTTCAATGAGTTGAGTCTTATCGAAGAGAAGCGAATGGCAGCCATTTTTCATGGGCAGTTGTATCAAAGTCGGATGAAGAGAGCCTTTGATCAGAAAGTGCGTCCTCGATGCTTCCAAGTCGGAGATTTGGTGTTGAAAAGGATCCTTCCTCCTCAGACAGATCACAGGGGAAAGTGGACTCCTAACTATGATGGACCATATATTATCACCAAGATTTTTGATGGTGGAGCCTTAATGCTTGCAACTATGGATGGTGAAGACTTCGCTTCCCCTGTGAACTCAGACGCAGTTAAAAAATACTTCGCATAAAATAGACCCACTGGACAATAAAAAGAATAGTCCAAGCAAAAAATGGGCATCCCGGCGAACCAAGAAAATGAAAAAGGTTCGGGAAAAAGTTAGGGATTAAAAAATGAAAAGATTGTACACCCGGTAAGTTGAAAACTTGAAAAAGGCAACTTAGGCAAAAATGGGTATCCCGGTGGATTGAAAACTCGAAAGGGCAATCTAGGCAAAAGTTAGAGATTAAGCGAATGACTGCATGCTGAGTAGTTCTGAATCTCATCTGGTGTCAATAACTGGAAACTTTCGAAGGATAGGAAACAGTCCAATCACCTTTTTCAGAAATCTGATCATTTGGAGGATCTTGAAGACGAGCGAGTCATAGCAGAATTGGAACCCGATAGAAATCCATTTCACATTGCCATTAGATTAATTTCTGTTTTTATCTTTTGTGCAATTACCTCTTTCCAGGGATTGCTTCCTGATGTAAATGCCTATTCAGAGGCCATTCAATCAATAAAATCATGCTATTCAGTATATCTCTGTGTTTATTTTCATTTTACTGTTTTGTTTGCAAAAATGACGTCCGAATTTTTTATAAACATTGCATCATGAAACATAAGAGCTTTACAGGTACATGCTTAATAAACATTTAAAATTGCTGTAAGTTTTAAGTGCTTTGGATCGTCTATTCAGAACAGGTATACTCGGGGCATTTCCTTAAGGTTCCCAGCAGATGGTCGCGGATGTTTTTCTTCAACAGTTGGTATTTGGTATCTTATCCCTGTAAAGTTGGTCCAAGCATTGGATTCTTCGATCCCCAGCAGGTTCTCACTATTATACTTCCACAAGCATTTGTTTCAGATTATACATTCCCCAGTAGAGTCGACAGTGTCAGACTGTATTTTCCCAGCAGAAGCGGCTGCTCCTCAGAGTTCGATGCCAGATCAATGATCTCGACGTCAGATCCGCGGTCTCTTTCCTTGAAGCAGAATCTTAGTACCGTATCGGTGTTTGCTTCCCCTGCTGAGTCCTCTCTCGCAGATTATGGTTTCCAAAACCACTATCGCTTTCCTTAGTAGCAAGCTTTCAGTGCCATTCTCTCCCCAGTAAGAGTCTCGGTATTTTTGTTATTGCCAGAACACCGCATGGCTGGTCATTTCCCCACAGAGTTCATTGTGCTGTTTATCTCCAACAGCATTGCCAGGATCCAGAAGATGGTGATCATTTCCCCAGCAGAATTCCTTGCCTCGGCTTGGCGTTCTCTCTAACCTAGCTTTTCGCATCCCTGCATGTAGAATCATATCACATTGCATTCTCCCAAATTGCGTAGCATTTCCATTTTCATGGAGCATTACGCCATTGAAAAATTCAAACATACGCATGTAAAGCATAAGACACTCTCAGTATCCCAAGTGATAAGCCAGAAGTTTGTTTCTAGTACTCAGACTGAAAGTTTGTTCATGACTTATCCTTATTATTCCCAACAGGGGTCGTTGGCCCACGCTCCGCCTCAATTATCATTTTCCCTATTTCTGCCGACACTGACAGGCATGCAGTTTTCCGGTGTTCAGACCGAAGTGGCATTCAGGCCAGTTTTCCGATGTTCAGATCGAAGAAGTTTCCGACGTTTAGGTCGATGCAACTTGTGGCATTCAGGCCAGTTTTCGGTATTCAGACCGAAGTGGCATTCAGGCCAGTTCTCCGGTATTCAGACCAAAGTGGCATTCAGGCCAGTTTTCCGGTATTCAGACCGAAGTGGCATTCAGGCCAGTTTTCCGGTATTCAGACTGAAGTAGCATTCAGGCCAGTTTTCCGATGATCAGATCAAAGAAGTTTCCGATGTTCAGGTCGACGCAACTTGTGGCATTCAGGCCAGTTTCCAGTATTCAGACCGAAATGGTGCTCAAGCCAGTTTCCTGGTGTTCATATCGATGTTCGATAAT
Organism: Lathyrus oleraceus; assembly: GCF_024323335.1. NCBI lineage: Eukaryota > Viridiplantae > Streptophyta > Magnoliopsida > Fabales > Fabaceae > Lathyrus > Lathyrus oleraceus. Next base: position 480,754,049 of record NC_066581.1, read on the forward strand.
CTAGTATCTTCCGATGCTCAGATCAAAGTCATTTCCAGTATTCAGATTGACGAGCGGCATTCAGGCCATGGTTATTTATGTGTTACCATTTGTTTTGGTATTCAAGCTAACATTCTATTTCGGTGTTCAGACCGACTCTCACCGTACCAGACGGATTCTTTGTTGATGCTCAGATCAATTTCCCACTCTTTGGTGATCCTGGCAGGCATTATTACTTTATTTTTCACTTTCCTACTTCAGTGTAAATTTTCGGGGTTTTATCGTATTCAATCCCTTGATACCTCGAAAGTGCGAAAGCCGCTGCTATCTTTATTTCGGGTCTCCAGTTGCTTGAATAGGGGCAGTTATAATACCCCAAAATTTACCCTACAATTTTTCCTGGAAGCATGGGATTATGTTTCACACTTCATTGGCATCATACTAGGTCATACTCATTGCATACTGCATTAGTGACTTGGAAATCAGGTTTTGATTGATCACTCCTTAACAGAAGGAGCCCACACAAAGAAAGATTGAGAATTGGACTTCATTATCTAAGTATACAAGTCTCAAGGGTCTCAGGGGGCTCCATGTATCTTATTATGGTCCTCAGTTCATCAGTGAAGGATTCAGAGCTATCAGAGTGTTCATCTGGATTTAATCAGGAAATTAGGGTTTCATGGCTACCTGCAACAGGCAATGTTTGGTTGGAAATAGAGGAGCTCATCCATTTCATGATTGGAGAGGCATCTTGGCCTAGGAAGACTCACAATTATCTCAGAAAGATCCATTGGCAATCAGTGCAATCAGTTCCTGATCAATTTTGCCCTAAAATTAGGGTCTGGTATAAAATCAGTTTATTTCTGATTCTTTGGGTGAAACTCTTTTCCATGGCCCTCCATATGTCCACAAGGGTCTACATACAAAAAAATCAATTTTTAATTTGAACCCGAAGTGCTTCAATTGATCAATGGAATCGGGAATCAGACAATTCGGGAAAAGTCAACTGTGGGGCCAGAAAAGTCAACTCCTGACTTTTTGAGAGTGGAATCTCAAAATTCATTTCTAGGGGATCCTACATGTGAAATTTGGTCAAGGTTGGATCATGGATTTGTCATTTAATCAGGAATTGGAAAAGTTACTTAATTTGGAAATGGTTGACCTTCCATTTTAGGCAAGTTTTTATGATTTTTGCACTCACTTTAAGCCCATTTTCCATCAAGATAAAAGCTCTATTTGAAAATTTCTCCAACATGAAGTTTGTTCCTTTTGTTCCAAGATTTCTATAAATATAACGTTTGCTCCATTTGGATCAAAATTGAGAAAGTTATGCTTGGTCAAAGTAGGGCATATTTTTAGGACACTTAGAAAAATTTCTAAGTCTAAAAATCTTTAAAGTTTATTAAAACTTCTTGGCCAGTTTTCTTACATTTCAAGGCACCAATTGAAAATATTTTCTTCACAACAATTATACCTTGTCATGTCCTCTTTCACCTCCCTTTGGAGTCATCTCATTTGGATCCATGGTTTGAGAGATACACTCACTTAAAGTTGGCACCATGACTTGAAATTTCTAGGTAGATTTTATGCCTAACTTGCCCAACCAATCCTGCAATGGTGTGGCATGATCTTGAGGTCCATTTTTCATCTTCTTCCATTCATTATTTCCATCCATGCTCAACATGAAACATGCCATACTCCATGTTTTCTCTCTACTGTTTGCATTATCTCCTCAATTGGTGATGTGCTCATCAAGTTATGTTGCCACAAAGTCACCATCTTGAAATGATTTCTTGCTTGCTTGCCAAACCAAACCAGCCATGCTGCACAAATGCACCTCCACAGCCAATGTTTTGTTTGCCTTATTTGGCCATGCAGCATATTTCCATTCACTTAAGCTTTGCCAAAATAAGAAACATTAGCCTTGTCATACAAAACTCTCACGTACCCTCTTTCTAATACACCTCACCCAACTTACATCCTTTTCTCATGGACAAACAATTTATTTCAGAGCCCATTAAGGAGTTTGACCCACAATATTTAAGATAAGAAACCCTAAACATGAAAGGAGGCAGTGGATTTTCGAGCAAGCAAGGCAAGGTCATTAGAGGTCAACTTCCATTTTTCTCAGCAAGTTCTTGAGGTGAAGCTTTTTGAAGCACCAAGGAAGCATCCTTTTCTTCTAGCCTCTCCACAGTCAAGAAGCAGTGGACTAGACTTCCACTAGGTAACTCTTTTGCTCCATTTCCATAGCCATTATCATGCTTGCTTCATTACTGTTTACCATGCTAATCATATGCTTATGCTTGCTTTTGAAGTCCTCAGTACGAGGCATTGTTCATGGTGTTGATCTATGTTGTTGATTTTCTGCTCATGCCCGTGTTCATGTTGACACTTTGTTGTCAACTTTTCTCCATGAATAAGCTACCATCTCACCTAAAACAAGTTACCAAGTTAATCCTTGCATTTTGTACTTGAGATCTGGGCTTTGTTTCATGATTTTTGATGCATTATAGTGTACGTATTTTTGAGTTGAAGTTGAGAAAAATACACTGCATTTTCTGCGTTTTTTTGCATGGACATGGCTAGGGTTTTGGCCCAATGAAGAAGATGACCGCATGTCATCTTGAGAGCCATTGGATCCAACACATCCATTTTAATCCGGTCCGCCCATTTTGTTTTGTCTTTTAGTGACTTAAGTGGAAGTGACCAGTTGATAAAGGTTCACATGGTTATTTTAAATAAAATGTTTATTTTGTTATGTCACGCCCAGATTTAAGTTGGTTTGGATCATGGGCTTCCACTGTTTGCTCTTAGCGCCCCCCTTTCATGGCCCATCAGCGCTAATACACTTCTCTTTTCATTTTCTTTTTTAATTTTCAATTTATTCTGTTTTGATTTTAGTTAATTTAAAATGTTTTTTTTGTTCATAAAAATATTCAAAAATATTTTCCATATTGCTTGATGCCTTATTTAATTTTTATTTTCGCATTTATTTAGTATTAATGTTTTATTTTAATTATTCATTCCAGGTGGTCCATTTTAGCATACATTAAATTCTTGATTTTATTTTTATAACTTAAAATTATTTTCAGCTTCTGATTTTTGGGATGAAGGTTGACCACTGCCTTATGGTCAACCTGACTTTTTCTTGGATTTTTATTTCACATTTTCAATTTATTTTTGATTTAATTTTAACCTAGTGTTGTTGATTGACTTTTGGTTTGACTTCTGTTTTATTTCAATTAATTCATGTACTAATTTTCATTATTTTTAAAATCTAATTGGGGGATGATGATGTCCTGACCCCACCTTACATAGTTTAATTTTTCATAATTTTCCTGATTAATTTGCTATTTATTTGATATTTATTAAGTTGGCTTGAATTTTCAGTTGACTTCTTTATGATCAATGTTTGATTTAGGGATTGCTTAGGGCAATTGAAGAGATCTTTTGATCCTCCCTTGTTTATCTCATAGGCCATGTATTAGAGGCCTTTTATCTTAATTTTATCTGATCCTTGCCTCATTTCCTGATTTAATTATTTCAGTAGACCCTTTTGTGCATCTTTTCATTTGTCTGATTCATCTGTTATCTGTTACACTTGTTTCTTTCATCCATGTTTACCATTGCTTGATTGTTTAACATGTTCATACTTCCCATGCCTTGTTTAATGCTCCGTTATTTCATTCTTTGATTCTTTGATTTGATTATATACTTGTTTACTTATCTGATTTGATTGATAATTGTTGCCTACTTGTATGATGATTGAGGCATATATTCTTATTGTTTGATTGCCATGAACCATCCCCATTCATAACAAATGTACCCCTATCCCATAAAGTGTATAATATTTATTCTTTCATTCTTTATTCATTTGTTAATACAAGAATTAAAATGAACATCCGATAATCAATTGAAAACAAGATCAAAAGCTCGATCCAACGTCGAGTAATCATTTTCAAAACTTAACAGAACCAGCACGCATTCATCCTCTCCTCTTGTAAGTCGATCGCCTCAGGCATTTCCATCTACCTTTATCCGTGACTCCTCTCCTCTTGTAAGTCGATCTCCTCAGGCATCGCCATCTACCTTTATCCGTGGCTCCTCTCCTTGCTCCGTCCGTCGACTCTTGTTCCGTTTAGGTAGCACCCATTAGGTAGAACCCTTTGTATGATAACGTATGTAGAATTCCCTTATTTCTTTGCATGCTTACATTAGGTAGATGTTCCCCTTTGTAAATCCTAACACATAGGTCCACATTGCATGACAACTCTAGGGGCAGAGCTTCCCCACTTTTAGACCTTTCGTGTGTCTCCGATCTTGTGGCATGTCAGTCCGTTCTATTGCAAAGAGGTAACTGCCTCATACTCAGGTGAGATAGGTAGACAGTGGATGCGACATCCTTGCGAGTCATTTTCTTTTAACCTTCTTTTAGCAGATAGTACCTTAGATATACCTACACCTTTTAGACTAGAACAACAAGAGTAGATACCGTAGAGTACCACGGATGCGTAGGGGTGCTAATACCTTCCCTCCGCATAATCGACTCCCGAACCCTAGATTTGGTTGCGAGACCTTGTCTTTTCCTCTCTTCGGGTTTTCTTCAATCGTTTCCTTTCCCTCCTTTGGGATAAATAATGAACGGTGGCGGCTCTTCTGTTCTTTTTCCCGCCGGTTGCTTTTTTGCATTGCGACAACAGCAAAGGGGTACAGCAGACGATAATCCCTTTCTTCTTCTGAGTCCTTACATGGATGGAGTTGTAAGTATCAGCCAGAAGAGTATGAATAGGATTCTGAGTCAGGAAGATACGAATAGCAGGAAGATACGAATAGCAGCCAAGTCTACGAATTCCTCCATATTCGGAAACAATATGATCCCATAGATAAGTAGAGCTATATTGGCGTTGAAGGTCATCCAACTCCCGGCTTCGGCGAAGGCAATAACTTTGTCCACTAGAAACTTGGAGGTGAAACCATGAATTCCACCCTTAGGTGTCAAGTTCAGTTATACTTCCTTGTTTCCTATGTGTAGAGCTTCAGCAAGGTCTTGATATTTGGGAAGTTCCTTAGTGCGAACGTAAGGCGCTTGGTTCTTGATACTAATACCCAGAATATGTGAGTAGTCTTCCAATGTAGGCGCCAACTGGTAATATTGGAAAGTAAAGCATCTCAGTGGGGGATCGTAGAATTGCACCAGAGTGTGCACAGCAGTGATGTTGACTTCGGTGTTCAGAATGCCCAAAAGGTTACCATAAGACTCCTTGAAATCATCTTTGTGACCCAGATCTAAATGTTCCCCAAGTCCTCTCAAGACAGCTAACTGAGGTTCCACGAACTTATAATTGTGGATGTTCTTCCTCTCGGGATTCATGTTTCGCTTTGAATGCTTGGTAAATAAACTGGACTCTTGGATTCCTGGAAAAGACATGCATATGCAAAAAATGGTCATGATGAATGATAATGCAATGATGAGATGATATAAGTCACATGGATTCAAAACTCTGGTATGTTCTGAACAATTTGTATGTGCCACATGTTGTAAGTTCAAAGGTTCGACGTAACATGAGTATCAAGGTAGGTAGAGTCTATGGTTTCCTGCAATAAAATCCATATCCCCCTCACAGGTGTGGACTATGCTCCAAGGTGGTCCCTAGAAGGTCTCCCAGAGTCATCGACTCGAAATGGAAATACCCTGCCGTAGTGAATACTCACAAGACAAAAGTACTTCCAAGTGAATCTAGTATGGATGTGGCTCTCGTGACAACCCAACGCGTGAAACGCAGGCGTACACGACTATCCACGAGTCTAAGTTATGTGTATACTAAGCTCGGTTACAGAGCTTTCCTCTCATGTAGTCTAACTCATCCCAACAACAGCACAACAGATAATATCCATCATATAAAGCGAATAAGAAACGCGATAAATAAAAGCGAGTAAGTCTATAAAGATAAGCACCTAAAACTAACGAGGGAACAACCTAAACTAGGCTCGACTCCTTTTAGCGACTAGGAAGTACTCTAAGTGGCGAAGTATCCCCAGCAGAGTCGCCAGCTGAAGTTAGCGGAAATATACCTGAATGTATCGCACGCTCGAACATACAACAGAGTCACCATCGAACTTTATTTATTCCAGAAGGAAAGGGAAAACATCGATAAAACTCGGGGGAAAGAGATATGTTGGGTAAGGAAGTCGGTTATGCAAGGGGAAGGTATTAGCACCCCAAACATCCATGGTACTCCATGGGACCGTTTTGATTGTTCTCGCTCGAATAGGTGTTATATCTAAGCTTACTCGCAAAGAATGGGAAAAGAAAAAGGAAATAGATAGAGTGCTCGGTGAGGATTAGGGCCCTCATGCCTGCGTATCCTCATAGTGCAATGAGGAATTCAGAGTTTTGTAGTTCAAGGAACTAGAGGCGGGAGATGAACGGAATTATGATAAAGGTATGGTCTGAACCAAAGAATAGTGTTATTTTGAAATCCAACAAGGGGTGAAAAGATAAACCCAAGAGTAAACAGGTATGAACCAACAAGTGAGGGCCTACAGCGCTGTATCACTGTATTGGAACAACCAAAAAAGGGAGGAATTAGGTGTTTGGGTTAAGGGCCAAACAACTCTTGGTTCACAGGAGGTACAAGATGGAGCACAAGGGTATAGTGTATTTGGCTCAAAGAATAGGTAAATCACGTGGAGTGAATGAAGATAGAATATGAGTGCATCATGGGATAAACGGAATGAAGTGACCGAAGTCACAAAATAGGGGAACTTGGTAATAAGTGACTGAAGAAGTATTGTTTGAAATCGAAAGGTGAAAGTATATTGGAATCCATAAGATAAATGAGATTTCTACCATAGAGGGAAACAACTTGTAACCGCTATATGGACTAGCAGGCCGCCACTATAGGGTGTTTAGCTAAAAAGAAGGAATTAAGTGTTTGGGTTAAGGGCCAAACAACACTAGGTAGAAATGCAGACTATTCGTTAGGTGTCCTAAAAGGGTATATATGGAATTCCAAATAAAGTGTATTTCAATGTCAAAGGGATAGTATGTCACTGGGCGAACGATTTATGATCGAAGGTAGAGAGTGAATAATGAAAGATATGGATGATGCCCTAAGGTTAAGGAGGAATAATTAGAAGTATGCTCGCCAAGGATTCGCATCCCTAAGGCAAAAGAATGTGTTGAATGATTGAATTGGAATGATTAGACTTGGTAGTTGTAGAATAAGAATCACACTAAAGTCTATGAGTAAAGGTGGATACGATAAGCAACGAGCCAAATGTCTCGCACCCAAAGATACCCAGAATGAGTGTAGGAAAGCTCCAGTCTCATTCCTTCTTTACGACTTAAGGCTTGTGGCATGTAACTCTCATCCTAAAATTCAAGTGGAGAGAGAAGAGTCTTTATAGTTGTTCTTGTATTGATGAAGACCTTATCAACCGTTCGACTTGAATTGCACTAAAGTCGATGAATAGAGGTGAATACAATGAGCGTTGGGTCATACGTCCCATACCCAAAGATACTCAGAATGGGGGTAGGAAGACTCCAATCCCACTCCTTCTCTATTGCTTAAGGCTCGTATCGTACAACTTGATTCATGATTGATAAGTTGTTGACGTAGTCCTTGCTTGTTGCATGATGCTTTGTAGTGTGAAAGAGATTTGTCAATCGTGTGATTAGAATTGTGCTAAAGTCTATGAATAGAGGTGAATACGATGAGCAATGGGTCATACGTCCCATACCCAAAGATATTCAAAATGGGGGTAGGAATACTCCAGTCCCATTCTTTCTCTATTGCTTAAGGCTCGTGTCACACTCTTCTGACTTCGATTTAACAAGTTTTTAAAGATGCCACCTTTGATGTGCTTGAATAATCCGCTGCTTGGAATGACTGAGGATGCCTTGATTGATGATCTTGTCTTAAGGCCTTGAGCTCCACAACTTGGAAGAAAAGTCTCATTAGGTGACCAAGGGTCTTTTTGTCACCCAATCTAGACTGTGGGATTATACAAGTTCAAAGGATTTAATTAATCAAAATTGCTTTTGATCAATTTAACCATGGGTTTTGTTTTGGTTTTAGGTAACTAGGTTTGGATCTAATCAAAGTTAGTAATTGTTAGAAACTATCCTAAGGGATCATGCATTGATTTATTAAAAGTTGATTGAAATTTCTATGTTATAAGTCCTAAGGGAACATGTACATATTGGTCAAAATATTGATTAAAATGGTGCTCGATGCAAATCAAACCCTAACACTATGGGGCTTTTACTTCCTACCTTAAATGCTACATCCTGGTGTGCTCAAAACAAGAAAATGCCACGGAATGGAAAATGACATACCGGAGAAGATGATCGGAAAAATTCACTGGTGAGTTCTTGAGCTTGATTCTTTCTTCTTCTTCTTTCCTCTCCTTCTTCTTCTTTTGAGCTAGAGCGGTGAAAGTAAGGATGCAGTGGCTTAGCTCAAGAGAAATTGAAGCTTCGATGTGAAGCTTCAATGGCTTCTAGTAGAAAATATAGCTTTGAGTAGGGTGAGGGAAGAGATTGCAATAGAGAGAGAGCACAAGTTCAAGCAAAAGTCCAAGGGTGCTGAAAATGTGAGTGATGAGTTTCTTAAATAGAGGCTAGGCTTGGAACTTGTTAGCTTTGGATTTAGGTATGGAGTTGGTTAAATGTGGTTGGGAGTTAGTTGGACATGACTCACTGAGTTTACTGAAAACTCAGTTGGTTAATGAAAGGGAAACTCAGTTAGTTATGTTAGTTTGAGTTGGATAATGAATGAGTGAAATGAAACTTGACTGGCTGTTGCAGGTTAGGATTTGATTGAGGTTATATTAGAATGGTTTTTAGTGACATGTTGTTCATGTTGCAGGTTAACCTTAAATGGCTTTGCTTTGTACTTTGAAATGATGAATGTGATCCTTTGTTCATGCTTTGGTTCAATGCTTCATAAATTATTCCTATTGCTGGTATTCAACTCCTTACCCTCACTTGTTTCTTTTGCTGCAGCATGAACTTGAATGGATTTGGCATGTCATGATCAAACTATGAATAGCTAAGCATGGTTTTTTGTGTGCAAATCTCATGTTGATTTTGGCCACTGCAGGATACAGGGCCAATGCACTTTGCTTCCAAATTCATGCCTCAAAGCCAGTACAACATGATAACAAGTCATGTAAGCCCAATGTGTTGGTAGCTCCATGTGGTTTGTTGTAGACCTTGAAGTATGTCTAATTGTTGTGACTTGGTTATAGTAGGCATGAGTCCAACGGATGGATTTTGATTTTGGAAATTACAGCTGATGTGCAGTCACAGATGAAGCAAGAGCAGGTCATGTGAAGCAAGGCATTGGCTCCACAATGCAGGTGCCTTATAGCTGTTGTTGTTAATGATGACATGATGAGTTTGATAGTTCCATTACAGTTTAGGATAATGGTATGGAGTTTCCCACTACATGGTCTTGCTTACAACAAGTGGTCTGCTCCTTTCACTTCATTCTCTCACTGAACTAATGGCATGATGATTGGTGTGGTAAGATGCCCATTTGGCTTGCTCTGTATTGAGATAATTTGGTGCCTCTCATGGGATATCTATCCTTGGTTCAAACAATGTCTTAGCAGGTTAGTAGGCTTACAAATATCCACCAGTATGATTATGTTTCAAGGCTTGTGTTTTGGCATTCAACTTGGTTACAAGTCTTTGATCATAGGCCAGTTGCAATAGGTTGATGGCATGTTGTCCCAAACTCCAACCTGGCCAATGTTCCTGCATCAAGTGAGATCCTTCTTGGTTTTGCTTTGTGCTACGTGACAAGAGCTTGCATTCAGTGGCTAGCCTCAATATGATTTTGTACTTGGTAGGTGAATTTCATATTGTAGCACAGTAGGCATTTGTGGTCTTGCAATATGGTTCCACAATGTTTAGCTTGGGCTATACTGCAAGTTACTTGTTGTGTTCATGATGGTCTTGATGTACAATCTTGGTAATGGCTTTATTGGTGCAGGACTGAGTCTGCAGCAAGATGTTTTACAATGTATTGGTAGGCCTTTGGATGCACATCTGCTGGTGGAAACCTCATGCTGCAGGACCTTGATGCCTTGGTCAAGTTCAGATGTGTGCCTAGTCTTGTAGCAGGGTTTTTGTCTTGGTTCAAATTCATGTGTTGTAGAACTAAATTGTAGGAGGTTGTATTGATTGATATGGTTTCCTAGGATTTGGATGAACTGGTATTTGAATTGACTATGTAACAGGTATGTGTGTTAGGTTCATTATGTGTCATGACTGAGTTGTTTGAATGGCTTCACTGCAGGCTACAAGGGTTTGCATTATGATTGGCATGTGGTTTGGACTTGGATCATGGCATGGTGTAACAAGTTTTGTTCTGACTTGGCTCAGATTGCAAGTTGGTTGTAGCTTTGTTGCAGTAGGCTTACCTATACTTTGGCTCATGTTGTTGATTGGTTGCAGGATGGTACATTGCTAGTAGGACTTGGCTTGGTCCTATAAAATGATCATGGTGCAGGTTGATGATGCTTCCTTATTCATGTTTGGATGGCTTGATGCATAAGGTTTTTGTTGCATTGCGCTGGTTCCATAACCTTGTAGCAGGTCTGAGTTTATGTGGCAGGCTCATTAGTTCATTTCTAACTTGGTGTTTTGTAGGTTTGTGGAAATGAACATGATATTTGCAATGTTACTTGTGAATGAAGAAACAAGGTAAAAGCAAGCAATCATGGCCTTTGGATGGTGGATCAAGACCAATGTGATGTGATTAGGATTAGGTTTGGGAAATTAGGGTTTTAAGATTTTAGGATTGACTTTGGTCAAAGTTGACCAAAAAGTCAATTATTGACCAAAGTCAACAAATGGTCAAAATTTCATTTTCTTTGCATATCCTTTGTAAATGGACAATGAATCAATGGTTATGATGAATTTTAGTTTTTTTTTGGATTTTGGGCTGACTTTGGTCAAAGTTGACCAAAAAGTCAACTGTTGATCAAAGTCAACAATTGGTCAAAATGTCAAGACTTTTATTTTCTTATGTAGAATCAAATGTAATGGTTTTAAAATGATGTGAAATGGATTGAAATTGTTTGAAAAATGGTTTGGAATTGGTTTTACAATTGGTTTATATATGACTTGAATGCTTGACTTTGAAAAGAAAATGGCTTGACTGGTAATGTATGTTAACAAGGTCATGAAATGAGGGCATAAGATTAGGGTTTGAATGTAATATCCATAAATCAATGGGCATGACTAGCAATTGGCTTGGGACACAAGAAATTTGGTTGTTTGGATGGCTAAGACCATAGATGTATCCACAATCCCATGAACAACATCATGACCCTGAGACTAAGACCAATGCCCCTAGAAGACCAAAGTAGGGTTAGACCAAATTCATAGATAATAGGTGAAGATTGGGGGTCATGGATGTACAGTCAGGCCACCAAGTCCAACTGATTTAGGGTTTCCCTAAGGCTTACCCTTCAAGCAAGTCTTTTGAATCAAGCCATATGCTCCAATTATCAGTCTCCTAGTGTGTGAACCTGCATTAGGGTTTTGAAGGCCAAGACAAGGCCTAGGGAAGCTCCATGAGATCATGCCTTGAGGAATTAGGGTTTTGAAGACCCCCAGAAGATTGCCTGGCCTAACCTTTGTTGAATTCAATCCTTTACCACCACAATTAGGGCTTCACATCTCTATGCTTGATGACATGGTTAGACCATGCTTTTGAGCCTTGATATCCATACAAACTCTAGCTTCATAAGCCCAAGTTCTTGAATTATGAATGTATGCAAGTGATCTCCTGACCAAGTGGTTGGATGAATAATTAAGAAAAGGGGAGGGAAAATTTTGGGGTACAACAATAGCAAGTCTCCAACTTTTCTTCACTCGGTTCCCATTCATACACCTTGAAAACTACTTTCTTTTTATTTACCTTTAATATAAGTTCACCTATTTCTACATTAATCTTAGCTTTCCCGGTTTCCAAGAATGGCCGCTCGAGAATAATAGATCCTCCTGAAGTTCCTTTTGTATCTAGCATTACAAAATTCGCAGGAAATACCAACTCGTCAACGTACTAATACATCATGTAACATACCAACCAGTTGAGTAACAGATGAGTCAGCTAAAGTTAGAGTCATTTTACCGTTTTCAATGGCATGACATTTATGCTAGATCCAAGATCACATGGAGCATGCAGAATATTTACCCTCTTGATATTGAAAGAAATTGTAAATTTCCCTGGATCTTTTAATTTTGGTTGCAACACTTGAGATTTTACCACTTCCTCCTTTTCAGCCATACTTACATAATCCTTACCTACCTTCTCTTTCGTCCCCTTTAAAAATGCCTTCATAAATTTAACAAATTTAGGAATCAGTTCTAAAATTTAATGAAACAGAAGACTTACCTATAGATTTTCTAGCATTTCCTTGAACTTTGCAAACATCTCCGCTTCATCCTCTTGAACTGATTTCTTTTTTATTATAGGGAGTGGTGGTTTAATGTAATCCGATAAAGGAGGATTTGGTTCGATCATGATTTGCTTCTTCGTTCTTCTCCAAGGAGAATTTTAATCAATGAAGTAATCAAGGGTGACTCTTATTTCCTCTTCATCACCTAGATTCCATTTCTCTTTTCTTTTAGTCACACCTCGTTTAACTGTCTTTTTGTTACCTTGTTCAATAAGTACCTTCGGCTCTGCATCAACAACTTAACCAATCTTCATATCCATATTTTTTATAGACTCGTCCTGGTTCCTACCCATTTCCCCATGGTTCTTATTTATCTGGTCAAGGTTAGTTTGCGTAACTTTAATGAAATTCTGCAAAGTCTCTTCCAACTATGATTTCCTCAAGTGAGACGGAACTTGTTGGCTTTGTTGCACCCATTTGTTGGTACTTTGGTTTTGGTAGTTGTTCCAACAAAACTTTGGATGATCTTTCCATCTCTGATTCTAGGTATTGGAATAGGGGTTGTTTTTCTAAAAATTTGCAAATTAGGCCTCTTCACTTACCCCTTCCAATGAACACCTTATATTTTCATGTCCTCCTCCATAAAAGTCACACTTAAGTGCTTGTATCTGGCTCACGTTAGATTTATTTAAGCAACCTTCATATAGCTGTTTATTTAAAAATTCAATCTGAGCTAATAATGCAGTATAAGTGTCGCAACCTGAAAAAATACAGTGCGGAAAAAAAACAACCGGCGAAAGAAAAAGACAGAAGAGTCGCCACCGTGCGTTATTCGTCCCAAAGGAGGGAAAGGAAACGCTTGAAGTAAACCTGAAAAAGGAAAGGACAAGACGGGGTCTCGCAACCAAATCTTGGGTTCGGGAGTCGGTTATGCGAAGGGAAGGTATTAGCACCCCTACGCATCCGTAGTACTCTACGGGATCCACTTTTGTAGTTCTTGTCTAAAGGGTGTGGGTTTATCTTGTGCTGTTTACCAAAAAAAAAGGGTTAAATGAAAATGACTCGCGCGGATGTCGCATCCACTGCATACGTATCTCATCTGAATATGAGAATCAGAGTCTTCGTAGCTCGGCTGACCTATGGGTTGGGGGATGTGTGCTCGCTAAGACATCGCGTCTTATGCCTACGTATCTCATCTGGCCTGAGAATCAGAGCAAAACGTAGTTCGGCTAACTACGGGGTTATGGATTGGGTTTTGGGCGAACGACGTCACTACGCAATCTATCGGATGCTCGACCTTTGGAGACTTACTCGCCTGTAGTAGAAGGAGTTAACGTGTTGCTTTGGGTTTTAGGGTTTGGGATGCTCGAGGGCAAAAAGGCAGTCCTTGACGAAGGAACCGCGCTACCTGCAGGGATATGAATACAAAACACAAAACATGTATCTCAAAGTAAAATGCCACCAAGGGGCTCAAACGTTGCCTCCTATCGAGGTCTTCCAACTAGGAAAGCAGTAAAATGCGGGAAAAATGTAAAAGTACCACGCGGATAAAGATCCGAAGTAACAGCAATTAGAGGAATGAGAAACCTTGAGATCCTTCCAAGCTAATGCCATCAAAGAAAAGTGAGTCAGTACAGGTAATCGGAATGAACCTCCAGGGGTTATCCCACAAATAAAGTGGGAAACCACGCAAGTTATCCCTGCAAAAGTCATGTGAGCCCTCACAAAAATTCAACAAAAGGGTTAGTGAAACACCATAAGCATTTTTTCATGATCAACAGTATGGTTTCAGAAAAACTCAAACCCTGTGGCATACACTCAAAAATTAAACGGTTAAACATTCAAGGCATTGTTTATACATTCATATACATATTAAACCCATGGGCAAAGGTAATGGGAATAATGGCAAACCTGATTGGAGAGCTTGATTGAAATTGAGTTGCACCCGTGAGGTTTACAAAACAATCTTCAGGGTTTATGTGAGGCAGAGGTGATTCTGTGTAGTTAAGTTCCCTTCGGGGTTTGGAGGCTGCTCTGAACTCCGTTAGGTCTTCTCTCACTATCTTTTTCCTCAGGGTTTTGTTCCAAGGAAACCTCAGAGTATTTTGCTTCTCTTCCTTCTTCTCCTCTTCTGTGTGGCTTTTGTTTCAATGAAACTCTAGTATTTATAGGCTAATATTGGTAGCTTAGTGGGCTTTTGAGAAAGGTCCAAGTCCAAAAAAATTTATTATATTTTATTTATTTAATTATTTATTTAATTAATTAATTAATTAAAAAAATTTTATTATTATTATTTATTTATTTATTTTTGTAAAAAATTATTCTTTTTTTTTTTTTTTTTTTGGATCTAATTCTGATTGACATGATGAAATGCAATATGAAATGCTAAATGAATGCATGAATGAGGAGGGCAAATTTTGGGGTGTTACAGCTGCCCCTATTCAATCATCAGCTAAACCGAGTAGGATGAAAGCGAACAGCTTATCAGACAAACGGGGTGAGCTGTGATTGAATACCAAAGACAGACCGAAAATTTGTGCTCCGAGAATACCACAAAAACGCGGAAATACACCGCGCTGTTTATCTTTCTTCCTATCCTCTGGCTTAATCTGGAGTTTCGATCCTCTGGCTGAACCTATACTCAATTTAGTCCTCTGGTTGGATATTAATTTTGATCCTCGGGCTGGATACGATTTTGATCTTCTGGCTAGATCTTCTTCGATCTTCTGGCTAGATCTCCTTTGTTTCGATTCTCTGGCTGAATCTACTTCGATCTTCTGGCTAGATCTGAATTGTTGCGATTTTCGATCTTCTGGCTAGATCTATTTCCGGTCTTCGGGCTAGACCTGACTTCGATCTTCTGGCTAGATCTGGATTGTTTTGATGATAAATTCCCATCATTAGGATCCCGCATCTGAGGCATGCGCTGGTTGACCCTCTTTTGAAATCTACACCCAACCTTCATATTAGATATGCAGCTTCGAGCATATTCCACTTTTGGGCTTCGTACATATTCTTCGGGCTAGAACATGTTGTAACGACTCCTCAATTAGACTTGCTGGGGAAATAAAGCTTGTAGGCGACTTCACTGGGGAATCTTCAAATTGAGCCTCGGGCTGACTCTTGGGAAAACGATTCTCAGGCTGAATCTTCAAAAATGACCCTCATGCTGGATCACGGGAAAACGATTCTCAGGCTGAATCTTCAAAAAGTGACCCTCAGGCTGAATCTTCAAAATGACCCTCAGGCTGGATCACTCACGCTTGATCCTCTGGCTGGATCTCATGACCTTGGTTGTAAAGTAATTCTTCAGTCTGCTTGGAAGAACCTGTTTATCAGCTTATGTGTATGCTTGATATGATATGCATGCGAATGCAAATGCTATGCATGGTGTAAAAGAAAAAAAGAAATCTGCTAGGGGAAGCAAACTCCGGTAGGGAACAGATCGCTGTATCAATCCTTGAATGCTCTGTGGGGAATGATCCGTCTGTCGGGACCAATGAGCCACCAAAAATAAATTGGCTGCTTGAAAAGTTGACCTTGCGGGGGGAGTATCAACTGTGGAAACTTTTCTCGGCGAGGCTCTGTGAGGAGAGTCTGTGGGGAAAACACTTCCTGGGGAAATGTCGTAGGAAACGACCTTTGCTGGAGATATGAACTTGCTAATCGTCCTCTAGCTGGGGATTAGAACAAATCTGTTAGAAATAATCTGCTGGGGATGAGATGAACACTGGGAACACCACCCTCTTGTCCGTTGGGCATGCAACCACTCCGCTGTTGCTAGGAAGATACAGTCTGACACCGTCAACTCCGCTGGGGATAGACAGTCTGGATACTGTCAACTCTACTGGGGATAGACAATCTGGATACTGTCAACTCTGTTGGGGATAGAAAGTCTGGATACTGTCAACTCTGTTGGGGAACATGCTCTGCTGAGGAGAGACTTTGCCAACTGCTTGGGGATGAGGATTCATGACTTGGCATCCGGTTCCTGTGACCTGCAACCAAAAATACACGTATGCCTCGGGGGAATTACTCGGTTTGAATTCACCGTTCGGGATTAAGCACATTCAAAGCAATTTTAAATGTTTTCCTGTGCAAATCATCTGCAAAAGCCACCATTATGTTCATATGCAATATGTTTTATCAAAAATTCGGACATTTTTGCAAACAAACTGATAAATGAAAAATAAAGAGGCTCTTTAACTGAATTATTCGACTCTTACTGGGGAGAAAATTTGTGCCAAGAATAGGCGAGGGTATCAGGAAGCTGATCCCTGAAAAGAGGTGATCGCTATAAAAAAGAGAATTATCCTAATGACAATGTGGAAACGGGGTCCCACTGAGTTTTGACTCTGCTATGGCTCGTATGTCCTCAAGACGCTCTGCTCATCTTGCTTTCTGAAGTGGATGATTAGTTGATCTTTAACCTTTGAAGATTGTCGGATTGAATGAAACGGTGATATAACACTGATGAACTCAGATCATAGTCATTCGCTTATTCCCTAACTTTTGCCTGGATCGTCCCCTTTTCGGGTTTTCAATCCACCGGGATACCCATTTTTGCCTGAGCCGCCCTTTTGGGTTTTCGACTCACCGGGTGTACTCTTTTTTTATATCCCTAATTTTGCCCGAACCTCTTTATTCTTTTTTTTTGGTTCGTCGGGATGCCCTTTTTTTTGCCTGGACTATTCTTTTTACTGTCCAGCGGGTCTATTTTATGCGAAGTATTTTTTTTTAACTGTGTCTGAGTTAATAGGGGACTGGAATCCTTCGCCATCCATGGTTGTTAGCGTCAAAGCTCCGTCATAGAAAATCCTTTTAACCACGTACGGACCCTCATAGTTCGGTGTCCATTTGCCCCTGTGATCTGTGTTGGGAGGAAGAAATCTTTTGAGTACCAATTCACCGACTTGATACCCCCGAGGGCGCACTTTCTGACCAAATGCTTTCTTCATTCGTCTCTGACCGAGATACGTCAATTCTGGGTACGTAGTTCCAGCATAGCACCATTTCCGTGTTGGTTTGATTGATGACCAAAGCTGAATCCCCGTATACATCCAGGGTTTTAATCTGTATATTGACGGCTTCCTCAAGTCTTAGGATACAAGCTTCGTATTTGGCTTCATTGTTGGTGCAGGGAAAAGTTATTCTGGCACCAAATGGCA
The DNA here is from genome assembly GCF_024323335.1 of Lathyrus oleraceus. Lineage (NCBI taxonomy): Eukaryota > Viridiplantae > Streptophyta > Magnoliopsida > Fabales > Fabaceae > Lathyrus > Lathyrus oleraceus. The sequence goes on from NC_066581.1 coordinate 480,771,619, forward strand.
TATGAACCCCCTTCCGGTGTGATCAACACTATACCAACTCCGCGACCATTGACGTGGACCGCCCCATCAAACATCATAACCCATTTGGATTCAGGGTCAGGCCCCTCCTCCGGGAGTGGTTCCCCTCAATCTTTCGATTTGAGAAACATGATGTCCTCATCAGGAAAGTCAAACCTCATAGGTTGGTAATCATCAATCGGTTGCTCTGCAAGATAGTCTGACAAGACACTTCCCTTGATGGCTTTTTGTGAAGTGTATTGGACGTCGTACTCTGTCGATATCATTTGTCGCCTAGTAACCTTTCCGGTAAGTGATGGCTTTTCAAAAATATACTTGACTGGATCCATTTTTGATATCAATAGAGTCGTGTGAGTCAACATATACTGTCTTAGTCGGCGAGCAGCCCATGCCAAAGCGCGACAAGTTTTCTCGAGCAATGAGTATCTTTGTTCACAGTCGGTAAACTTCTGCTAAGGTAATATATTGCATGCTCTTTTCGACCTGACTCGTCATGCTGACCGAGCACACAACCCATTGACCTTTCTAACACAGTCAAGTACATGATCAACGGTCTTTCCTCTCGGCCTGTAGACTGGCCCCGATCTTGATCTCTTTCTTGTCGTCTTCGGTACCAACGTTGATGGTCTCAACTACCTTCTGATAAGGTGTAATAGCTCGGTCCTCCTGTTTCAACAATCTGGCTAACCCTTCAGGCAATTCACAATCTTCCTCAGCCCCTTCTTCGGCTTGATAGATAGGATTGTCGAAGTCATACTTGGCCATAGCAGTGTCGTTAGCAGTGAGATCCGGGTGGTCGGCTCTGCATGATGGAGGATCATGCTTTACCTTAGAATGAGAGATTTTTTTTTTTGAAAGAAAGGAAAAACGAAAAAAGAAATATTGCCATTTTTTGTAAAAAGTAAAAAAACTGAAAGAAAGAGAACACAAAATTGTTTGCAAAAGCCGTCCTTTATTGATGATAAAAATAATTGCGAAATGTAAGTAAATGGATGGCCCTACAAATGAGCCGTTACACCTTGGGCAAAGTGTAAGACTTTATTATGCATGTAATAAAGGAAAACAATAAAAATCACTCTTTCAGTAGAGTAACCCGGACGGTTTTTTCGGACGACCAATTGTCGAGCTTTTCTCCTGGGACACACGGGCGAATCCAGCTATCTAAGTCACAGTCGCTGTCAGCCTTGTCTTCATCTGCAGCATTGACGATGTGGGGAGAAACCAAACCCCCGTTGGAGAGAGTACCGATTTCATTCTTCTGAGATCCCGGAGCATACCCCAATCCAAACTTGTCTTCTTTGATGACTGGCTCCACAAATTTTCCCCAGCCTTGGGCATTACCAGCTTCAACCACTTCGACAGCATTAATCCCCTGCCCGCCGTGAGCCGGCATCGGGTTTTGGATAACATTAGGCACCGGAGCAAAATTGATAGCCTGGGCATCTCTCAAATCTTGTACCTTTAACTGGAGAGCCTTGCAATTAGCTGTAGTATGGCCAGGTGCGTTGGAGTGAAAAGCACATCTGGCGTTGACATCATAACCTCTAGGCAAATTATTGGGATCGATTGGTGGGGCCAGAGTTCTCAATGTAACCAGATTCATGTCAATCAGCTTGGGAAGTAATACTGAATAAGGCATTGGGATTGGCTCGATGACCCGGTCCGTCTGCCTTGGACGTTGTTGATAATGTCTCTACTGACCCGGATTACCTCCTTGTTGTTGATTGTTGTACCTGGGTTGTTGTTGCGGATGATATTGCGGTTGAGGAACAGGTGTTGGAATGGTGACTGCGGCCACTTGATCTTGATAATAAGTAGGGCGTCCTCTGCCCCTGCCTTTGCTGGCATACACAACGCTTGTCTCACCTTCTTTTCTTCGCTGACCGTTACCAGCAAACGGTTTCTTGGAAGCGCTATTGTCTTAAATTCGGCCCATCTTCAACAGACTCTCGATTCTTTCTCCAGCAATTACTATCTCTGCAAAGCTGATTGACGGGCAAGCAGCCAATCTCTCAATATAATTTCCTTGAAGAGTGTTCATGAACATGTCCGCCATCTCCCTTTCAGACATAGGGGGTTGGACGAACGCAGCAATCTGTCTCCAACGCTGAGCATACTCTCTAAAGGTTTCCTTGGCAGTCTGAGACATACCTTGCAACAAGGTCCGATTTGGAGCCATGTCCAAGTTGTATTGATATTGCTTGATAAAAGCCTCTGCCAAGTCTTTCCAGCTCTTGATGGTAGTACGAGACAAATGAGAATACCATTCACGAGAAGCTCCAGTTAGACTGTCTTCAAAATAGTACATCCACAGCTTTTCATCTTCCGTGTGAGCTCCCAACCTTCCCAGATAAGATTGGAGATGAGTGCGTGGGCAAGAAGCCCCGTTGTATTTCTCAAAAGTAGGGGGTTTGAACTTGTGAGGAATCCTTACTCCCTGAACCAGACCAAGATTTATGACATCAAAACCTAAGGAATTTTGAGACTCCAAAGATTTGAGCTTCTCAGCAAGCTCATCCATACGGCGAGTGGTCTCGAGGGCTTCGTCGTGCAAAGAAAATTGATCATACTGACAATCTTCAGTAACGGGGTGCCCGTTAATCCGAATTCCTTGATTCACATCGTACCTTCCGCCAATACCATTCCCAACATTCCCCGTGTTGCCAACATTACCCGGGTTTCCATCAACATTTGCGTTACCCGCGTTTCCAGTGTTTACAGGGTTATCAGCGTTCCCAGGGTTCCCAGGGTTACCAGGGTTCCCCTCAGCACTTGGTATTTCCACCTCTGGATCGGGCCTCGGTTGCTCAACCAATTCCCTCAGCTTTTCCTGACCTGCTGCCATACCAGTCATCAATGTCATGAACTGATCCATCCTTTCACGCATATCAGCCAGCTCTTTCTGTACTTGGTCCATCGCTAGCTGTGGACGATTTTCCTTTGTCGGGTATCTGTGAACTTGCTTGGGACCAATAACTGCCTGATACAGGGAACAAACATTAGACACTGCGGTGACACCTGCAAAACAGACAAGGGTTAATATGCATGGTATGCGATGCACTGCTTGTTCAGTTTTAAGGCACCCCCGTTTTGAAAGGGAATACCCTGCAAATGAATAAGCATGAGATGTTGGATGCAAATATGCAGATGATGTTATGCAATGCAAAGGCATGTCAATCAGAATTGATGGATCCGCTTGAACATCTGTCAGGTTGCACTGTCTGGAGAGAAATTAAGAGCACACCAAACAAAGGTCATGGGATGGATCATGTTATCCTTAATATCAACCACCCATTTTGGTGGATTATGGTTTACACCTTATCAACACCCGAGTTTCATTGATATTAAGGATACCTGATCGGATTAACCATGAATCAAGGGTTTGTTGCAAGTCACGAGCATGGAGTTTAGGTTAAGAACCACCCAAAAGGAGTGTACTAAGGTTTAAACCTGCCAAACATGTTCTACAAAAGGGTCCCATAGTCATAATCCCATCTTTCGGATATTTTCAGAGGAACGACTACTCGTATTCCAAAAATATTCTCAAGAGAGACTCTTATGAGTGTAGTATCGCGTAACAATCGTCTCAAATCTTACATTTGAACGACTTTCGCACTACGTCCTACGAATAGGCCAAGATGGGTTTGGTAAACTAAGGTCCTTGGCTTCTTAGGTCTATATTGGAACAAGTAATGTCTAACCACAACTTACTTATGTGACATTATTGATCTCAACATGACCTCCACCAAGTGAATGGGCTTGCAAGTCAACTCGTTAAGGAATACTCCACACAAGTTGACAGGACTATGCCATTCTCCTATCTTAAGTGCACTCGAGTTCGGGTATAGAACTCATCTCACAAAGACCACCAAGCAGCCATAGCCAGCCAACAGATACAGCAATGATATGTACACAATGCAATAAGGTAAAGCAGGTAAATAAATAACTGTACAAAAGCATGAACACCCAATAAACAAGAAATCACACAAGCTAGGAGAGACTCGCTTAGGGAAGATGGACCAGCAAGAGGTCAACTTCTATATGCCCCCAGCAGAGTCGCCAGCTGTCGCAACCTGAAAAATACAGTGCGGAAAAAAAACAACCGGCGAAAGAAAAAGACAGAAGAGTCGCCACCGTGCGTTATTCGTCCCAAAGGAGGGAAAGGAAACGCTCGAAGTAAACCTGAAAAAGGAAAGGACAAGACGGGGTCTCGCAACCAAATCTTGGGTTCGGGAGTCGGTTATGCGAAGGGAAGGTATTAGCACCCCTACGCATCCGTAGTACTCTACGGGATCAACTTTTGTAGTTCTTGTCTAAAGGGTGTGGGTTTATCTTGTGCTGTTTACCAAAAAAAAGGGTTAAATGAAAATGACTCGCGCGGATGTCGCATCCACTGCATACGTATCTCATCTGAATATGAGAATCAGAGTCTTCGTAGCTCGGCTGACCTATGGGTTGGGGGATGTGTGCTCGCTAAGACATCGCGTCTTATGCCTACGTATCTCATCTGGCCTGAGAATCAGAGCAAAACGTAGTTCGGCTAACTACGGGGTTATGGATTGGGTTTTGGGCGAACGACGTCACTACGCAATCTACCGGATGCTCAACCTTTGGAGACTTACTCGCCTGTAGTAGAAGGAGTTAACGTGTTGCTTTGGGTTTTAGGGTTTGGGATGCTCGAGGGCAAAAAGGCAGTCCTTGACGAAGGAACCGCGCTACCTGCAGGGATATGAATACAAAACACAAAACATGTATCTCAAAGTAAAATGCCACCAAGGGGCTCAAACGTTGCCTCCTATCGAGGTCTTCCAACTAGGAAAGCAGTAAAATGCGGGAAAAATGTAAAAGTACCACGCGGATAAAGATCCGAAGTAACAGCAATTAGAGGAATGAGAAACCCTGAGATCCTTCCAAGCTAATGCCATCAAAGAAAAGTGAGTCAGTACAGGTAATCGGAATGAACCTCCAGGGGTTATCCCACAAATAAAGTGGGAAACCACGCAAGTTATCCCTGCAAAAGTCATGTGAGCCCTCACAAAAATTCAACAAAAGGGTTAGTGAAACACCATAAGCATTTTTTTCATGATCAACAGTATGGTTTCAGAAAAACTCAAACCCTGTGGCATACACTCAAAAATTAAACGGTTAAACATTCAAGGCATTGTTTATACATTCATATACATATTAAACCCATGGGCAAAGGTAATGGGAATAATGGCAAACCTGATTGGAGAGCTTGATTGAAATTGAGTTGCACCCGTGAGGTTTACAAAACAATCTTCAGGGTTTATGTGAGGCAGAGGTGATTCTGTGTAGTTAAGTTCCCTTCGGGGTTTGGAGGCTGCTCTGAACTCCGTTAGGTCTTCTCTCACTATCTTTTTCCTCAGGGTTTTGTTCCAAGGAAACCTCAGAGTATTTTGCTTCTCTTCCTTCTTCTCCTCTTCTGTGTGGCTTTTGTTTCAATGAAACTCTAGTATTTATAGGCTAATATTGGTAGCTTAGTGGGCTTTTGAGAAAGGTCCAAGTCCAAAAAAATTTTATTATGTTTTATTTATTTAATTAATTAATTAATTAAAATTTTTTATTATTATTATTTATTTATTTTTTTTGTAAAAAATTATTTTTTTTTTTTTTTTTTTTTTGGATCTAATTCTGATTGACATGATGAAATGCAATATGAAATGCTAAATGAATGCATGAATGAGGAGGGCAAATTTTGGGGTGTTACAATAAGTATCAACAATTAACATACCTTTAGGCGTGCCACTAGTTTTGGGCTTAACCGACCTTTCACTTTTAGAACAGTACTAATTCATGCACATCTTTTTAATGATGTGCTTTACCTGTGGTTCGGTCATTTGTCTAATAGTTCTCCCTGTAGCGGTGTATTCGTTACCATTGGAGATATTGACTAAATCCAAGGTAAATCATACAAAGTCGAGTCGCCACCGCACTTCTATTTATCCAAAGGAATGGTTAGAAAGCGAACAAAAACCTATAAAGTTTTACAAACAAAACTAGTAAAAGAAGGTCAGAGATCTGGGTAAGGGGGTTGGTTATGCAATGGGAAGGTGTTAGGCACCCACTGCATCCTAGGTACTCCTAGGGAGCCCTTTTCACGCTTGTTGCAAAGGTTATTGTTTATGAATTTATTTTGTGAAAACATGATTGAAGAGATGAGAAAAGAATATACAAGTATTTACATTTTGTGTTTGGATGGATAAACCCATTGCCTACGTACCCTCTCATGAAAGATAAGGATCAAAATCCCGTAGTTCGGGTAAAAGATTTCGAAACAAATGAGTGGATTGATTGGTTCAAAAGCCTTAAGGTCTTTTGTTATCAAAGGGAGAAAACTTGACCTGAAAAACCACAAGTCCACCACGTGAGGATAGCTTCGACATGCTAGTGAGGGGTTAGTCCTATAATAAGCATGGAAGACTTATTGTCCACTCACTAAGGACAAAGGTGAGTATTATATCTACCACAAAGATAACTCAAACCTAATAGCAAAAGGTTTATGAAAAATTTGATTAAGAAGTGATCATTGAAACCACAAAAGAAACACATTTGAATGGGTTGCATTAACCAATTAGAAGTATGTACAAAAATGGTCAAAGTTGACTTAAAGATTCAATTTACAATGAGTGTTATGAAAAGAAAGTTTGAAAATCAAAAGCCTAAGGCTTAGGTTTCTAATGTTGAAAACAAGTCAAATGTTTGCACAAATAGTTTTTGGTTTTGGGTTAAGATGGAGAAAAAAGGTTAAGGGTGAGAGGTAAGGGATAAACCACAATAGGAGTTCCTTTCTCAAGATCATAGAGATGATCCAAGTAAGTTCCTTTGGAATGAGCAAGCACAAGGCAAAAGCATATAAACAAGTCTCAAAAGAGATCCTCAAATGAAAAGGAAACAAGCTGCCAATAAATGGACTTACACCCAACTCCTGAAAGCAAAATGGAAACAGAATGCCAATATATGGACTTAGATCCGACTCCAAAAACAAAACGGAAACAGAATGCCAATATATGGACTTAGATCCGACTCCTAACAGCAAAACAAAGTGGAAACAGAATGCCAATATATGGACTTAGATCCGACTCCAAACAACAAACAAATGTCAAAAGCAAACATGCAAATGCAAACAATGTAAACAATCATCACACACTATATACAAACAAGATGCTTCAAACCAAGGGTAGGCTTTAGTCAAGAGGGGTCATATCAACCTCGACAAACAAGCCAAACTGTACAAAGGTAGTTTGTAGCTCTTAACCACTAACATTGAGAGTTAGGGTGAAGCTGATCAAAGATGGAAATGAGGATAAGACCTCATGCTCTTAACCCTGGCCTGGGTGAGCTCAATGATAAAGAAAGTGTGGGGATCCAGAAAGAGGGATCCTATTCCACTTGACAGACACTGGACAAAGATCTTGGGTGCTTGTTCAAGAGCATCAGCACGTAGTGCGAGCATAATGAACGACTCACTGAATAACGGGGGGTTGATTACTAATCCCTTTTATCCGTCAATTGCCTCTTCGCTTAGGAGGACTTATCAAGTAACATGCCTCGCTTGGAGGTCTTTGGCACAAATGTAAACAATCACAAATAGAGCCTCTTAAGGAGGACTTCAGCCAAATGCCTGCCAAAAAGGTGACAGGACTTCCAGACTACATGGAGTAAGAGAATAGCTACCTAAATGGTGTATCAACCACAATCCAAAGCTCAAGCAAGAGCTAAAATCTAGCAACTAATGTACCTGTACAAAAGTTAAACAGTTAATATCTCAGACAACCAATCCGAAAACAAACAGTGAAACCAATCCGTGGCACAAATCAATGAGCAATGGTCAAGCAATCAAATTAGCTCAAGCCTATCACTTAGAATCCTATAAAAAAGCAATGTGTTAGAATTCAAATCATTTGTATCTCACAAAGTGAGACCAAACCAATCATCAATGCTAAATGTCCAAACCTAAAACACAAAGCACAATTAGTTTATGTACAAAATACTAGTACAAAGACTAGGTTCAAAACAAAATCAAATGATCAAAACAGAAGTCAATCTTTTTCACAAAGCAAATTTAAACATGTCGCAAGATGTCCTCAAAAGGACCGGCATCAATTCACAAGGCAAAGGCATCAAATGATCAATGTAAAGCAAAGGCAAGCAAAGGTGCACAAAATGGACATCCAAATCAAAACAGAAAAGCATCCAATGTCCATGAAATTGTTTATGTGAACTCAACATGTTATGAACAAACAATGTACAAAAAATTAGATCCAGAAGAGTTCAAATGATAGGTGAACAAAAATGCACAAATGCAATGCCCAAAATGTGACACAAATTGTCACATAATATCTTCATGTGTCTAAAACAGTGATATCATATGATAAATATTCTAAACCAATTCTCAAAAATCATATCACATGTGAAGATCAAGCATGCAAAATTTAAGATCAATTGGATTAAAGATGAGCATTTCACAAAGCAATGAATGTAGCATATCAATTTGGCATAAGGTTCAATCAAAAAATACCAAATAAAAAACCAGAAACAAACAAATCATGAAATTAATCCTATAAAAAACTAGACACTAAAACAAGAATGTGAAAAAAAATTGGAGTCAATTTGGATCATTCTACTATTTTTTATGATTTTTCAAAGTTGAGTAAAATAATATGAAATAATGAAATGAAATATGGAGGGAAAATGAAATTCAAACAAAATTAGCAATGTACACAAGCAGGTATCGAACTCACGCACACAGGGAAGACAAAATTCAGATTAATATTTAGAAAACACATGCCAGGAATCGAACACGCGCAAGCAAGGTTAACAAGCGCCTGATATGAAACGCAACGTTTCATTAAGTTGCGTGGCAGCCACATAAGCGAGTCAACAGCACGCGTAGCCAGTCAAACGAACCAAGGCCAATGGAAATGACAAGCCAGCGTACACATCAGACGCCACGCATGCAAACCCTAGGAACACGCAGAGACGCCGGAACAGTGGTTCCGATCGTCTTCCCCGGTGGAATTTCGGCGGATCTCACGAAATGTTTTCCAGAAATTGATAAATCATACATGGTTGGAAAGCTCTTGCAACGTAGATCACGAATATCACATTAAAACAACCTAAAACCTCATGGATTCTACGGATAGAGCAAAAACATTTTGAACATCAAAACTGAAAGTTCATCTAGCAAACTCGTTTCTCATCCATTTTCAAAATTAAACATATCAGCATGCTCTATGTAACAGGATCTATACAACTGTAACAAGAAATTGGCAAAATGAGATGATGAAATTTTCACCTAATTGAAATGTAGTGCACTGAAATCGCGTGTTCAACTGCTCTAGAGCTCCAAATTCACTCCAATATCCTTGCCTTGAAGCTTGATGCAAGAAGTAATGGTTGAAAGCACTTGGATCTAGCTCGATTTTCAAGTTCTATCAATATGTGAATGCTCATGAATCTGCTCAAATCTTGCTCAATTCCTCAAACCAGTGGTTGGATCTTGCTCAGAATTCTTCCAGGATCATGAATGTACAAAGAAAATAAAGGTTTGTGTGAAGAATTTTGGATTTCGAAGAGAGAGAAATTTTGGAGGGAATGTGAAATTTGAGATCTAAAATGCTTCTCCTCTGCAAAACAGTTAGGGTTTTGCTTTTATATCACCTGTTAATCACACTGAAAATCCAATTAGGCAATGGCTAAACATGATTAGTGAAATGTGAGGTATTTTGCAAAAATGCACATTGAGCTAGCATGCACATGCTACACGTGAACAGTACCCATGCAAGGTTAAAATTCACTTAAAATCATTCAATAATCATCATGGAATTGGTCTTTGGCTTGCATGATCAACCAAATTTGAATTATCAAAATTCCCTCCAAAATGCACATGTATGAACAAGTGGTCATATGAGCTTCTTCCATGCAAGGCAATGATTCATTTGGAAAGTATTGGTCACAAGGAGCATTTTGCAAAAAGAGTGGACCAATTTGGAGTTTTGAATCAAAAGTTATGCCATATTGAACTTCCATGTATCCTTTGTGATCATTTGGCCATAACTTCTCAACCAATTATCAGATGGACATGATATAGGACTTTTTGAAAATGGGAGAGAAAGATATTCAACTTTCATGTTCACCAAAAATCCATTTGAAGCTTCTTTGATGTTGAAAAGTCAAGTTGAATGTGGACCAAAAACTTGCCATTTTTGGAAACTTGAAATTACAGGTCACTTTCCATTTTTGGAAACTTTTGCCATGACTTCAAAATCTTCAAGATAGATGTTTGAAATGACAAATGGACTTTGTTTGAACATGAATGAGGTGTTTAAATTCATCTCCCCATCCTCAAAGTCCTCAATTGACTGCACAGTTGGTTATTTGGTCCTCAGATGACCTTGACATGCTTTGATGAACTTGAGCCTTAAACCCTTGATGAAATGGATCCAAAATGAACCCTTAGCTCATGTAAGCTCAATATGATGATCATGTGGTGTTTAAACCAAGGAAAATTTCTCAGCTCTTACACAAGGGATGCTTTTGAAGTGCTTGACCTGTGCTTGCTTGATGCTACAAAACAAAAAGGTTAATGACATATTTTTGTGCTTTTGGTTAGTGAACACAAATGATAAAAGCAATGATATACAATACAAGCATGTCTGGTGATCAAAAACCACTCACAAGGAGGTCCCACCCAAAGGGAAAGGAAGCCAAGATGCTTAATGATCCTTGAGGCTATGCAATGCAATGCTTATGATGCCATGAGGGATCTTAGGGACAAAATTGGGGTCTTACAGATGCCCCTATTTAAGGTCATTCTAGTCGGAGAAGTGAAGGTTAAAATCTTCGTCTCGACGAGATAGAATGGACTTTAATAATAACAAAGAGACAAATTTTTGGTCCCTGAGAGACCTCATGATGCAAATGTATGTATGCAAAACAAACAAATTCTTGTGGGGATATGTGTCCACAAAGAAGAAAAACATCAGAAAAGACAATCCATAGGAGTAATACACTCACTAGGGAAGAGAGACTCTAACGGGACTCTATGGGGATAGAAAAAGAAATGCGTGAGCAAGTCACGATTCAGAACTAGGGAGGTAAAGGACTGATACTGCGTGAGCAGGTCACGACTCGACACTGGAGAAAAGAGTTTCCAAAGGGAACAAATCCATTGGAAAGACATCAGCTGACTCAAAAATGCATGTATTGGGGAATACGCCAACACAGCAAAACTATCCACAAAAAGGATACCTCGGATAAAAATCCAGACTCAGGCTGGGGAAAGACAAACAAAACCTCCCTGCCGGGAACATGCATGTATTGGGGAAAACGCCAACACAGCAAAAGGATATCATAACCGAAACTCCATTGGGGAAATCTGAAAAGACTGTCCAGGGGAAGCAAAGGGATGAGGAGTTACCGGATACTGGGTAACAAACTCAGAAAAATCTGACTCCACAGGGGACCAAGGTCATAATAGGGAGCAGAAAGGAAGGAACACCAGGGATACCGGCTACTGGGTATATAATAGGTGACCGACCAAAGCGTGAATTGGTGTGTGTGCCAAAACACTCATCATCCTGAAGAGAGCAGAAACGCAAACTTGTTTATAGGATGGATATTCGATTCCGTAAAGGGAAAACGAATCTTACTCAACTGGGGAAACACAAAAGGCTTCAACCAGAGAGTGCATGAGATATATTATCTATTGACGTCAAAACGTAGATAATATACTCGCATGGAAGATTATCCAGAACCGGGTTGTAGGTTAACAAAGGATAAATCGACCGAAAAGAGAAAGGCATCGGGATACCAAACTAGGTATATAATGATGACCAATCAACAAGGGGAGCAACAATCGTTACCGGCAAACGGTAAATGAAAGAGGACCCGCTGGGGATAAATTTGCTTACTCAGAGCAATCATCCACAAGAAGGAAGGAACATCAACACCGAATACGGGATAATGATAACCAACAAAGAGGGGATTACATCTACCGAATACTGGGCAGAAAACCACAGAAGAGTAACTGTCATCAGTTAGGAAGAACGACAAAGGTTAACTCTGCAAAGGGGAGAAATAGGATTTACAACTACCGGATACTGGGTAGAAGACCACAAATTCCACTGAGGGTAAGGATAGGGTTTACAACTACCGGATATTGGGTAGAAAACCACAAAAATCCGCTGGGGATAAGATGAATGATTACCGACTACTGAGCCGTTATTCATTTATACCGCGGGGAAGCACAGACTCTGATAGGGAGGGAAAATAGGATTTACAACTACTAGATACTGGGTAGAAGACCGCAAAAATCCGCCATCAACCAGGATGAACCACAAAGGTCAACACTGCTAGGGGAAGGAGAGTAGGATTTATAACTACCGGATACTGGGTAGTATGTCAAAGAAATAGGACTTACAACTACCGGTTAATGGGTATAAGCCATAAAAATATCTGCTGAGGATAAGGTGAATAATTATTGGCGACCTTACTAGGGATAAGGTGAACACCAAAGACAGTCACAAGAAGCCAATTTAGGATCAAACCAAAAAGGCAAACTGAATCAAGACTCATCCTACTGAGGATATAACTCAATAGGGAACCCATCCCAATATGTGTGTTGGGAGGAAATGGAAACAACCGTCGTCCACGAGGATGTAACTCAGTGGGGAAATGGCATGAAAGATAGACACTTTCTGCTTATGGGGCTGACTCTACATAGAGGGATCAGACACACCCATCTTCTTGGGGAAATATACCACCAGATAGCAGGAGACAACAAACAATAGATATATGGCAAAGAATGCAACATGAATATCTGAATGTTATGATTATGCATGTATATGCGTGGTTTATGTATGATGAATGCTGACAAACAGACATATCTAACACAAACAGGTCCAGGAATCAAACACCCGGTACTACATCTCAAAGGAGAAAGCCAGGATCACCGGAGAACATCCAATCTGATGGAGATCCGAGATGCTAAGAAGCAAAAGCCTTACCGGGAAAACAGAGATATCAGGAAATCACAAAATCTCTGGGGGATGAATCATCAATCAATCCGGCTAGGGAAGAGAGTTCACTGCACAGGCGGAAACTGCCACAAAGCAACTCTACTGGGGAATTCAGAGATATCAACAAAGTCATAAAAATCTCTACAGGGGAATGAACAACAATCATTCCAACTGTGAACCGGATCACGGCGCAATCAAGTTCTGCTGGGGAAACCACTCCGCCGGTGAACTCTAAAAAGGGGTGAGAAATCTTTGTAGGGATACAACCACCAACCGGAATCTCTCAAAGGTCGAACGGACCAAGATCTCTCACATGCTGAGGAGGAAGGAGGCTAAAACACCTTTGCCACACACTCTGCTCGGGAGGAAAAGCACAAACGGCTCCGGAGGAAACATCAGTTCACAGCCGGAGAAAAGAGTTCATTGTGCAGACGGCAACTGCCACAGAAGCAACCCTATTGGAAAATCCATCTGAGGGAGATGAAGGAATCTGGTGATCCAACACCAAGTACCAAACTCACCAAGGAAATCACAACCTACTGAGGAGAAAAGATTGGACAAGTAGAATCTGCCACACAAACAACTCTACTAAGGATTAGATATGCTACGAACAGCAATATCTACGCAGGGGATAACATCATCAGATAAGATCCAACACCAACAACTCCGTTGGGGATCTATCTGAGGAAGATAACATCATCAGGGATAAGATCCAACACACCAACAAATCCGCTGGGGTTGAACTATCACAAATAACAATCCATCACACCATCCTCTGTTGGGGATCTATCACCTACGGATAAGATCCGCCATACCAGCACTCTACGGGGATGATCTATCCGAGGAAGTGAAGGAATAAAGGGAATCAACCACCAAATACCGAACCTTCCAAAGAAAACACTTCTGCTGAGGAGGGAAGACCGCTGCTCTGCTGAAGTGAAAAGGGACAAATAAATCTTCCCAACACTCTGCTGAGGGGAAGAAGCCACCAAAGGCACTCTGATGGGGAGAAAACCCACAACACAATATTCTGGAGAAAAAGGATACAGTCATGCCAGGAATATGAACAAATGTCTTACCCTGTTGGAAATCATGCCACCCTTGGGAGAGCACTGAGGATCTTCTAAGTATCTTTTCATCATTGTGAACGTTCACTTTGTTCAAAAACAATTTGTGAAAATTTTGTTTGTTCAAAACAATGACATTTTATCAATTAAAACATGCAAAACATTTGTTGAATTGAAACAAATAAGAGTGCAAATAATTGGATAAAAGCTCAAATTCATTTGATGGAATGGTAGCCTGCAAATGGCAAGACTCCATAGATCTTTTACAAGTTTGAAAATCGTGATATATATTGGAAAAGGGCTACATTGAACACAATGACCATTTCTCCACCAATTCCGAGTTCGATGTATTCGAAGCTTTAGTTGACGACGAATGAACAAGAATTTCTGATAGATGACAAATGTAGAACACAGTCTTGTCAGGATGCAGTTACATGCCAAATCCCTAATTTTTGCCTAGATTGCCCCAGGGTGAGGTACTTAATCTAGCGGGATGCAAATATCGTTTTTTCATGTCTCTAACTTTTGCCTGGATCGCCCTTTCAGGTTCTCCACCGAGACGCTCATTTTTGCCTAAGCCGCCCTTTCGGGTTTTCAACTTAGCGAGCCATTCTGTTTTTATTTTTAGGCAAAGTATTTCTTTACTGCATCTGAATTCGCAGGACGAGTGAAATCCTCTCCATCCATAGTTGTAAGCATCAAAGCACTGCCTGAAAAGGCTCTCTTAACAACATATGGACCTTCATAGTTTGGAGTCCACTTTCCCCTGGAATCGGGCACGAAAGACAAGACTTTCTTGAGCACAAGGTCACCTTCTCGGAACACACGAGGCTTGACCTTCTTATCAAAAGCTTTCTTCATTCTTTGCTGATATAACTAACCATGATACATGGCAGTTAATCGCTTCTCTTCAATCAAATTCAGTTGGTCGTAACGACTCTAAATCCATTCGGCATCAGTCAACTTGGCCTCCATCAAGACTCTCATTGACGGGATCTCCACCTCTACTGGGAGTACGGCCTCCATGCCATAAACAAGAGAAAAAGGGGTTGCCCCTATTGAAGTGCGGACAGATGTACGATATCCATGCAAAGCAAATGGCAGCATCTCATGCCAATCTTTGTACGTAACAACCATCTTCTGGATAATCTTCTTGATATTCTTGTTAGCAGCTTCAACAGCCCTATTCATCTTGGGTATGTAAGGAGAAGAATTATGGTGTGCAATCTTGAATTCACCACACAATTCTTCCATCATCTTGTTATTCAGATTAGATCCATTATCAGTAATGATCTTATCTGGCACACCATAACGGCATATAAGCTGATTTTTGATAAACTTCACGACCACCTGCCTGGTCACATTCGCATATGATGCAGCTTCAACCCATTTGGTGAAGTAATCAATTGCTACGAGAATAAACCTGTGTCCGTTGGACGCTTTCAGTTCAATCATGTCAATCATGTCAATTCCCCACATAGAGAAAGGCCATGGTGATGAAATCACATTCAGAAGTGTCGGAGGAATATGAATCTTATCCGCATAAATCTGACACTTGTGGCATTTCTTCACGTATTTGCAGCAGTCAGACTCCATTGTCAGCCAATAGTAGCCTGCTCTCAACATCTTTCTAGCCATGGCATGTCCATTGGAATGAGTACCAAATGAACCCTCATGGACCTCAGTCATCAACAGGTTTGCTTCGTGTCTATCCACGCATCTGAGCAGAACCATGTCAAAATTTCTCTTGTAAAGCACTTCTCCGCTGAGGTAGAAACTGCCTGACAATCTCCTCAAAGATTTCCTATCTTTCACAGATGCCCCAGGCGGGTAAACCTGGTTCTGGAGGAAACACTTGATGTCATAATACCAAGGCTTATCATCTTTCGCTTCTTCAACTGCAAATACATAAGCTGGTCTGTCCAAGCGCATCACAGTGATATTGGGAACTTCATTCCAATACTTGACCACAATCATGGAAGCAAGCGTAGCAAGAGCATCCGTCATTCGATTATCATCTCGAGGAATATGATGAAAGTCAACTTCAGTAAAGAACGTTGAAATCCTTCTCGCATAATCTCTGTATGGAATAAGACCAGGTTGATTCGCCTCCCTCTCACCCTTGATCTGATTGACAACGAGGGCCGAATCACCATAAACATCAAGATGCTTGATCCTTAGATTAATGCATTCTTCCAATCCCATAATGCAGGCTTCGTACTCAGCCATATTGTTCGTTCATTTGAAAGTTAGCCTTGCTGTAAAAGGAATATGTGTGCCCTGAGGAGTAATGATTATTGCCCCAATACCATTTCCGTACTGATTTACAGCGCCATCAAATACCATACTCCATCTGGAACCAGGCTCTGGCCCTTCATCGAGTGTAGGCTCATCACAATCTTTCATCTTCAAATACAGAATCTCCTCGTCTGGGAAGTCGTACTGAACCGACTGATGATCTTCGATCGGCTGATGTGCTAAGTGGTCAGCCAAAATACTACCTTTAATAGCTTTCTGAGCTCGATACTCGATATCATACTCAGATAACAACATCTGCCAACGGGCAATTCTCCCGGTTAAAGCAGGCTTCTCAAAGATGTACTTGATTGGATCCATTCTGGATATCAACCAAGTTGTATGATTTATCATATACTGGCGTAAACGCTTAGTGGACCAAGCCAAAGCACAGCATGTCTTCTCAAGCATTGAGTATCGAGACTCACAATCAGTGAACTTCTTACTTAGGTAGTAGATAGCATATTCTTTCTTTCCTGATTCATCTTGCTGACCAAGGACACAACCTATCGAGTCTTCAAGAACCGTCAGATACATGATCAAAGGTCTTCCTTCTACAGGCGGAGACAGGATCGGAGGTTCAGACAGATACTCTTTGATACTATCGAAAGCCTTCTGGCAATCCTCGGTCCAATCATGGGACTGATCTTTCCGGAGGAGCTTGAATATCGGCGCACATGTGGCAGTCATGTGGGATATGAATCTGGAAATATAATTCAAGCGGCCAAGAAAACCTCGGACTTGCTTCTCAGTTTTGGGCGCAGGCATCTCTTGTATTGCTTTGACCTTTGCAGGATCAACCTCAATACCTCTTTCCCTGACAACAAAGCCCAATAACTTGCCAGAGCGGACTCCAAATGTACACTTGTTGGGATTCAGACGAAGCCTAAACTTCCTCAGACGCTGAAAAAGCTTCACCAAGTGCTCTACATGTCCAACTTCCGTTCTTGACTTAGCAATCATATCATCAACATAGACCTCTATCTCCTTGTGCATCATATCATGAAACAAGGTAGTCATAGCTCGTTGATACGTGGCTCTGGCGTTCTTCAAACCGAAGGGCATCACTCGATAACAGAATGTTCCCCAAGGTGTGATGAATGTTGTCTTCTCCATATCCTCGGGTGCCATCTTGATCTGATTATATCCGGAAAATCCGTCCATAAATGAGAAGACATTGAATTTAGCTGTATTGTCTACCAACATATCAATATGTGGCAGAGGAAAATCATCTTTCGGACTAGCTTTATTCAAGTCACGGTAATCCACACACATTCGGACTTTTCCGTCTTTCTTAGGCACGGGCGCAATATTGGCCACCCATTGAGGATACGTAGAAGTCACCAGAAACCCCGCATCAATTTGCTTCTGAACTTCCTCTTTGATCTTCACCGCCATATCAGGATGAGTTCTTCTGAGCTTCTGCTTTACAGGCACGCACTCAGGCTTCAGAAGCAGGAAATGTTGAACAATATCTGTATCTAGACCCGGCATGTCTTCATATGACCAAGCAAAGATATCAACATATTCTCGTAGCAATTCGATCAACCCCTTCTTGACAGATTCTTCCAGGAGTGCCCCAATCTTCACTTCTCGCACACAATCCTCAGACCCCAAGTTGACTGTTTCCAGATTCTCAAGATGCGGCTGAATGATCTTCTTTTCGTGCTCAAGAAGACGGGTAATCTCATCAGGAATCTCTTCAACATCATCTTCCTCTGCCTCGAATACCGGGAATTCAAAATTGGGAGATGGCATTGGATCATTATGTTCAATGGGTTTAGAAATCAACCTGCATAATGATTTTGGATATGAAAAGCTTTTAGAAATCAAACAAGGCAAATCATTATGCAGATGAAAAGCTTGATTTTATTCTTGTTTTAGGGTTTTTTGTGATCACCAATTTCATGCAAAAAGCAAAAAGTGAAAATAATTGGAAAAACAAACATTTAACATGAATTTATTGAATGAAAATAGCATTGTATAAATGTTGCCAACAATGTCATCACTTCTCCTTTTGACATGGGAGAAGGGTTTTTAAACAAAGTGAATCATTACTCTGACTTATGAATGACTGTAGGAACATCCACAGCGACCCAATTGTGACAGATCCCTCCAAGGATGACAAAATTGTCAGAATCCTCTGCATCCTCTTCCAAGATAGCAGCAGCTTCTTCCTCCTGACCAGTATGGATAAAACCTCCACTCTTGAACAGCCCTTTCTCGTTGAAGACCCCAGAAGAAAAGCTTATGCCAGCCCGAGACTTGTTATCTTCCAGCTCAATCATTTTTCCTAGACCAGCAATTGCACCACATTCAATGGCCAATTTCACATCTCTATAGGAAGCAAATGAAGGAGTTCTCTTCTCAACAGGCTCAGCTATAGATAAAGCTTGGAAGGGAGTTCCAACTTCATCCTCAGTATCTATGTATGAGAAGGAAGACAAGTGGCTAACCAGGAGAGCCTTTTCTCCCCCTACCACAACCAGTTTCTTGTTCTTGACAAATTTCAGCTTCTGGTGTAGGGTGGATGTCACGGCACCAGCCTCGTGAATCCATGGTCTGCCTAGGAAACAGCTATATGATGGGTGAATATCCATAACCTGAAAGGTAATCTGGAAATCACTTGGTCCAATCTTGATTGAGAGATCAACTTCCCCAATCACAGTCTTACACGACCCATCAAAAGCTTTCACAACAACTCCACTCTACCTCATGGGAGGCCCTTGACAAGACAGTCTTGAAAGAGTAGATTTTGGCAATACATTCAGGGATGACCCAGTGTCCACCAGCACGTTGGACAAGGCGTCGTCTTTACAATTCATGGAAATGTGTAAAGCCAAGTTGTGGTCTTTTCCCTCCTCAGGGAGATCAGAGTCACAGAAACTCAAAGTGTTACAAGCAGTGATGTTTGCAACAATGCTATCAAACTGTTCTATAGTGACATCATGATTGACATACGCCACATCCAATACTTTCTGTAGAGCCTCTCTATGCGGTTATGAATTCAGAAGTAATGACAGCATGAATATCTTGGATGGCGTTTGTAGAAGCTGGCCTACAACATTGTACTCACTCTTCTTGATGAGCTTTAGCATCTCATCACAGTCTTCATTCACATTGCCACTAGGGCCAACCGAAGTAGGAGATTTTTGTACAGAGGAGGATTTAACAACAGGTGCCGGATTCGGAGAATTCACCGCATTCCCAACCGGACGCTCAACAAAATCAGCTCTAGCCTGAGGCTTCGGGGGTGAAAAAAACACGCGACCACTACGGGTCAGCCCGCTCACATCAGCAATATTTACCACAGAGGATGAGGGCAAAGCCACCTCTTTCCCATCTTCCACAGCAACAACACTGTATCGGAATGGGATTGCCTTTTCAGAAGAATAAGGCACAGGACCAGCAGGTTTGATAATCAGGGAAGGAGAAACCTTCGGCTTTCTACCATCGTACTTGATAATAACAGGTTCAGGTATCCGAAATACTGGGGAGATTACGTTGACCTCTGGCTCATCTTCGTCAACATTCCTATTCTGAAGGATCTCAATAACTCCTTCGTCCAGCATTTCCTGAAGATCTTTGTGCACTTGGCGACAACCCAATCTGTTAACAGAGCAGATTCGACATCTGTCATGATCGTGTTCATAGTGATTGTAATCACACAACAAACGATGAAATTCAACCAGAGATTGTCGAATATGGCTAACATACTTGACTTTGTACTTGCCAGAGCAACCTTGGACCATGTTGACAGATTTCCCATGCTCGGGCAATGGGTTCTTCTTAACATTAGGACCTGCGTCCTCAAAGTTCAAAATGCCGCACCTCATAAGGTCTTGAACCTTAGTCTTCAACTGAAAGCAGTTCTCCACGTCGTGGCCGGGAGCACCCGAGTGATAAACACAGTGCAAATCAGGCTTATACCACCACTGAGGGTTAATAGGTATAGCTGGTGGGTCCCTCGGAGTAATCAACTTCCTCTCTATCAAAGAGGGATACAGTTCTGCGTATGACATTGGAATCGGATCGAAAGTGATCTTCTTCCTCTCATAACTCGTGCTGGCTTGATTACTGTTGCGAGGCTGGTAGGCCTACTGTTGAGGATGATGTTGTTGCTGATATTGCTGAGATGATTGTTGATTGTTATGCTGCTGATAATGCTGATTATCTCTGAAGACAGGTGCTATATGAGCCACCTGGTGCTGGTTGCTGGCAGGACGCACAGGCTTCCTCTTCACAGAGGGTCTTCTAGATTTAACATGGGAGGTCACAGCATGTACCTCTCCATCTTTCTTCTTTGCAAACGCCCCATATCGTTTGGCAGAAGAGCCTTCTTCTTTGGTTAGCCGTCCTTCTCTAACCCCCTCTTCTAGACGCATCCCCATGTTCACCATCTCGGTGAATTCAGAAGGAGTGCTAGCAATCATCCGCTCATAATAGAATGAACTCAAGGTCTTCAGAAAGATCTTGGTCATTTCTTTCTCTTCCAGCGGAGGAACAATCTGAGCTGCCAACTCTCGCCACCTCTGGGCGTACTCTTTAAACGTTTCCTTGTCCTTCTGGGACATGGCCCTTAGTTGGTCCCTATCGGGAGCCATATCCACGTTATATTTGTACTGCTTGCTGAAGGCTTCGCCAAGATCATTGAAGGAACGGATGTTCGCACTATCCAAACTCATATACCAATGCAGTGCGGCACCGGACAAACTGTCCTGAAAATAATGGATGAGCAGCTGATCATTATCCGTTTGAGTTGACATTTTCCTGGCATACATGACCAGGTGGCTGAGAGAGCAAGTGTTCCCCTTGTATTTCTCAAAGTCAGGGACTTTGAATTTTACAGGAATCTTCACACCGGGAACCAAACACAACTCGGCAGCAGATTTGTCAAAGAGGTCCTTTCCTCGAAGATTTTTCAATTCCTTGCGCAGCTCAAGAAATTAGTCATTCATCGCATCCATCTTCTCATGAACATCTGGGCCCTCAGATGGCTCAGAAACGATAGATGGTGTCGTCTAACCTAGGCACGGTATGCACGACAGGAGGAGGAACAGCAAGGACCGGGCTAGATGCTGGCATCGAAGCAAAAGTTGGTGCAGGAATATCAGGCATAAAGTTGGGAGGCATCCCCCACTGAAACCCGGCTGGCATAGCTGTCGGCGTAAAGTGTGCACTGGCTGCAGGCACAATCGAGGAAACAATCTCAGAGATGGTTGTCCTCTGAGGAGGAGTTGAAGGTGTTGGAGAAGACTGATTCTGAGCAGCTAGGAATGATTCCATCAAAGCACTCAGTGTTGCGACTTCCTCCTTGAGTTCACGGTTCTCTTGCTCAAGATGATCCATCAATCTGGAAGAGTTGGCTTTGGTGTAGTATCGGTGAGTCAGCTTGTCTTCAAAATAAATGAAGAGTACAGAGTTAGACCACAAGACCAGAGGCTGAGAACAACACCTGCTTATGCATATGATGCATGCAATGTTTGTGCATATGATTTGTTTTTATTTCAAGGAACTTTAGGGTGTTATTTGCAAATTTTGGAAATATTAAGCATTTTATCACATATGGAAATATCTCATCAAATATATCAGGAGAAAGAAGTACAGCATTGTCAATCATTACAAGAGAAAAGGAAAATGATCATCCTATGGATCCCTAGAAGCTCGGGACACAGGAAGAACAGATGCGCGAAGCCTCTTCACCTCTCTCTCGTACGCTGCTTCCATATTTGCTTTATCCTTGGCGAGTCGGTCATACCTCCTTTTCCAAAACTTGGAAGACTGAGGAAGTAGAGAAGTCCATGCATCATCAGGATCATCAATGACCTGATGCACGAGGAACTCAATCAGAGCATCCTTCTCCTTAATCTGCTGAAGCAACTCCTCCCTTTCACGGATCCAGGCACGTGATAGGTCTTCATCTCTCAACTCCTCTACTCCTTGGTTAGGGAGGGTTGAAGGCCCAGCCACAACCAAAGGTGTAGGTCTCGGATAATCGTAAGGCATGAGATACTTAGATGCTCTCTTCCTTACCCAAGCAATGTAAGGCTCCAAAGCGATGCAATTCTTAGGATCCAATTCACTCCTTCCTTTCTTATGCACCTTGCACCAAGCGCGAACCATTCTGGATTTCAAGCCTTGGGGATCTTTACCCTCCTGAAAGAACACACCCTCTAACAGAATGTTATTAGGTTTATCCTTTAGGGCGAACCCAAGTTGACGACGTGCTAACACAGGGTTGTAGCTAATCCCACCACATGTACCAAGAAGAGGCACATTGGAGAATTCTCCACAAGAGTCAATAATCTGCACACCATCATATACACGGTTATACCAAGAGATATCATCATTAGTGAGAGACATAAGTCTCGTAGACCACCGTAGACATCCCTTGTTCTCCTTGAAAGCGACCGTCTGTGATAAGTGAGAAATAAACCACTTATACAACAGAGGCAAACAGCACACAGTAGCACCACCACCCTTTGCATTCCTCAGATGCAAAGAGAAATAGGTATCACCCAACAGAGTCGGAACGGGATTAAGAGCAGAGAAGATCCTAATAGCGTTCACATCCACAAACTTGTCGATGTTAGGGAACAATACCAACCCATAGATGAGAAGTACAAATATGGCCTCAAAGGCATCCTCACTCATGGCCTTCCCATAAACGGTAGCTTGAGCAATGAGGAACTCAGAAGGGAGACCTTGAATTCCACCTTTAGTAGTCACATGAGCACTAATCAGGGATTCATCTATGTGCAACATGTCAGCTATCTCTCGAGAAGTAGGAATACTCTCCAAGCCACTGAACGGCAACTGATCCAGAATAGGTATACCCACCAGATAGGCGTACTCCTCAAGGGTAGGTAAAAGCTGAAAGTCCGGAAACGTGAAGCAACGGTACAGAGGATCATAAAACTGCACCAACACACTCATCAGGCCTTCATCCACCTGAGTAGTCAGAAGAGGAAGAAGCTTCCCAAAACGAGCTTTGAAACCCAAGGGATCTAGTACATAGGATGTCAGATTCCTTAACTCTTTCAAATCGGGTTGTCTGAAGCTGTACTTCTTTGTAAACCTTCTTTGTCTTTCCATGTCTGAAAATTTTTCAAATAAACCCCTTAAGTTCCTTGAAAATTTTCTTTTTATCTGATGATATGGATGCAGATGAATGCATGAATGCAACAATCACACTCAAGGATCAAGCAAAGCACACCAGACAAAGGTCATGGGATGGCTCATATTGTCCTTAATATCAATCATCCATTTTGGTGGATTATGGTTTGCACCTTATCGACACCCAAGTTCCATTGATATTAAGGCCATATGAACGGATCGACCATGAATCAAGGGTTTGTTGCGAGTCACGAGCATGGAGTCTCGGTTAAGAACCACCCAAAGGGAGTGTACTAGGGTTTAAACTTGCCGATCATGTTCTACCAGAGGTTCCCATAGTCATCATCCCATCTTTCGAATATTATCGGAGAAACGAATACTCGTATTCCAAAAATATTCTCAAGAGAGACTCTTATGAGTGTAGTATCGCGTAACAATCGTATCAAATCTTACATTTGAGCGACCTCCACACTACGTCCTAAAAAATAGGCCAAGATGGGTTTGGTAAACTAAGGTCCTTGGCTTCTAAGGTCTATATTGGAAAGAGTAATGTCGAACCACAACTTACTTGTGTGACATTATTGATCCCAACATGACCTCCACCATGTGAATGGACTCTCAAGTCAACTTGCTAAGGAATAAGTCCACACAAGTCGACGAGACTACGCCATTCTCCTATCCTAAGTGCACTCGAGTTTGGGTATAGAACTCATCTCACAAAGATCACTAAGCACACAAGCATTTAATATATCAAGCAATTCAATCATTACAAACAATACAGTAATCCCAAATTGCACAAAAATATGTCATAAATAATATAATACAACAAGTGTGAAAAGTTGGCAAAACCCACCAGGGAGTCATCCCCAGCAGAGTCGCCACTTTTCTGTAGCGGTGTACTCGTTACCATTGGAGATATTGACTAAATCCAAGGTAAATCATACAAAGTCGAGTCGCCACCGCACTTCTATTTATCCAAAGGAATGGTTAGAAAGCGAACAAAAACCTATAAAGTTTTACAAACAAAACTAGTAAAAGAAGGTCAGAGATCTGGGTAAGGGGGTTGGTTATGCAATGGGAAGGTGTTAGGCACCCACTGCATCCTAGGTACTCCTAGGGAGCCCTTTTCACGCTTGTTGCAAAGGTTATTGTTTATGAATTTATTTTGTGCAAACATGATTGAAGATATGAGAAAAGAATATACAAGTATTTACATTTTGTGTTTGGATGGATAAACCCATTGCCTACGTACCCTCTCATGAAAGATAAGGATCAAAACCCCGTAGTTCGGGTAAAAGATTTCGAAACAAATGAGTGGATTGATTGATTCAAAAGCCTTAAGGTCTTTTGTTATCAAAGGGAGAAAACTCGACCTGAAAAACCACAAGTCCACCACGTGAGGATAGCTTCGACATGCTAGTGAGGGGTTAGCCCTATAATAAGCATGGAAGACTTACTGTCCACTCACTAAGGATAAAGGTGAGTATTATATCTACCACAAAGATAACTCAAACCTAATAGCAAAAGGTTTATGAAAAATTTGATTAAGAAGTGATCATTGAAACCACAAAAGAAACACATTTGAATGGGTTGCATTAACCAATTAGAAGTATGTACAAAAATGGTCAAAGTTGACTTAAAGATTCAATTTACAATGAGTATTATGAAAAGAAAGTTTTAAAATCAAAAGCCTAAGGCTTTGGTTTCTAATGTTGAAAACAAGTCAAATGTTTGCACAAATAGTTTTTGGTTTTGGGTTAAGATGGAGAAAAAAGGTTAAGGGTGAGAGGTAAGGGATAAACCACAATAGGAGTTCCTTTCTTGAGATCATAGAGATGATCCAAGTAAGTTCCTTTGGAATGAGCAAGCACAATGCAAAAGCATATAAACAAGTCTCAAAAGAGATCCTCAAATGAAAAGGAAACAAGCTGCCAATAAATGGACTTACACCCAACTCCTGAAAGCAAAACGGAAACAGAATGTCAATATATGGACTTAGATCCGACTCCAAACAACAAAACGGAAACAGAATGCCAATATATGGACTTAGATCCGACTCCTAACAGCAAAACAAAGTGGAAACAGAATGCCAATATATGGACTTAGATCCGACTCCAAACAACAAACAAATGTCAAAAGCAAACATGCAAATGCAAACAATGTAAACAATCATCACACACTATATACAAACAAGAGGCTTCAAACCAAGGGTAGGCTTTAGTCAAGAGGGGTCATATCAACCTCGACAAACAAGCCAAACTGTACAAAGGTAGTTTGTAGCTCTTAACCACTAACATTGAGAGTTAGGGTGAAGCTGATCAAAGATGGAAATGAGGATAAGACCTCATGCTCTTAACCCTGGCCTGGGTGAGCTCAATGATAAAGAAAGCGTGGGGATCCAGAAAGAGGGATCCTATTCCACTTGACAGACATTGGACAAAGATCTTGGGTGCTTGTTCAAGAGCATCAGCACGTAGTGCGAGTATAATGAACGACTCACTGAATAACGGGGGATTGATTACTAATCCCTTTTATCCGTCAATTGCCTCTTCGCTTAGGAGGACTTATCAAGTAACATGCCTCGCTTGGAGGTCTTTGGCACAAATGTAAACAATCACAAATAGAGCCTCTTAAGGAGGACTTCAGCCAAATGCCTGCCAAAAAGGTGACAGGACTTCCAGACTACATGGAGTAAGAGAATAGCTACCTAAATGGTGTATCAACCACAATCCAAAGCTCAAGCAAGAGCTAAAAGCTAGCAACTAATGTACCTGTACAAAAGCTAAACAGTTAATATCTCAGACAACCAATCCGAAAACAAACAGTGAAACCAATCCGTGGCACAAATCAATGAGCAATGGCCAAGCAATCAAATTAGCTCAAGCCTATCACTTAGAATCCTACAAAACAGCAATGTGTTAGAATTCAAATCATTTGTATCTCACAAAGTGAGACCAAACCAATCATCAATGCTAAATGTCCAAACCTAAAACACAAAGCACAATTAGTTTATGTACAAAATACTAGTACAAAGACTAGGTTCAAAACAAAATCAAATGATCAAAACAGAAGTCAATCTTTTTCACAAAGCAAATTTAAACATGTCGCAAGATGTCCTCAAAAGGACCGGCATCAATTCACAAGGCAAAGGCATCAAATGATCAATGTAAAGCAAAGGTGCACAAAATGGACATCCAAATCAAAACAGAAAAGCATCCAATGTCCATGAAATTGTTTATGTGAACTCAACATGTTATGAACAAACAATGTACAAAAAATTAGATCCAGAAGAGTTCAAATGATAGGTGAACAAAAATGCACAAATGCAATGCCCAAAATGTGACACAAATTGTCACATAATATCTTCATGTGTCCAAAACAGTGATATCATATGATAAATATTCTAAACCAATTCTCAAAAATCATATCACATGTGAAGATCAAGCATGCAAAATTTAAGATCAATTGGATTAAAGATGAGCATTTCACAAAGCAATGAATGTAGCATATCAATTTGGCATAAGGTTCAATCAAAAAATACCAAATAAAAAACCAGAAACAAACAAATCATGAAATTAATCCTATAAAAAACTAGACACTAAAACAAGAATGTGAAAAAAAAAATTGGAGTCAATTTGGATCATTCTACTATTTTTTATTATTTTTCAAAGTTGAGTAAAATAATATGAAATAATGAAATGAAATATGGAGGGAAAATGAAATTCAAACAAAATTAGCAATGTACACAAGCAGGTATCGAACTCACGCACACAGGGAAGACAAAACTCAGATTAATATTCAGAAAACACATGCCAGGAATCGAACACGCGCAAGCAAGGTTAACAAGCGCCTGATATGAAACGCAACGTTTCATTAAGTTGCGTGGCAGCCACATAAGCGAGTCAACAGCACGCGTGGCCAGTCAAACGAATCAAGGCCAATGGAAATGATAAGCCAGCGTACACATCAGACGCCACGCATACAAACCCTAGGAACACGCAGAGACGCCGGAACAGTGGTTCCGGTCGTCTTCCCCGGTGGAATTCCGGCGGATCTCACGAAATTTTTTCCAGAAATTGATAAATCATACATGGTTGGAAAGCTCTTGCAACGTAGATCACGAATATCACATTAAAACAACCTAAAACCTCATGGATTCTACGGATCGAGCAAAAACATTTTGAACATCAAAACTGAAAGTTCATCTAGCAAACTCGTTTCTCATCCATTTTCAAAATTAAACATATCAGCATGCTCTATGTAACAGGGTCTATACAACTGTAACAAGAAATTGGAAAAATGAGATGATGAAATTTTCACCTACTTGAAATGCAATGCACTGAAATCGCATGTTCAACTGCTCTAGAGCTCCAGATTCACTCCAATATCCTTGCCTTGAAGCTTGATGCAAGAAGTAATGGTTGAAAGCACTTGGATCTAGCTCAATTTTCAAGTTCTATCAATATGTGAATGCTCATGAATCTGCTCGAATCTTGCTCAATTCCTCAAACCAGTGGTTGGATCTTGCTCAGAATTCTTCCAGGATCATGAATGTACAAAGAAAATAAAGGTTTGTGTGAAGAATTTTGGATTTCGAAGAGAGAGAAATTTTGGAGGGAATGTGAAATTTGAGATCTAAAATGCTTCTCCTCTACAAAACAGTTAGGGTTTTGCTTTTATATCACCTGTTAATCACACTGAAAATCCAATTAGGCAATGGCTAAACATGATTAGTGAAATGTGAGGTATTTTGCAAAAATGCACATTGAGCTAGCATGCACATGCTACACGTGAACAGTACCCATGCAAGGTTAAAATTCACTTAAAATCATTCAATAATCATCATGGAATTGGTCTTTGGCTTGCATGATCAACCAAATTTGAATTATCAAAATTCCCTCCAAAATGCACATGTATGAACAAGTGGTCATATGAGCTTCTTCCATGCAAGGCAATGATTCATTTGGAAAGTATTGGTCACAAGGAGCATTTTGCAAAAAGAGTGGACCAATTTGGAGTTTTGAATCAAAAGTTATGTCATGTTGAACTTCCATGTATGCTTTGTGATCGTTTGGCCATAACTTCTCAACCAATTATCAGATGGACATGATTTAGGACTTTTTGAAAATGGGAGAGAAAGATATTCAACTTTCATGATCACCAAAAATCCATTTGAAGCTTCTTTAATGTTGAAAAGTCAAGTTGAATGTGGACCAAAAACTTGCCATTTTTGGAAACTTGAAATTACAGGTCACTTTCCATTTTTGGAAACTTTTGCCATGACTTCAAAATCTTCAAGATAGATGTTTGAAATGACAAATGGACTTTGTTTGAACATGAATGAGGTGTTTAAATTCATCTCCCCATCCTCAAAGTCCTCGGTTGACTGCACAGTTGGTTATTTGGTCCTCAGATGACCTTGACATGCTTTGATGAACTTGAGCCTTAAACCCTTGATGAAATGGCTCCAAAATGAACCCTTAGCTCATGTAAGCTCAATATGATGATCATGTGGTCTTTAAACCAAGGAAAATTTCTCAGCTCTTGCACAAGGGATGCTTTTGAAGTGCTTGACCTGTGCTTGCTTGATGCTACAAAACAAAAAGGTTAATGACATATTTTTGTGCTTTTGGTTAGTGAACACAAATGATAAAAGCAATGATATACAATACAAGCATGCCTGGTGATCAAAAACCACTCACAAGGAGGTCCCACCCAAAGGGAAAGGAAGCCAAGATGCTTAATGATCCTTGAGGCTATGCAATGCAATGCTTATGATGCCATGAGGGATCTTAGGGACAAAATTGGGGTCTTACACTCCCCCCCCCCCCCCACCCCTCACCCTTTCCAAGAACTTATCCTCTAGATCCTTCCATGTTCGAATGGTTCCATTTGGATGGCATGGTAACCAATCTTTAGCTCTTCTAATGAGTGAGAAACCAAACAAACATAACTTTACCTGGTCGTTTGAGACACCATCAGGCTTGCACATCGAAGTGATTTCATAGAAGTGTGCAAGATGAGCCCATGGATCTCTGATATTGTTCCCTTCGAACAGATTGTCTCTTAGACCTGAAAGCACAAAATTCTTAATATCAAAGTTAGCAGGGTCTGCCGGTATAGCAGGATAAATATAACAGTATAATAGTAGGATAAATATAACAGTATAATAGTAAATAACACAATCAGTTGTTAACCCAGTTAAGTGCAACGTCACCTACATCTGGGGGCTACCAAGCCACGAAGGAATTCCAATATCACAAAATTAGTTTGAAGTCCCAAACAACCTCAGGTTTTATAGACTTCTCACCTAATCTCTACTTGTGGATATTTCTATCTAGGACACACCTAGATACGAGACCCCTCTCACTTCCCTAAACCACACGATAACTAACAACTGAAGAACACAATCCACTCTTTCCTAAAAGCTTCTAGGGGATTATTAGTTACAAATCAATATACCAGGTCCTATTCAAAGATCAATGTGATACTCGAATGTATCACACAAAGTACACACACAAAACCCTAATGATAACAAAATATTGCACTGCTTCGATGCATTCTTCGGTTTAGACCTCCTCTATAAATATCAGTGAGAGGCATGGGCTTCGGTCTTTGATTTGCGACAGATCCAAGATCTCTACTCACTCTTCTGAATATATGATTTCAACCAAATCAAATGTTTCCTGAAATATCTTGACATTGTTACTTCATAAATAAGTCAAGATACGATATTCTTCAGGTACAAGGAAAACGCACAATAGTATACTAAATCTCACAAACAACTTAAGCTCGGTTACGCTGGATGTTGAAACAACATGTCAGTACATCTTGTTCAATATCTGTCATATATACTTGTTTTTCTAAAATGCATCCAATCAGAATATGACAAACATAAAAATCTCCCCCTTTGGTAAATTTTGGCTAAAACAAACTTTGCAACAGTCAACTGTTAATAAATAGAAGGGATAGAAACAAGGATGTATATCAACAAGAAAACATATGATATCCTTTATCACACAGTCACCAGAGGCGGGTACAGCGAATCAACATGCCTCATATTGTATAACAAAAACATTAGCACACCAGAAAATAATTCCTTTTTAAACAAGATATCAGGACATTGTTCATTACATCATGAACACCAGAATCATGTGATCCCACTGAGTATCGGAACCACGGGCTGAGTTACCCCAAGGGTTACCCCCCCCCCCCCCCTTCATATCCACACATGTTCCGCATCAAGGAGCAAGAGGGACAAGAAGCAGAGCGCATAGCTCACTACTAGCAATACCCATTCAAACACATATACTCCCCTGTTTTAGCCATAAAATTAACAAACAAACTACATTAACCAAACCAAAACTATAAGTCACACAAGATTAAAAGAGTTTACAAACCAAGGAGCACTTGTAGAGTGCACAAAATAGAATCCAGGGCACAACCCACAAAAGAAACAAAATCAGAATCAACACACAAAAGATATAGAGATCATTAATCTTCATCACTGTTGGTATCTTTCTCATCACTTGCATCAGTCATGTCTTCCTTTTCTTCTTCTTCATCTGTTCCATCATCTTTCACACCACCTTATTCTTCAGACAGAGCCTTAATCAACATTTCAATTTTTCTCTTCCTTTCAATACAACTTTTTATAGTTTCATCCAAAGTCTTACAGGTGTCTTTCAGCTCAGCTAGGATGCTTGTTCTGTCAATAGATCTTGAAGGAGTTTGTTTAGATGTCATGACAATGTCTGTGACATGTTTCCCAGTGAACAACCTGTAATTCAATGAGAGAGGAGGGTCCCTTTTACATGTACTTTCATAGTTGATTAATATAATGGGGTGCAGACTCAGGATAACCCCACAGATCAAAGAGGGAAAAGTTATTGGCGTTTTCACAGCATAAGATGCATCATGCTTCATAGTCTGATCAAAAACATAGGAACCAAAATAAAAATTTGACTTAGTCCCAACAATATAGATGAACTCACCTAGCCCAGTAGCTATATTAGAGGTGTGATTGGTTGGCACCCAATTTGCAGCTTCAATTCTGTAGAGAACAACATACTTGACACTCATGGCACTAGCATACAATTTCCCTTTCCTTGTCCATTCCTTTACTTTCTTAGCAGTAATCTCTTTGCAGATGACATTGTCAGAGACTTCAATTTTAGCTTGGTCTTCTTCATTTCTGCCTAAGAACCTGTTGATTATTTCAAGAGAAAAATCCACACATCTTCCTCTGACATACACTTTTCTGATTCCCTTGCTCCTTTTATTGTCACACTCCTTGAAGGTGTTCACAATAAACTCTTTGACAAGAATTTCATAGCACTTGCCAAAGCCTATTACAGTTTTCATTAAACCATCTTCTTGAATCAAACTCAAAACCTCTTAACATTCAAAAGCATTCTTCCCCAATTCCCTTTCCAGTGCTAACCTTCTTTGTAAACAAATTTCCATTTTTCAACATTTTCAACAGAGTGAAAAGAAATGTTGTCAAGTGGAACTTCAGGAATATTAGTTGGTATCTTCTTCCCAAAGGCTTGCTTTATGGAAGTAGAGATGATGTCCTAAACATTTTGTTTGAAACCATGATCAGATTCACTAGATTTATAGGGAACTTCCTTCCTTTTCAGGGACTTCTTCTTAGACACGTGAGTAACCACCTTGCTCCATCTTTTAGTGGGACCAACACTATCTTTCTTCCTGACAGATTTGGAGGGAGTGTTGGAGGATCCAACAGCTTAGCCTTTTCTGTTATTCAACCTTTTAGCTATGCCAGGAGCCAGTCTTTTCCCAATAAGAACATCATCAGAGTCCAACTCCTCAATATTAACAATGTCAGTGGGTTGATCAACATGGTTTTTATCTTTGTTACCCAGCTCATTAGTTACATCTTCAGACCTTTCTTTGTCTTGAGATTTCTCAGGAGACAAAGTAGGTGCATGCACATCAAGATTATCTCTAGGGTTCCCTATATTTTTATCTGGCTGGGCCAAGGATGTGGAGACATCTGATACGAAATTTCTCTTGGGGGCAATCCCCAATACTTGAGAGATAAACACACGAATATTCTTATCAACATCGTCTCTGTCAGCAACGGTCATGCTATATTTACTCAAGGTAGTAACAGATCTAGGTTTATTGTTTGTTTTAGAAGCTTCGACATTTTCCATAACTTTTGTCATAGTGGGACAATCTTTATACATATCAACATTAGGTTCAATGCTGATGGGATCGAGATACAAACTAGTCATGGATATGGGTTTCTTCATAACAGTTAGGGGTTCAGGGTCGTTCATATTTCTAGCAGTTATGGAGGAAGTGGAAGAGGTACTTACTTTAGTAGGCTTGCCTTTTCTTTAAGATGAAGTTTTGGGCTTTCTCATGGGAGTTGCATGCACATGAACGATCGAAATGGGAACAACATCAATAATGACATCAGAGAGATCTATCACAATGCCAATATTTTTAGGGTTTGATTTCTCTTTGGAGGATTTGCATGGAATGAGACAAAAGGTTGTGACATTTTGGATGTTTTCGGTGGAGAAGAGATGGAGATAAGAAGATGTCTGAGAACGAGTTTGAGAGAGAGAATGTAGAGGTTAGCGTGAAGGTGGCTAGGGTGCAGTGTTGGGAAAATAAGAAAGGTTGTAATAATGGACTTCGAGTTTTGTGCAAACTTAAGTGGAGGGAAGAAAAAATTTGATTTCCATTTCTCCCTTCAGTAATTGCTATAATTCTTCAAGCATGCAAATGCCCAATTCACCCTTTAGTTTTTCAAATTGGTTTGCATCTAAAGCTTTGGTAAAAATGTTTGTCAGTTGCTTTTCAGTAGTTACATGCTCAAGAGTGACAATTTTGTCTTCCACCAGATCCCTAATAAAGTGATGACGGATACCAGTGTGCTTAGTTCTGTTGTGCTGAATAGGGTTCTTGGAAATGTTAATAGCACTTAAGTTGTTTAGTACAATGTCATGACATGTTGCTTGACATTGTATTCTTCTAGCATTTGTTTCATCCAAATTAATTGAGAGCAACTACTTCCTGCAGTAATATATTCAGCCTCAATTGTAGATAAGGACACATTATTTTACTTCCTACTGAACCACGATATGATATTATTTCCCAAAAAGAAACATCCTCCAGAAGTGATTTTTCTATCATCTTCACTGCCTGTCCAATCTGTATCACAGTATCCTGTTAGTAAGGAGTTTGCATTATGAGAATACATCATTCCATATTCACCGGTTCCATTGATATACTTCATAATTATTTTCACTTGAGTAATGCGACTCATTTTGGGTTCATATTGATATTTATCACAGACTCCTACAACAAATGCAATGTCAGGTATGTTAGCTGTGAGATAAAGCAGACTACCAATCATACTCCTGTACAGACTTTGATCTATATTTATACCTTTTTCATCTTTGGTTAGTTTAAAATAAGTTGGTACAGATGTCCTTTTATGGCTAGCATTTTCCAGGCCAAACTTCTTCAATATATTCTTGGCATACTTGCTTTGGGAGATGAAGATAGTGTCATCCACCTGTCTGACTTGGAGCCCAAGGAAGTA
The DNA here is from genome assembly GCF_024323335.1 of Lathyrus oleraceus. NCBI lineage: Eukaryota > Viridiplantae > Streptophyta > Magnoliopsida > Fabales > Fabaceae > Lathyrus > Lathyrus oleraceus. The sequence goes on from NC_066581.1 coordinate 480,805,740, forward strand.
TGTCAGTTCACCAACAAGACTCATTTCAAACTCATATTGCATTTGCTTGACAAAATGTTGTACCATCTGGTTCGACATCCCTCCAAACACAATGTCAACAACATATATTTGAGTTATCATGAGTTTACCATGCTCTTCTCTAACAAATAGAGTTTTGTTTGTTCCTCTTTTCATGTATCCATTATTAATAAGGTACTCAGTGAGCCTCTCATACCAAGCCCTTGGTGCTTACTTTAATCCATATAGAGCTTCCCTTAATTTGTAAACATGGCCTGGAAAGTTTGGATCTATGAACCCCTTAGGTTGTTCAACATAGACTTCTTCATTCAAGTACCCATTTAAGAAAGCACTTTTCACATCCATTTGAAATAGTTTAAATTTAAGTAAACAAGCTACTCCTAACAATAGTCTTATTGAATCAAGGCAAGCAACATGGGCAAATGTCTCATCAAAATCGACCCCTTCAATTTGAGTGTATCCTTGAGCAACAAGTCTGGATTTGTTTCTGTTACAATCCCTTTTTCATCATATTTGTTCTTGTAGATCCACTTTGTGCCAATAACATTCATTCCTTTAGGTCTAGTAACTAAGTCTCGTACTTCATTTCTTATAAATTGACCTAATTCCTCTTGTATTTCATTGATCCAAAATTCGCCAGTCAAAGCTTCCTTCACATTTTTTGGTTCAAACTTAGAAACAAAGCAAGCATTTGAAATCACATCTCTAGATCTAGTGGTGACCCCTTCGTTAAGGTTTCCAATTATGATATATGTTGGATGGTCTTTCTATATTCTGATGGAGGGACCTTTGTTGACTTGGGGGTTATCAGGTCCAACGCCTCCTGATTCACTATCTGATTCAATACCTTCCTCACTTTCAGTTAAGTTAATTTGTTGAGATGATGTCTCGACATCTACTTCAACATCAGTCGCTTTTTCTGAGATATTATCATCCACTACTATATTGATGGATTCCATCATAACTTTGGTTATGGATATAAAGACTCTATAGGCTCTGCTGTTTATAGAGTATCCCAGAAGTATACCTTCATCACTCTTGGGATCCATCTTTCTTCTTTGTTCTCGGTCAGCTAGGATGTAGCATTTGCTTCCAAAAATGTGAAAGTATTTGACTGTAGGCTTACTTAGTTCCCATAATTCATAGAGAGTAGCTGATGTATTGGTTCTTAGACTAACTCTATTATAAATATAGCATGAAGTATTTATTGCTTCAGTCCAAAAAAGATAGGGTAGATGCTTGGCATGAAGCATGACACTAGCTAACTCTTGGAGAGTTATGTTCTTGCGTTCAACAACCCCATTTTGTTGTAGGGTGATAGGAGAGGAGAACTCATGACCAATACCTTCATAGGAGCAAAAATCATCAAATCTTCTATTTTCAAATTCCTTTCTATGGTCACTTCGAATTCTGATCATTTCACTTTCCTTTTCTCTTAGAATCCTTTGGCATAGATCTTTGAAAACCTCAAAGACATCTGAATTTTCTTTAATGAAATTCACCCACGTGAGTCTTGAAAATTTAACAACAACTACATAGGCGTACATTTTCCCTCCAAGGATCTCAACTTGCATAGGACACATTAGGTCCATATGAAGAAGTTCCAAAACTTTTGAAGTCGTCTGATGTTGTAACTTTAGACGTGACATCTTGGTTTGATTTCCAATTTGACACTCACCACATGATTTAACTTCTTAGATCTTGAGTCTTGGAATACCTCTGATGGCTTCTTTTGACAAAATCTTTTTCATTCCCTTCAGATGTAGATGTCCAAGTTTTTGGTGCCATGGGTTAACTTCGTCTTCTTTGGATATCAGGCATGTGGAAGTGTGGTTTGTTTCTTTGGAGGATCATAAGTAACAGTTGTCCTTAGACCTGACTCCATTCATTATCACTTCATTTTTCTCATTAGTGACAAGACACTTTGATTTTGTGAAGTTAACTTTAAGTCCCTCATCACATAGTTGACTAATACTAATCAAGTTAGCAGTCAAACCTTTTACCAACAGGATATTATTGAGACTTAGGAGTCCAATACATGCTAGTCTTCCAACCCCTTTAATTTCTCTTTTAGCCCCATCTACAAATGTGACATAGTCGGTTGAGTATGGATTAATGTTTTCAAGGAACTTCTTGACACCTGTCATGTGTCTGGAACATCCACTGTCAAAATACCAGTCTTCTCGAGCTGGAGCTCTAAGAGAGGTGTGAGCTATAAAGCTGGCGTTGACAGGATTTGGTATCCACTCTTTCTTTTGATTAACCCTGGGTTGTGTTGGGTACCTTGGATAACCATACAATTTGAAACATAAGGGCTTTATATGACCATATTTTCCATAGTAATTACATCTCCAGCAAGATGATCTTCCTTTAGTTTGAGAGTTCTGATGACTGGCATGATATTGAGCCAGAGGTTTAGACATTACGGGTTTAGATTCCCTCCCTGGAAGAACAAAGTTGGTCATAGATGATTCTATTTGACTATGCAGAGATTTATTTTAAAAGCCAATCCCTCTCAGATCTCTAACTGCTTTTCCAATTCGTAAAACTTCATCTAACATGTTAGATCCCTTGTTTAGCATTCTTACAGTTTTTGTCATGTTTTTAAGTTTGGAAGTCAACAGTATCACCTCATTTTAGAGATTAGAGATGGTAAATTGAAATCCTTCTTTTTTAGCCTGCAGTTGAGATATAATTTTCTTTTGTTTTTCTCCCAGCTGGCTTACTTCTTCACTTTTGATGCAGAGCTCTTTGTAGGAAGCAAACAGTTCCTCATAAGATAGTTCTTCATCACATGAATCTTCATCAGATTCATATCTTCCAGTTAGAGCAGTAACATGTTTATCAACTTTGTCATCAGGTTCACTTTCAGAATTATCCTCATCGGACCAAGAGACACGCAATCCCTTTTTTTATTTCTTGAGATAGGTAAGACATTCAGCTCTAATGTGTCCAAAACATTCACACCAATGACACTGAATTCCTTTACCTTGATTAGATCTCTCTTTAGTTCTTGTTCTTTTCTGGAAGTTATTAGTATTCCTGATGTCAAAGGATATGTTCTTGACATTTGGTCTTGACTTCCTGTCAATTATCTTAAGAACCTTATCGAATTGTCTTCCTAGAAGAACTATAGCATTTGTCATTCCTTCATCAGTATCCAAGTCATATTGGTTTTGTTCATCTTCAGTGTTGGATACAAATGTTATGCTCTTGGTTTTCTTTTCAGTTCTGTCACTAATACCTATTTCTAAGGTTTGGAGAGACCCAATAAGTTCATCTACTCTCATGGAGATGATATCTCGAGCTTCCTCAATAGTTGTGACCTTCATGTCAAAAAATTTAGGTAAAGACCTTTGAATTTTTCTCACCAGTTTTTCTTCTGACATCTTTTCTCCCAAGGCACTAGATGAATTAGCTATTTCAAGAATACTTATGTGAAAATCATGAACATTCTCATCATCTTTCATTTTTAGATTCTCAAATATGGTAGTGAGAAGTTGAAGTCTAGACATATTCACTTCAGATGTTCCTTCATGAGTGGTTCGGAGGATTTCCCAAGCTTCTTTAGCTCCAATACAGTTATTAATCAGTCTGAATATACTTTTGTCCACCCCATTGAATAGGGAATTCAAGGTTTTGGAGTTTCCAAGAGCCAATTCATCTTCTTCATTGGACCGGTCCTCTTCAGGTTTCAACTCAGTAGTAGCCTTTCCATCCTTATCATTCACAATAGAATGTTCCAATCCTCTAATGACAGCTTTCCATCTCCTGTTATCCATAGATTTTAAGAAAGCCACCATCCTTGCCTTTCAGTAGTCATAGTCGGATCCATCTAATATGGGGGCTCTGTGGACAAATCCTCCTTCCTTGTCAATGGAGCTAGAAAGTATCTTCATTGCATCTCACCCAGAAACATAGCAGGATGCCTGGTCTGATACCAATTGAAATTTTGGTAAGAAGATCCCTGATATCTTACACGATGTCACGACCTCAGGATATGAAAATTATCACACCACAAACAATAGCAGGATAAATATAATAGTATAACAGTAAATAACACAATTAGTTGTTAACCCAGTTCGGTGCAACGTCACCTACATCTGGGGGCTACCAAGCCAGGAAGGAAATCCATTATCACAGAATTAGTTTGAAGTCCTGAACAACCTCAGATTTTATACACTTCTCACATAATCTCTACTTGTGGACGTTTCTATAAAGGACACACCTAGATATGAGACACATATCACTTCCCTCAACCACACGATAACTAACAACTGAAGAAAACAATTCACTCTTGCTTAAAAGCTTTTGAGGGGTTGTTAGTTATAACTAAATACACCATGTCTTATTCAAGTATCAATGTGATAATCGAATGGCTCACACAAATCACACACATGAAACCCTAATGATAACAAAATACTACACTACTTCGATACATTCTTAGGTTTATACCTCTTTTATAAATAGCAGTGAGAGGCATGGGCTTCGGTCTTTGATTTGCAACAGATCCAAGATCTCTGATCAATCTTCTGAATATATGATTTCAATCAAATCAAATGTTTCCAAAAATTTCTTGACATTGTTACTTCATAAACAAGTCAAGATACAATATTCTTCAGGTACAAGGAAAACATTCAATAATATACTAGAGCTAAATCTTCAGAGAATCTTTAGATAAATCATTACAGAGACTAAATCTCACAAACAACTTAAGCTCGGTTACGCCAGTGTTGGTGTAAGCCCTGAAGGCCAATACTTTTGGTACTTCTATAGAATTATTATGTTTGTCTAATAAAGTCCCTAGAATAGCTAGTCTATTTAATCTATTAAGTGTGACTTAATCATGAGATCCCATTTAACATAAGGACATTGTTCTCAAAGTATCTATAGTCGAGCTTTGTTGTGAAGTGGGATAACATTAAAGCATTAAGACTATTATGTATATATACTAATGATCACATCTCACGGATCATGGATAAGGAGTTATAAAGTCTTAAATATAGGTATGAATATTAGGAGTAATATTTATACTGAATTGACCCGCTATGAGAATACTACATAGAGTGTTATGCAAAGTGTCATAAGTTATTCTCATGGTGATAGTGGTATATACCACCCTTCGACCTGAAACCACTATGGACCCTAGGTGTAGAGGCAAGTGCTTTATTGTTGATCAAACATTATCTTTAACTGGATGACCATAAAGACAATTGATGGGTACTCCATAAAGCATGTTGAGGGACATGAGTGACCTAGATGGAATTTGCCTATCCTACGTAATAGGATAAATGTCTAAGGGTCCAATATTAAACTGGACAAGGATGACACGGTCTATGCCTTGTATTCAATATAGACATAAGGGCAAAAAGGGTAATTGTACACACAAGTATTATCTCAAAAGGATTTGTCAGATCACATGACATTTTCGTGTCTTAGGTAGCAGTGATATGTTGCTAGATACTGCTCACTGTTTATTATGTTAAATATGTGATTTAATATAATTGTCAATGTCGCAAAAACCTATATGGTTACACACAAAAGGACGGATTGATGAGAGATTGAGTAAATAAAGAACATCGTAAGGTACAGTGTACTTAACTGAATTGTAGAACATCATAAGGTATGATGCATTTAAGTAGAATACGAAATGTGGTAAGGTACCATGCACTTAAGTGATTTTTGGTATATCATAAGATATGGGCCACATACACTTAAGTGGGCTTTTTTAGCTTGCAGCCCACATAAGTGGTTCTATAAATAGAACCTTTGTGCAGAAGTATTTCATTAGATGAAATTTCGTTTCTCTACCTCTCTCTCTCTCTATCTCTCTCTCTCTCTCTCTCTCTCTCTCTCTCTCTCTCTCTCTCTCTCTCTCTCTCTCTCTCTCTCTCTCTCTCTCGCTCTCTCTCTCTCTCTCTCTCTCTCTCTCTCTGTCTCCCACTCAAAGCCTTCATTCATAGCAGCTAGCACTGAGACTGAAGGAATCCGTTCGTGTGGATTGAGTAGAGGCGTTGCCAGCATTCAACGCTCGTGATCACTCCTTAGATCTGCATCAAAGGTTTCAATCGTCACAAGAAGTAACAATTTCTATCACTGATCATGCTCATTCGTAAGGATCACTACAGGAGAATTTTTCAATTTCCGCTGGGTCTTGGATCGTAGTTTTCCTTCAACTGGATGTTGAAACAACATGTCAGGACATCTTGTTCAACTCTGTCATATCTACTTGTTTTTCCAAAATATAGCCAATCACAATATGACAAACCTAACAATACAAAAATAGGAAATACCTCGGTAGCACTATGATAAACAAAGAAATAAACAAAAAGCAATAAAAATTAAGAAAATTAAAATATGTTGCACAAAGCGTTGCCCTATTGCAATCAACAGTCCCCTACAACGGCGCCAAAAACTTGATGACTTCTCGGCAAGTGTATCGATAATTCCGCAGTAACAAAAAGATCGAACCCACAAGGATTGTGCTCGAACAAGTCAACAATTGTGCAATGTAAAGGAAAAACAGTAAATAGGGGGGTCAGCGGAACCCCCGGTTAACTCTGTGTATTGTGATCAATCACCGAAATTTAATTTGAATTATTTAATTAACAGAATTTTAATTAATAATAATAATGTGTTTATTATTATTGTCTTGTGGTGATCAGTTATGGCCTTAGTTTTCCTTTATTTTATTTTTTGGGATTTTAAAATATGGCTTGTGTGTCGTGCTTCTCTTTTAATCTCTTAATGTAACTTATTTTCTCATCTCACTCCCTCGTATGTAAAACGAGTTTCTTTTATGTAATGTAATGTTATGAAGAAAGAGAAAAATACAATATCAAAGGAGGACAACCTTGAAGATCTTGCTTGGAGAAGCTTAGATCGTTATTAGGTTAGCTTAGGTTCTCTCATTGGCTTGGGAGAACAATTGCGCTAGGGGCCATAATTGTTTCATTTTGTATGTATATTGATGCATGTGAATGTATGTTGATGCATGTGAGAGACGATTTATATGATAAATAAGCCGGTGAGATCAAAATAATTGCAAATTCCCTCAAATTAAATATTAAGTTTATGCTTTCCGAGTCTTAGCACTCATTAAGACTAGTATCGAATAATGTAGGTTTCTCCTACGCGAGGTGCATGTTCTATATTAGTCAGGTGCAATGGGATAGTTGTAATATCCAATTTCTAAAACACTTGGTCAAACTTAACTAAACAAATTATAATAAGATTATATACGTTTAGAATCAAGACTTGAAAATGATCCATATGATGGATTGGAATAAGGAGTTATTCACCCGACTAAAATATTCTAGAGTTGTATTAGATACAATTGGAAGGAGTTCCTACCTAAATAACCTAGTTTTGTGTAATCCGCCTACGCAGACTTAAAACAAAGTGAAATGTGGATCTCGACCCACTAGAAAATCTTCCAACGTGATTTTCCGAATCAAATGGTGAGGGTAATTTGTTTTGAGTAAAATAGTGGGAGCATATTTTAATGATACTTATATTTTCATATTTTTCATGTAGACTAACATGACAACAAACACCTCTAACAACATTTTACGATCAATCCTTGATAAGGAAAAATTGTCTGGGACTAATTTTCTGGATTGGCACCGAAATCTGAGGATTATCCTCAAGCATGATAAAAAGTTGTATGTCTTGGAGGAACTTGTTCCTAAAGAGGAACCTCCTAGGTTTGCATCTAAGGCGGAAAGAGATGCTTATAAGAAGCATGTCGATGATGCCAATAAAGTTTCTTGCCTCATGCTAGCTACCATAAACTCGGAGTTGCAAAAGCAACATGAGAATATGACAGCGTTCGATATGATCAGACACCTGAAGATGCTCTATCAAGAGCAGGAAAGGCATGAAATGTTTGAAGTTTCAAAATCCCTTTTCAAGGAAAGTTAGATGAGGGAGCCCATGTAGGTCCTCATGTGCTCAAGATGATTGGGTATGTGGAGAACCTTGAGAGGTTGGGTTTTCCCCTCGGAAAGGAACTTGGGACTGATTTGATTTTGCAATTGTTGCCAGAGAGCTTCAGTCAATTTGTCCTTAATTTAAACATGAATGATATGGACAAAACTCTTCCTGAACTGCTAGGCATGTTAAGAACTATTGAGCAGAATCTGTCAAAAGGGAAGTCCATTTTGATGATCGGAAATGGAAAGAAGCAGAACAAAAGGCCCACCAAGCAGGGTGGTAAAGGGAAAGGAAAGGAAGTTTCCAAACCCAAACCCACAGCTCCTACTTTGAAGTCTAGTGGAGGAATAGCAAAGGATCGCACTTGCTTCCATTATGGTAAGACCAGACACTGAAAGAGAAACTGCTCAAAGTACTTGGAAGATAAGAAGAATGGAGTAGAGACTTCAACTTCAGGTATTTTTGTTATTGAAATTAATCTATCTACTTTTGCATCATGGGTATTAGATACTGGATGCGGTTCTCACATTTGTACCAATGTGCAGGGGCTAAAAAGGAGTAGAGATTTGGCAAAAGGTGAAGTTGACCTACGAGTTGGCAATGGAGCAAAGGTTGTTGCTTTAGTCGTAGGAACTTATGTATTGACTTTACCTAGTGGTTTAATAATTCAGTTAGAGAACTATTATTATGTACCTGTAATTAGCAGGAATATCATTTCTATTTCTTGTTTGGACAAGTTTGGTTTTTCGTTCATAATAAAGAATAATTGTTGCTCCATTTATTTGAATGATATATTCTATGCTACTGCACAAATGAACATTGGACTATATATCCTTGATCTTGAAATGCCTATTTATAACATTAATACTAAAAGGATGAAATCTAATGAGTTAAATCCAACTTACCTTTGGCATTGTCGATTAGGCCACATAAATGAGAAACGCATTTCCAAACTCCATAAAGATGGACTCTTGGACTCTTTTGATTATGAATCATATGAGACATGCAGATCTTGTTTAACTAGAACGATGACAAAGTCTCAATTCACAAGAAAAGGTGAAAGAGCTAATAATCTTTTGGCCCTCATACATACTGATGTATGTGGACCACTGAACATACCAGCTAGATGAGGTTTTCAGTACTTCATCACATTTACTGATGATTTAAGTAGATTTGGTTATGTGTATTTAATGAAGCACAAATCAGAGTCCTTTGAAAAGTTTGAGAAATTCAAGAATGAAGTACAAAACGAACTAGGTAAGAATATTAAAACTCTTCGATCAGATCGAGGTGGTGAATATTTAAGCCTAGAGTTTGATGACCATCTGAAAGAGTGTGGAATTCTATCCCAACTTACTCCTCCTGGAACACCCCAATGGAACGGTGTATCTGAGAGAAGAAATCGAAACTTGTTAGACATGTTCCGATTCATGATAAGTCACACCAATCTTCCAAACTCCTTTTGGGGACATGCATTATTGACAATAGCTTACACACTTAACCGTGTTCCATCCAAAAAGGTTGAGAAGACACCATATGAGATATGGAGTGGTAAGAAACCGCGTATGTCTTATATGAAGATTTAGGGTTGCAAAGTTTATGTGAAACGATAAATTTCAAATAAGCTTGAGCTCAAATCTGACAAATGCTTATTTATGGGGAATCCTAAAGAAACAAGAGGGTATTACTTCTACAATCCTTTTGAGGGCAAAGTGTGTGTAGATCGAACTAGAGTCTTCATAGAAAAGGATTTTATTTCCAAAGGAATAAGTGGGAGGAAAGTAGAGCTTGAAGAAATTCAAGAATCACAAAGCATTGATACACCTGTGGAGGAATTAGAGCAGGAAACACAAGTAGTTATGGAAGAGCAACTTGCTCAAGTAGAACAAGACCAGCGTAGGTCAAGAAGGATATGTCTCCTACCTAAGAGATATGGATATCTCATAACTGACCAAGGTGATGTATTACTCATGGATCAAGATGAGTTTGTGACCTACCAAGAGGCCATAAATGGTCCCGAGTCTAAGAAGTGGCTAGAAGCCATGAAATATGAAATGGATTCCATGTACGCAAACCAGGTTTGGACCTTGGTAGAGCCTCTTGTAGGAGTTAACCCTATAGGATGCAAGTGGGTCTTTAAAAAGAAGACTGAGATGGATGGTAAGGTACATACCTATAAGGCAAGACTAGTTGCAAAAGGATATAAACAAATTCATGGGGTTGACTATGATGAAACCTTTTCATCAGTTGCAATGCTTAAATATGTTCAGATTTTACTTGCTATCGTTGCATATCATGATTATGAAATATGACAGATGGATGTCAAAACTGCTTTCCTTAATGGGAACCTTCTTGAGGATGTGTACATGACATAACCTGAAGGATTTGACATACCAGAAGAAGCCCAAAAGATATGCAAGTTACAGAGATCAATCTATGGATTAAAGAAAGCTTCCAGAAGCTGGAATATTCGTTTTGATGAAACAGCAAAACAATATGGATTCATCAAGAATGAAGATGAGCCTTTTTTCTACAAGAAGGTTAGTGGGAGCATGATCGTCTTCCTAGTATTATATGTAGATGACATATTACTCATTGGAAACGATGTCCCTACCCTACAACAAGTAAAGTCTTGGTTGGGGAAATGCTTTTCTATGAAGGACCTAGGTGAAGCAGCCTATATATTAGGAATTAGGATCTATAGAGATAGATCACAAAAACTGCTTGGCCTAAGTCAGAGTACATACATGGACAAAGTGTTGAGACGCTTTAATATGCATGATTCCAAGAAAGGATTCATACATATGCAACATGGCCTGTGTCTATCGAAAACATAATCCCCTTCAAGTAAGGAAGAAAGAGATCGCATGAATAAGATTCCATATGCATCTATAATAGGATCTATCATGTATGCCATGTTATGTACTCAACCAGATGTCTCGTATGCTTTAAGTGCAATGAGTAGGTACCAATCTGATACCGATGATGCTCATTGGGTAGTTGTCAAGAATATCCTTAAGTATTTGAGAACGACTAAGGACTCATTCTTGATATATGGAGGTCTGGAAGAGCTTATTATAATTGGATACACTGATGCTAAATTCCAGACATATAGGGATGGCTTTAGATCGCAATCTGGTTATGTGTTCTACTTAAACGGTGGCGCTGTGAGCTGGAAAAGTTCAAAGCAAGATGCAATTGCTGATTCTATAACCGAGGTCGAGTATATTGCTTCCTCAAGTGCAAAAAAGTAAGTTGTTTGGATCAAAAAGTTCATTAGTGAACTTGGCATAGTTCCTAGCATTGTGGATCCCATTGATCTCTGTTGTGATAACAATGGTGCTATCGCACAAGCTAAGGAGCCTAGATCTCACCAACGATCCAAACACATACTTATGCGTTATCACCTCATTCGAGAGATAATAGATAGAGGAGATGAGAAAATATGAAGAGTACCTACACTTGACAATATTGTTGACCCACTTACAAAGCCTCTTACACAGCAGAAGCATGATGGTTATACTAGATCTATGGGCATTAGGGGTATGCCTGATTGGCTCTAGTGCTAGTGGGAGATTGTTGGTGTAAGCCTTAGAGGCCAATACTTTTGGTACTTGTATAGAATTATTTATTAATAATAAAAGGATTTTTCTTTATTATGTTTGTTTAATAAAGTCCCTAGAATAGCTAGTCTGTTTAATGTATTAAGTGTGACTTAATCATGAGATCCCGTTAAACATAAGGACATTATTCTTAAAGTATCTATAGTTGAGCTTTGTTGTGAAGTGGGATAACATTAAAGCAATAAGACTATTATGTATATAGACTAATGATCACATCACATGGATCATGGATAAGGAGTTATCAAGTCCCAAACATATGTATGAATATTATGAGTAATATTTATACTAGATTGACCCGCTATGAGAATACTATATAGAATGTATGCAAAGTGTCATAAGTTATTCTCATGGTGATAGTGGTGTATACCACCCTTCGACCTGAAACCACTATGGACCCTAGATGTAGAGTCAAGTTCTTTATTGTTGAACAAACATTGTCCGTAACTAGATGAACATAAAGACAGTTGATGGATACTCCACGAAGCATGCTGAGGGACATGAGTGACCTAGATGGAATTTGTTCATCCTGCATAACAGGATAAATGTATAAGGGCCCAATATTGAACTGGACAAGGATGACACGGTCTATGCCTTGTGTTCAATATAGACATAAGGAAAAAAAGGGTAATTGTACACACAAGTATTATCACAAAAGGATTTGTCAGATCACATGACATTTTCGTGTCTTGGATAATAGTGATGTGTTGCTAGATACCGCTCACTGTTTATTATGTTAAATATGTGATTTAATATAATTGTCAATGTCGCGAAAACCTATAGGGTCACACACAAAAGGACGGATTGATGAGAGATAGAGTAAATAAGGAACACCGTAAGGTACAATGCACTTAAGTGAATTGTAGAACATCATAAGGTACGGTGCACTTAAGTAGAATACGAAATATGGTAAGGTACCACACGCTTAAGTGATTTTCGGTATATCATAAGATATGGGTAACATACACTTAAGTGGGATTTTTTAGATTGTAGCCCACACAAGTGGTTCTATAAATAGAACTCTTATGCAGAAGCATTTCATTAGATAAAATTTTGTTTCTCTCTCTCTCTCTCTCTCTCTCTCTCTCTCTCTCTCTCTCTCGCTCTCTCTCTCTCTTTCTCTCTCTCTCTTTCTCTCTCTCTCTCTCTCTCTCTCTCTCAAAGCCTTCATTCGTAGCAGCTAGCACTGAGACTGAAGGAATCCGTTCGTGTGGATTGAGTAGAAGCATTGTCACCATTCAACGCTCATGATCACTCCTTAGATTTGCATCAAAGGTTTAAATCGCCACAAGAGGTAACGATTTCTATCACTGATCATGCCCATTCGTAAGGATCACTAAAGGAGAATTTTTTAATTTCCGTTGTGTTTTGGATCGCAATTTTCCTTCAGCTAGATGTTGAAACAACATGTCAGGACATCTTGTTCAACATTTGTCATATATACTTGTTTTTCTAAAATGTAGCCAATCACAATATGACAAACCTAATAATACAAAAATAGGAAATACCTCAGTAGCACTATGATAAACAAAGAAATAAACAAAAATCAATAAAAATTAAGAAAAATAAAATACGTTGCACAAAGCGTTGCCCTGTTGCAATCAACAGTCCCCTGCAACGGCGCCAAAAACTTGATGACTTCTCGGCAAGTGTACCGATAATGTCGCAGCAATAAAAAGATCGAACCCATAAGGACTATGTTTGAACAAGTCAACAATTGTATAATGTAAAGGAAAAATAATAAATGGGGGGTCAGGTTTTTAGACGTAAAACAAATTACGAGTTTAAACAGAAGTAATAAAGATGGTTAGGTTGTGCATTATAATCCCGTTATCCTCTCTTGTTTATGCATGATACCTTGTATGAATGGTCTTATCCTTATAATCTCACGAAGAATTAACAAAACTGTTATAGCCAGTCCTCCATGAAATAACTCACTAACCACTACTCGGAGCTTTCTATCCCTAGTCCGCCAGCGTAAGTAGGATTAGGTGATGTATATAATGTTAATTCCCTATGCCACTACTCGGGGTCTCCTTTCCCTATTCAACCAGCGTAAGTAGAACAATTTCCCTAGGTCCAACACATAGGTTAAAGGTCAGTAATCCATATATGTCCAATATCAAATTAACAGAGTATCTCAAACAAAAAAGCATTAAGAATAAGCAACAACTGAATAAAATTATAATTCAAAGGATTCATATAAAGTCAAACCAACATATAGTGCCAACAAGATTGAATAAGGCTCATCATCATGCAACCTAACCTATAGGAGATTTAACTACTCATAATGAAAATTACAATACAAATTGAATAAAGAAGAATATAATATGAATTCCCTTGAAAGATTGGCCTCCAATGGCCTCTAATACTCTCAAAATCACCCTTTGATGATGTAAAATCGTGCTTCCAATGCAAGATTTTGTAACCCTTGTCAAACTGCTAAACATCCCCCTAAAAAGCACTCATAACGGGTCAGAACGCGTCAGAAAAAGCCCAGAAAAACACTCTTCGCGCACATTATATAAGCATCGTGCACACGATGTAACTTTTTCAACTATATCGCGCACGCGATGGCGCGTGTGATTATTCCAGTAGCTGCGTCAAAATTTACCCTTTTCACTAGAATTTTCACTAAGTCTCATTCTTCCATACTTGGTTATTTTTCACTCATTCTTAGGTCTTTCTTCTTCATTTTGGCTCATCTTTTGATCGTTTTTCATTGATTCTTCGCCTAATTATATGCAATGATGAACTGTCATCACTAGAGGAGAGAGACTCCAGAGATTTTTAGCTTCAGATCACCTGTGATAACCTCATGGAGGATATGTTGCACTACAAGCATGATATGAGCATGTCACCACCATCTTCTCACTATGGACAACCCAGAGGTCGAGGCCGAGGCAAATAATGACTCATCTAGGTTCTTTCTACCTTTTCCCACTTTTATCAATTAATCCTTACACTATGGCAAAAATGACTTTTAACAGCGCATCTTAGACAGCGCTTTTAAAAGAAAGCGCTGTCTAAGGGTAAAATTAAAATAGCGCGCTGAAAATGTTCCAAGAAAATAATGAAAGCGCTGTCTAAGGGGGGGTCTTAGACAGCGCTTTTAAAAAGCGCTGTCTAAGACCCCCCCTTAGACAGCGCTTTTAGAAAGCGCTTTTAAATATAGACCTTAGACAGCGCTTTTGATAAAGCGCTGTCTAAGGTCTTTAAGTTTTAAAAAAAAATTAAAACCAAAAGCGCTGTCTAAGGGGGGGTTTAGAAAGCGCTTTTGGAAAGCGCTGTCTAAGGCATACCTGAGAAAGCGCTTTCCACAAAAGCGCTGTCTAAGGTGTAATTAAAATAAAATTTCAGACTTCATTTCTATTTTCGTTCTCTGTTCTTTTGTTTTCAAGCTTCAACCAGCGGCGACAACCCTAACGGCGAAAACCAGCGGCGACAACCCTAACGGCGAACACCAGCGAACACGAATACACTTGCGGTATGTTCTTCAATCTTTCTTCATTTCTATTGTTCATGTTATTACAACTGGTTTTTCAAGTACAGTACCCACCACTTCATACATTCTGCAGCGTCATTCCCTTATGCATCATTGTGAAGCTTTAGCTTTTAAGTAGCTGATTGTTGTACTAGTTCATATACAATTTTGATTGGAGTTGTGGTGACTAAGGTAGTATCTCACCATAAGTTAGTGCTTGACAATGTTCTTCATGTGCCCTCTATCACTAGGAACCTGATATCTGTCTCCAAATTTTCTGTTGATAACAATGTTGTTTTTGAGTTTAGGGTTGACAAATTGTGTGAAATGTCAGGTTTCTAAACAAGTTCTTATTGAGGGATTCCTTGATAATAATGGCTTGCACTGCCTTCCCAAGCTCTCATTGAAGCTCTCAGGGTTCAATTGCTTAAATAAATCCTTGCCTACACAGCTTGATGCTCAAGGCTACACTGTTGTCAAACCTAGTTTAGATGAGGTTTCCTCTTGTAATTCTTTGGCTGTATGGCATCATAGATTAGGTCATGCCAATTTCAATTCTGTCAAACAAATTCTCAGAAAGTGTAATGTTTCTCTACCTAATAAACATGATTCTTTGTTGTGTAAATCTTGCAATCTAGGCAAAGCTCATAGATTACATGACCCTACTTCAACTACTGTCTATGATAATGCCTTTGATATTATTTATTCTGACTTGTGGGGTCCCTCTCCTAATCCGTCTAGTCCTGGCTATAGATATTACATTGCCTTTGTAGATGGTCACACTAGGTATACTTGGTTATACTTTCTGAAACAAAAGTCAGAAGCTCTACAATCCTTTAAGCTATTTCATGTGTTTATTCAAACTCAATTTAAGACAACTATCAAGTCAGTCCAATCTGACTATGGAGGTAAACTTAGATCTTTCTCCAAGTTCTTAGTAGACCTAAGCATAAGTCACAGGCTTACCTGCTCACATACATCTCACCAAAGTGGATATGTAGAAAGAAAACACATTCACATAGTTGAAATGAGCCTCACCCTACTTGCTCATTCATCCATTCCTGTAACCTATTGGGATCATAGTTTTTCCACTGCAGTTTATTTGATCAATAGGTTACCATCATCCATACTCACTAAGTTTGATTCACCATACCATGCTCTTTATAACAAACATCCTAGCTATCAAACCTTGAAAGTGTTTACTTTAGTTATGTATTTTCGTCTGGATTAATTGTTTACTTTAATAAGTAGGAAAACCATGGATAAAACATGGATCTGTGCCGATCGAATGACCAAAGAGTACGAGAGTGGGGTTTTGGAATTCGTTAAGTATGCTGTTCAACACGCTGAAAACCCAGACGAATGCATTGTCCTTGCTTGCGTTGTTGTTATATTGGTAAGGTTGACGCACATGGATTGAAATCGCATTTGCTGAGGCATGGAATTGATCAAAGTTATCAGTGTTGGATATTTCATGGTGAGAAAATTAACGAGAATGTTGAATCGAGTGGAAAAAGTAGTACGACCTATGCTTCATACGACAAAGACACGGAAACATACGATTGTGATCGAGTTGAAGAGATTGTAGAAGCACTGGAAGAAGATCTTCATGATTGTCCTGAAATGTTTGAGAGGATGGTAAGCGATGCAGAGAAACCGTTGTACAAAGGTTGCACTAAATTCTCAAGACTTTCTGCGGTATTAAAGTTGTACAACTTAAAGGCGGGCAATGGATGGTCGGATAAAAGTTTCACAGAGTTGTTGGCCCTTATGAGAGAAATGCTACCGGATGATAATGTTCTTCCTAATCGAACCTATGAGGCAAAAAAATGTTGTGCTCTATTGGCATGAGCTATGATAAGATACATGCTTGTCCTAACGATTGCATTTTGTTTCGTAACGAATACGCAATGTTAAATGAGTGCCCTAAATGCGGTTTGTCTCGATATAAGAAAAGATTATCTCCCGCAAAAGTCTTATGGTATTTTCCGATAATTCCGAGATTTAGGCGCATGTTTCGTAGTGAAACCGATGCAAGACATCTTACTTGGCATGCAGATGAAAGAATTATTGATGGAATGTATCGGCATCCGGCTGATTCACCACAGTGGTCGAAGATTGATAATGATTATCCTGAGTTTGGATCAGAAGCAAGAAACCTTCGATTGGCATTATCTACTGATGGAATGAACCCACATGGTCTTCAAAGTATCTCACATACCACATGGCCTGTGATTCTTATGATTTATAACCTACCTCCGTGGCTATGTATGAAGCGTAAGTACATGATGTTATCTATGTTAATCTCTGGGCCTAAACAACCAGGGAATGACATTGACGTATACTTGACACCTCTGATCGAAGATTTAAAGATTTTGTGGGAGAACGGTGTGGAGGTTTATGATGGATATAGGAAAGAAAGTTTCAATTTGAGGGCGATGTTGTTTGGCACAATTAATGATTTTCCAGCATACGGGAATCTATCTGGGTATAGCATTAAAGGTCAACGTGCGTGTCCTGTTTGTGAAGACGGAACCGATACGATTCGATTGGAACTTTGCCAGAAGAATGTGTTTCTCGGTCATCGTAGATTCTTACATTCTAAACATCACTACCGTGGGTGGAGAAAAGCATTCAATGGAGACACCGAACATCGTAGAGCTCCACCCGCATTGTCAGGTGAACAAGTTTTTGAAAAGGTGAAAGATGTGCGTACTGAGTTTGGCAAGCCTTTTGCACATAAGATTGTGAAAGGTGGGTGGAAGAAAAGGTCGATATTTTTTGAATTGCCATATTGGAAGTCTTTGTACGTGAGACATTTTCTCGATGTTATGCATATTGAAAAAAACGTATTTGAAAGTGTTATCGGTACATTACTCAATATAAAAGGCAAGTCTAAGGATGGCCTTAAAGCAAGGGAGGACATGTTAAAAATGGGAATGAGAACTGAATTAGCACCCGTGAAGAAAGGAAGACGAACATATCTACCACCTGCTGCTTTTACTTTATCTAGAAAGGAGAAAAAAATTTTGTGTAAGTCTCTGAGTGAAGTTAAGGTTCCAGAAGGATACTCATCTGATATCAGAAGACTTGTTTCTATGAAAGACCTCAAGTTGAAGAATTTGAAGACACATGATTGCCATGTTATAATGGAACATTTTCTACCGATAGGTATACGTTCTATTTTGCCAGAAAAAGTAAGAAGTGCCATAACTAAATTGTGTTTTTTCTTTAGGTCAATTTGTAGTAAGGTGATCGATCCCGAGATCTTACCAACACTACAAAAAGAGATTGTAATTACCTTGTGTGAGCTTGAAATGTATTTTCCTCCGTCTTTTTTTGACATAATGGTTCATTTAGTTGTTCATCTTGTGAAAGAGACACAGTTGTGTGGACCAGCATATATGAGATGGATGTACCCTGCTGAACGGTACATGAAAATATTAAAAGGGTACGTGAAATCCCGAAGTCGACCAGAGGGTTGTATTGTTGAACGATACATTGTTGAAGAAGCTGTTGAGTTTTGTACTGAATATTTGTCTAACGTTCAATCGATTGGACTCCCCAGAGCTCAGATTTTCGACAAAATGGAAGGTAAAAAATTAATTGGGAATAAAATTGTGACAATATCAAGGGATGAACGGGATCAAGTTCATTTGTATGTTCTGCACAATAATAATGAGGTTGAGCCATATGTTGAAATGCACAAGGATGTACTCCGAATGTTAAATCCGAACAGAAATGAAAATTGGATAGTTATAGAGCACAATCAAAGTTTCATACAATGGTTGAAGGATCATATTTATTTGAAGCGCTCTTCAGATCCTTCTTCGGTAACAGAAAGGTTGAGATGTTTGGCGTATGGTCCAAGTTTGCATGTGTTTTCTCATAGCGCATATTCAATTAATGGATACACATTTTATACCAAAGAACAAGATGATAAGAGTACTATGCAAAATAGTGGTGTCACCGTGCTAGCTGAAGCAATGCATATATCAAGTATGAAGGACTTAAACCCCAAATATGCAAATTTGTCATATTTTGGAGTTATAGAGCATATTTGGGTGTTTGATTACGAGAAGTTTCAGATTCCCATCTTTGGTTGCAAGTGGGTGAGTAGTAGTGGCATACAAATGGATAAGTCTGGATTTTTGCAAGTTGATTTTACTAGGGTGGGGTACAAAGATGAACCTTTTATTCTAGCATCTCAAGCTAAACAAGTGTTCTATGTGAATGACCCGAAGAGTACAAAATGGTCTATAGTGCTTTTCTCTAACAAAGTGACTGATGATAGCGGTGTCGATCAATGTGATATTGATGTTGAGAATGAGTCATGCATTAGACGGAATGAGTTGAATAGAAATGATGAAGTTGAGGATCTTATACCGGATGAGTCATATATAAGAAACGATCATAATGAGGGAATTTGGATCAATTCATCCGTACGCATTGCTAAGAAACAAGTGATTAATATTCCAACAAAGAAAAGAAAGAGATGTTAGTGACTTAGGTAAATTATCCATGGTTTCTTTATGTTTTTTTTTCATTTGTTTTGATTATAAGTTATATGTGGTAATGCATGATTTCATTATATTTTTGTATTCAATTGCTTTGATTATAAGTTATATCTGATAATGCATGATTTCTTTATTTTTTGTTTTCAATTGTTTTGATTATAAGTTATATTTGATATTTGATGGTTTCCTTGGTTTATTACAGGTTAGACATGGCTGATGACCAACATGAGGAAGTTAGTAAAGTATCCGCGGAAGAAGAAATCCGAAGAGGCATCACAGTAATGCGAAGGGTGGTCCAAGGAAGATCTCGAGGCATCATACTAGATGTCTCTTGGAACAACCAGGGACAACTTATAGAACCTAATGGGCATACCTTAACTAGTTTCATCGGTGCACTAGTAAGGAATGAAATTCCCATTACGTGTGATGATTGGAGAAATAAAGAGTTGAAAGAGTCCAAAGAAAAAATTTGGAGTGAGATAAAGGTACAATCATTTGGCCCTTAATTATACCGTATCAATTATATTTTTTTCAATTACCGATACTAACTATCAATCTGTATGTTTTTCTTAGCGATGTTTTAACATCGAAGAAGAAAGAAGAGGGTTTTGCATGAAATTGGCCGGAAAGCTTCTTAGAGGGTTTCGGACATTTTTATCATCCAAGTTCCTTAAGGATGCGGATGGTAATTTTGTGGATGCGGAGCTTCCTAGAAAATATGAAAGTTTGATATCGGCTGAAGAATGGGAAGCTTTCAAATCCAAAAGACAAGATCCGACTTTTCAAAGAATAAGTGCTACGAATCGGGAAAGAGCATCGAGTCCCGCATATCCGTACCGAAAAGGACGTGTCGGATATGGACGCTTAGAACAATCCATGGTAAGTATTTATAAATTGCGAAAACAAATTTGTTCATCATATATTAGTTTTATCTGATCAAATTGTATGACTTAATGTGTAGCTGCAGAAGGAGGAAAGTTCAGAAACATCTCTTCCTGCACATGTTTTGTGGAAGGAAGCCCGTGTGGGCAAATCCGGAGTTCCTCAAGAAGACGTTTTAAACGTATACCAGAAATGTGTAAGTATAACATTTTTTCATTAATTGAATAACATTTTTATACACAAATATTTGACAAGTATACGGTATTCATCTGATTTTTCAGGAGGAGCTATCTCAGACTCTATCTCCCGATGATACTAAGAACATACTTAGTCGGGCATTAGATGTCCCTGAGTATTCTGGTCGGGTGAGGGGTAAGGGATTTGGAGTCACTCCGACCTCCCTCAGTGTTAGAAAAGGAAAGGCTCCTAGTAATCGGGAGCTTCATGCAAGATTGGAAGCCATGCAAGCTGAGCTTGATGCACTGAGGAGACAAAGAGAGGCTAGCGCCTCAACGGTATACAGAGATGCTTCGGACAAAAACAGTATCAACTGTACCTTTCAGCCGAACATTCCAGAGGTAATTACATATAATTGTCTTAAATTGAACTGTTTGCTTAAATTATGTATTTGACATATATACACATTAACGATTTCTTGTTATTATTGGTTTTAGGGCATTTCCCATTGTCAGCTGTATTTGTCGTCACCACACTATCGGATGGTTGGCAAGGGAAAAGTGCATAACGTTAGCGGAGTATTACTCCACACTAGAGAGCTCCCTGCTGGATGTTTGAAGGTATCAGTTGATATTGCAGTTGACCCGAATGCATTATTACCATATCCTAGCGATGATTCGGATGCAACAACGGTGCACGAAGCAGTAGGTTCGTTTGTTGCATGGCCGACAAACCTCATATGCGTAGGATATGAGGTATGCTTAAAACTTATGTTAACTTTAATGTGTATATTCAAAGTTTAAAATTTATGCTTAAAATTTTACTTACATATTTTCCTTGATTATGTTAAATAGACTCCCACAAAATCCAAATCAAGAAAAGAGGTAATATACAATTATATGACATATATTCATGGAAGTTGTTACATTCTTAATTTGATCTAACTATTTATATGACATGTAGGTTCAAGAAAATGAGGTTAGCAATGCCTCCGCACAACAAATAAAGGAGGTTAAGAACGCCTCCGCACGGGTAAAAAGTTCTGGTGCTAAGAAGACCGTAGCTAGGAAAAAACCTACCACCAAGTATAGGTCGTGCCTCAGGACATTTATAGAGATGACCGATATACCGACCGGAGGTGTTCGGACTATACATATGGAGGAAGGGATTTTCGGCTTTGCTCACGACCAAATGATTGGTAATGAAGACTTCATGCAAGTATTTGGTCATGAAGAAATCGGCGTCAACGTTGTCAATACATATATTAGGTAAATCCGGTCTACTTTGTTTTATTAATTCGGTTTACTTTATGTTAATCCGGTTTACTTTATGTTTCAAAAGAGGTGTTAATGATGTTTTTATATTAGGTTTTTGTATGACAAAATGATGCGCCCCAATGATTTGGACCAGTCATTCGGATTCTTAGCACCAGCGAGCATCAACTTAGGTGCAATCTTAAATAACCCGGATTCCGTGACGGAGTACGTTCTTCGGATCCTCAATGACAATAAAAATGCGGAGAAGTTGTTTTTTATACCGTTTAAT
Organism: Lathyrus oleraceus; assembly: GCF_024323335.1. NCBI lineage: Eukaryota > Viridiplantae > Streptophyta > Magnoliopsida > Fabales > Fabaceae > Lathyrus > Lathyrus oleraceus. Next base: position 480,827,918 of record NC_066581.1, read on the forward strand.
ACCGGGTTAGCATTTCATTCTAAATTCATATTTTATAATTATTTTCCAAGTTACCATCTAACATTTGCCTAATCATTACAGTGGACATTGGTTGTTGCTCGCAATCAATCCTATCCGAGAAATTGTGTATTATCTTGACTCGTTAGGAAATGATTGGACAACATACCCGGATATGAAGCGCCTAATTGACACGTAAGTGAGAATGTTCAAAATTTTTCTTAGTTTATGTTAATTGTTCTAATTGCTTCATTTTTATTTTATTAGCATCCTACAAGCTTTTCGGGCCCAACGAGATATCCAAACCTCAAGGAGGGGCGCCAACCGCATTACATGGATTAAAGTGGCGGTATATTTTTAATTACCACATTTTTTATTATATTAGTGATGACACTTGATAAAACTTAGGATTTATAATCCATATTTTTTTTTCATGTAGTGTCCTCAACAACGTAATCAAATAGATTGCGGGTATTTCGTGTTGAGGTTTATGCGGGATACTCTTGCTTTGGGCCGATTAGTGATTCCCACCGATGTATGTATTACTAACTTATGAGTTAATTTTATATTTACACATATCTCATATAATTAAATAGTTGGAATTAATTCAAAATATTTTTTGCTTCATATGTAGTACTTTGAGGAATTCAAGTGTGCATTTTATACAAAGGATCAAGTGGACGAAATCAAAGAGGAGTGGTGTCAATTCATGATAGAGCTCAAAGTTTTTTCATAAATTTGTGTAATTTTGTAGTATATTTGTAATATATGTAATGACTTGTAAATGTGTACATAAATTTCGAGTATAGGTAATGACTTGTAAATGTGTACATAAATTTGTATATATTTTGATACATTTAAGGCAAAATTGGTTTGAATTGGTATATATATATTTGTTAGCCAAAAATTGGTAGAAAAAAGGCCAAAATGGCATGTATAAAATGTGATTCTGTCTGTCAAAATCTGGTTGAAAACAGGTAGAAATTCTGGTTTATAAACCTGGAAAAAATGTGGTTTAAAACAAAAGCTACAAAAATTTTCGTATACATTAGACAGCGCTTTTGGAAAAAGCGCTGTCTAAGGGGGGGCTTAGAAAGCGCTTTAGGCAAAAGCGCTGTCTAAGGGGGGGGGCTTAGACAGCGCTTTTTGAAAAGCGCTGTCTAAGCCCCCCCCTTAGACAGCGCTTTTGCCTAAAGCGCTGTCTAAGGTATACCTAAAAAAATTAAAATAGGGGGGCTTAGACAGCGCTTTTCAAAAAGCGCTGTCTAAGCCCCCCTATTTTAATTTTTTTAGGTATACCTTAGACAGCGCTTTTGCCAAAAGCGCTGTCTAAGGTATACCTAAAAAAATTAAAATAGGAGGGTCTTAGAAAGCGCTTTAGGCCAAAGCGCTGTCTAAGGGGGGGGCTTAGACAGCGCTTTTAAGATTTCAAAAAGCGCTGTCTAAACCTTTAGCAGCGGAGGTTTAGACAGCGCTTTAAAGCGCTGTCTAAGGCTAAAAAAAGCGCTGTCTAAGGTCTTGTTTGGCGTAGTGTTATAAGCCTTCCTTCAACCATGCAGTTCCACACATGCACAGCCTCGGGATCCCTCTCATTTCGATGTGAATTCGGTTTTTCCCTAGAAGCTACTAGAAGTGTCTCATTGTTACCTCATGCACCGACAACCACTCCCTCGCCCTCGAGTGTTACATGTAACCACTTTCCGACCTCTTCGGCCTCGGGTGTTACATGCCCACCAGCTTCCGCTTGGTTTGTCCCCGAACCATATCGTACTAGAAAAGGTCTAGCTCTGATACCATTTGTAACACCCCATACTACTTTCAGGATTACCGAATGATCTCACAAACCAACACGGGTCTTTTCAGCATGTTTTATCCTCACTCACACACTTTTCGGGAAACTTTCTAGAAGGTCACTCATCCTAAGATTGCTCCAAGCCAAACATGCTTAATTGTGGAGTTCTTATGGAACGGGCTATGCAAACAAGATGCATCTTATTTTCGGTAGCCTAACCAATAAGAACTCCATAGTTAAGCATGCTAGACTTGGAGTAGTATTGGGATGGGTGACCTTCTGGGAAGTTTCCTGAAAAGCGTGCGAGTGAGGATAAAACATGCTGAAAAAGCCCGTGTTGGTTTGTTGGATCATTCGGTAATCCTGAAAGCAGTTTGGGGCGTTACAAATGGTATCAGAGTTAGACATTTCCTAGTACGATGTGGTTCGGGGAAGAACCAAGCGGAAGTTGGTGGGTATGTAACAACCGAGGCCGAAGAGGGCAGAGAGTGGTTACATGTAATACCTGAAGGCGAGGGAGTGATTGTTAATGCACGAGGCATGACAATGAGACACTCTTAGCAGCTTCTAGGGAAAAACCAAATTCACATCGGAATGAGAGGGACCCTGAGACTGTGCAGATATTGGACTACGTGGTTGAAGGAAGACTTATAAGGATTAATTAGTACTACCTATAACAATAAGATGTATCTTCTTTTCGGTAGCCTAACCAATAAGAACTGCATAGTTAAGCATGCTGGACTTGGAGTAGTATTGGGAAGTTTCCCGAAAAGAGTGCGAGTGAGGGCAAAACATGCCGAAAAGGCCCGTGTTGGTTTGTGGGGTCAGTCAGTAATCTTGAAAGCAGTTTAGGGCGTTACACTACGCACACACTATGTAGGGAAGTTGATGCAAATATGTGAATGATCATGAGCTTAAGAGAACAAAATGAATAAAAGGGGAATGATCCTTCTAAGTTAGGTCACCCACACCCGTTCATTTACCCCAACGACATCTAGTCCTCCTATTTGCTAATAATTTGAGCCAAAGTGTGCGAAAAAGAAAAAGACAATAAAAAGATCATAGTCACTAACAGATTTTCCTACTATGAGTATGAAAGGATAGCAGGCTTAATGTGATTGCACTCGAAATGAAAAAGAATAAAAAATAGAATGAGTAAGTTAGGCTTGAGCATAATGGCATGATTCATATTGGTTTTCATAGGAGGGAGGCTTTTGACTGCACAATTTCGGAATTGTGTTCTTACGATATCCTTAGTGTGCAATTAGTACCTATCAATGCAATCTTAACCGAAATAGAGTTTGTAGCCAAGTATGAGTATTTGAATTCTATTTTTTTTAGTCTTTATATTAAAATGCTTCATTTTTCAAAGCTTTTCATGTGTGTAGTAACTTGCTTGAGGACAAGCAAAGGTTCAAGTATGGGGGAGTTTGATAACAATGAAATGTATCACGTTTCCGACTCGACACACATGTCATTTTAGTCCATTTTATGGTTTTATGCTGGTGTATTGTGTTTATTTCAGGTATTTTCCAAGTAGGAGCTTCCGTACGAGAAATTGGGACCAAAATAGCAAAGAACAGAGAAAAAGGACACATTCGGCACGTATGGCGTTGTCCATGACGTGGTAGTCAAAAGCCACCTCAGTAGGAAGAAAAGTTAAAAAGGAGCATTTCAGAACTCATGGTGTTCGCCATGAGGGCCATGGAGTTCTCCATTAACCTTGAAGACCATGTTCTCCCACTTTGTACTCATGACGTTCGCCATGAGACCATGGCGTCCGTCATGGACTTTGAGGACATAAAAATAGCAACAACTTGGCCATGTCTTCTTCCACTTCAGCATAAAATTCTCCATGACTCCTACATAAATTCAGCCTCTTTTCAGAGCCCTAAGCACTATATATAGACATAAAATTTAGGTTTTCATTGTCCAAGTTTTTATTAGAATTATCAGAGCTTTAGAATACTTGTTTTAGGAAGAAAAATTCCTTACTATAAAACGTGTAGTTTCTCACATTGAGGGACTGCTGCAACTTAGATTTAGGATTTCTCTGTGTACTTGGATCATCAATCTTACCGGAATTATATTGGGAGCTTTTCAGTTTCAGTATCTTACAAATCTTCAGATTCTACTGCAGGTTTAATTTTACCAGCTTTTATTTCTGCTTTATTTATTTCAGTCCTTAATGTTTCAACTTTTATCGTTTTAAACTTTGCTGCTCTTAGTTTCCAGTCTGCAATAATATTCATTGTTCCCGTCAATTTTATTTTCAGTTTTTTAGTTTCTACGGTTGTTTTTATTATTCATTGTTTTTGTATTTTTAAAGTACTTATATAAATTCCAATCTATATTGTTCATACTGCTCTGATTTACTTCTTTATGTGGTAGTTACTTACGGGTGCCATATATATTTTATTATCTAATGTTTAGTCTAATTAACAACAATATACTTTCCTCAATCATGTCCGACTAAGCAATTAGAGTCCATCATGTGAGGATTGTTGTTTCAACGGGAATCGGTAAGTTTTATCGGCACTAATTTTAATATTAATTTAATTTTACGATTTTGAATTTTATATTTTTAAAGTAAAAAAGTTTTATGCGAAAGTGAAAACACTCAGATACTGGTCAACAGCGCAACAGTGTGAGACCGGTATCCGATAAATAAATTTGGATTTTTAATTTCTATAAACAGTGACAATGCTTTAGTAATTAATTAGGACTTACCAATTTTCAAAAATTGTTTCGAAATTATAACTTGTGGAGTGACAACATGACTTTTAGGGCTTTTAAACATGACACGGGTTGCGCGAAAGTGAGCCGTTTTTTTAAATTAGTATTTCCTCCAAAAAATACTTCAAAGCAAAACGAAGTGCCTAAATTTATCTGAGTCACGAAGGTACACCGAAAATTACATTTCGGTCTCTGTTTATTTAATTTTCTAAAACCACTAGTAATTTACATTTGTTTTCAAACCAACCAAAAGCGATTAGCCTTAGATTTACAAAGCGACGATAGATCATAGTAGGTTGACATTGGTCTATGTGGGCTCAACACTTTTTATCACTACGCCAAAAAGTGCTTTTGGCAGCACCAAAAAGAAAGCGCTTTTTAAAAAAAGCGCTGTAATAGCTTGAAAAAAAATTCGCCTATGCGTGTAAAGCGCTTTTAAGGTAAAAGCGCTCTTATAGGTCTCCACTTATGAAAGCGCTTTTAAGGTAAAAGCGCTCTTATAGGTCTCAGTCTCACATCTATGAGTTTCACACTTATGAAAGCGCTTTTAAGGTAAAAGCGCTCTTATAGGTCTCATGGGTTTCACACTTATGAAAGCGCTTTTAAGGTAAAAGCGCTCTTATAGGTCTCAGTCTCACATCTATGAGTTTCACACTTATGAAAGCGCTTTTAAGGTAAAAGCGCTCTTATAGGTCTCATGGGTTTCACACTTATGAAAGCGCTTTTAAGGTAAAAGCGCTCTTATAGGTCTCAGTCTCACACACTTATGAAAGCGCTTTTAAGGTAAAAGCGCTCTTATAGGTCTCATGGGTTTCACACTTATGAAAGCGCTTTTGAGGTAAAAGCGCTCTTATTGGTCTCATGGGTTTCAGACTTATGAAAGCGCTTTTAAGGTAAAAGCGCTCTTATAGGTCTCAGTCTCACATCTATGAAAGCGCTTTCATGGTAAAAGCGCTCTCATAGGTCATTTATAAAAATTATAATAAATCTAATATTACAAAATCCCTGACTTTCAGAAATCCCTCTTTCACTCTCTCTCGTTCGAAGCTCTCGCTGCCCTGGAAAAAATTCCACAGAGTACCTGGAAATCTCAACGATAAACACTGCAAATTTGAAAGAGACTGCATTCGAAAGAGAAGGATTCAATACCTGGAAATCTCATTGCGTTTTAAGGTTAGGTTTTCGTGTCTTTCTGTTTTGCCCTAGAAGTCAAAGAATAGGTGGTCGATTTTGGTTTGAATGGACTTGCATTGCTACATTATGGGTTATTTATTTGTCAGTATCGATTATTAGAGTTTGTGACTATGTTTGCTTAATATTCTGTAACTTACCGAAAGTTTCATCTTGTTCTGATATAAATGATATTCTGTAACTTGCATCGCCATTGACTTAGAAATAATGTTGGGAGTTCTAATAGAATCAGTGCCTTTTCAACATTTGTTTAAATTTGCTGAGAAAGTAGGAAGGAATGAACTGATATGTTTGCACCATTGTATCCTCATATTCTAACTATTACTGAAATTTCAGAAAGTGATTTTGATGTTAAATGTTGGATACTCAAATGGAATAACTTTGTCTGCTACAGTGATATATGTGATATGGTTTCAAGAACTTAGAGCAATGTCTCATATTTTGGCAATCCTATTACATGTTGGTTTGAATGAACAGTTAAACTTCAAAATGTACATTCATATTTTGGCATAACTTTGTCTGCTACATTCATATTTTGGCAATCCTATTTAATGTTGTAAAATGATGTTTTAATATTATGTGAATTTTTAAGATGGTCACTGTAGTGTAAAATGAACCCTGATGGACTATATGTACATTTTTCATGTGCTTGTCTGCAGGTTGTTGAGTATCGTGGTGAGCAAATAGGAGGTCTTGAGGATCTGAGGGAACCATATATGTTGTTTTCTTCCTTTATAGATAAATTCTTGCTTAGCTTTTATTACATGGTTTGCGTCTAATTGAAAACTTCACGTCTTTGCCCATTTCAGGTTCTTACAAAATCGGTACTGCGTCTGAATCTGTTAATGCAGCTTGCATATTTTCTAGAAAAGATCTTTCTCGGTATGTCTTTCAGCTTAGATATTATACAAACCCAAAGCATGTGTTTAATCATTTAGTATCTAGAATGAATCATTATGTTCAATTATTCATGTTAAGCTAATGAATCAAGTTACCAAAATATGTTAGTTATGTATGTTGCTTTATTATTTGACCTTGATATGCAGGCCTGCTATACAGATTCCCTGCGCAAGCAAAGCTGTTGTAGTTGTCCGGTTCTGTCCTATATTTTTTAATCTCAAAGCGACAAACTCAGGTACTTGTGCACTTAGTATAGTTCTGTTTACAACCAGTAACTATGTACAACCAGTTATATGTGGTACTGTTCCAATTAAACTGCCTGTGTGGGATGTATTCCGTCTTAAATCTATATGACCTCTTACTAGTAAAGATCATGAGTGGTGGCCTAGAGGTTCAAAGTGATTGGTCTGAGCTAATTAGACAGTTTTATATTATTTAGCTCTAGTTATGCATTAGGAAGCAGTTATGATATTTGGAACTGTGTTTTGGTCGCAACAAGCTCTTGAGTTCTTGGAAAGGAGACAGACAAAAGACTCAAAATAGTGGGACTTAGACGAGTTTCACCCAATAAAAGAGTGTTAGAGTTGGTATTGTTAGCACTCCTTTTATTAATATTAGTCCACGTAGTTTAACTATTGATATACCGGTTCGTCCATTGACACACTAACCTTATATCCCCATCGAGTTGATAATTTAATAAAATTGATAATGTGAATTGAATTTCTTGGTTCTTGAATTTCTTGGTTCTTACTTGTGAATTGAATTTCTTGAATGATCGATTACTTGGTTCTTGAATTGTTCATGTGCATCATATAAGTTTCTTGAATTGTTTTATACGTTATGACTTATCCTTGATGTTGTTTTATATGTACAGCGCTCATTCCCTGTGTTTCCGTGAGTTTGACCTTCTCGACGTTGCTGTTCGGTAAATCCGAGGTAAATTTCTTCCTCAAATTACTGGTACACTGTGATGAATTCGTCTGAAATTGCGTGAATATGTTGTGTTTTCTTGCTCCGTATTCATTCCGTGTATACTTTGGGTTTTGACAGAAACGCGTTATACCGTTGTGTACCCTAATTACTTTGCGTTAAAACCATGGATAAGACATGGATGTATTCCAATCGATTGTCGAAAGAGTACGAGAATGGGGTATCGAAATTTGTTAAGTTTGCTATTGCGCACGCCAAAGACCCCAATCGAATGACATGTCCTTGCTTGAGTTGCTGTTATGGGAGTCAGGTTGACGCGGTTCAGTTGGCATCGCATTTACTACGGTATGGAATTGATAGAAGTTATACATGTTGGAATTTGCATGGTGAGAAAAGTAACGAGAATGTTGAATCGGGGTATAATACGACCTATGCTTCAAACGACGATTGCACAGATACATATGATTATGATCGAGTCGAAGAGATTGCAAAAGCGCTTGAAGAAGATCTTAAGGACTGTCCCAAAATGTTCGAGAGGTTGGTAAGCGATGCAGAGAAACCGTTGTATAATGGTTGTACAAAATTCACAAGATTGTCTGCGTTATTAAAGTTGTACAACTTAAAGGCGGGCAATGGATGGTCGGATAAAAGTTTCACAGAGTTATTAGCTCTTATGAAAGATATACTACCAGAGGATAATGTTCTTCCCAATCGAACGTATGAGGCCAAAAAGATGTTGTGCTCTATTGGCATGAGCTATGATAAGATACATGCCTGTTCAAACGATTGCGTTTTATTTCGAAACGAGTATGCATCGTTAAATGAGTGTCCTAAATGTGGTGCCCCTCGATATAAGAAAAAGTTGTCTCCAGCAAAAGTCTTATGGTATTTTCCTATAATTCCGAGATTTAGACGCATGTATCGTAGTGAAACCGATTCAAGACACTTGACTTGGCATGCAGATGAAAGAATTATTGATGGAAAGTTTCGACATCCGGCAGATTCACCCCAGTGGATGAAAATTGATAATGATTATCCTGAATTTGGAAAAGAAGCAAGAAACCTTCGCTTGGCATTGTCTACTGATGGAATGAACCCACATGGTATTCAAAGTATCTCGCATAGCACATGGCCTGTGATTCTTATGATTTATAACCTACCTCCATGGCTATGTATGAAGCGTAAGTACATGATGTTATCTATGTTAATTTCTGGGCCTAAACAACCAGGGAATGACATAGACGTATACTTGACACCCTTAATCGAAGATTTAAAGTTTTTGTGGGAGAACGGTGTGGAGGTTTATGATGGGTATAGGAAAGAAAGTTTCAACTTGAGGGCGATGTTGTTTGGAACAATTAATGATTTTCCAGCATACGGAAATCTATCAGGGTACAGCATTAAAGGTGAAAAAGCGTGTCCTGTTTGTGAAGACGGAACCGATACGATGCGATTGGACCTTTGTCATAAGAATGTCTTTCTCGGTCATCGTAGATTCTTAAATTCTAATCATCACTACCGTGGGTGGAGAAAAGCATTCAATGGAAATACAGAAGAAGGTAGAGCTCCAACAATGTTGACAGGTGATCAAATTTTTGAAAAGGTGAAGGACGTAAGTACTAAGTTTGGCAAGCCTTTTGCACATACACTTGTCAAGAGTGGGTGGAAGAAAAGGTCAATTTTTTTTGAACTGCCATATTGGAAGTCTTTGTATGTAAGACATTTCCTCGATGTTATGCATATTGAAAAAAATGTATTTGACAGTGTTATTGGTACGTTACTCAATATACAAGGAAAGTCTAAGGATGGCCTTAATGTAAGGAAGGACATGGTAAACATGGGAATGAGAACTGAATTGGGACCCGTGAAGAAAGGAAAACGAACATATCTACCACCTGCTGTTTACACTCTATCTAGAAAGGAGAAAAAAATATTGTGTAAGTTCCTAAGTGAAGTTAAAGTTCCAGAAGGCTACTCATCAGATATTAGAAGACTTGTGTCTATGAAAGACCTCAAGTTAAAGAGTTTAAAGACGCATGATTGCCATGTTATAATGGAACATTTTCTACCGATAAGTATACGTTCTATTCTGCCAGAAAAAGTAAGAAGCGCAATAACTAAATTGTGTTTTTTCTTCAAGTCAATTTGCAGTAAGATGATCGATCCTGCGATCTTACCAACATTGCAAAAAGAAATAGTTGTTACTTTGTGTGATCTTGAAATGTATTTTCCTCCCTCGTTTTTTGACATAATGGTCCATCTAGTCGTTCATCTTGTGAAAGAGACACAATTGTGCGGACCAGCTTATATGAGATGGATGTACCCTGCTGAACGTTATATGAAAATATTAAAAGGGTATGTGAAAAACCGAAGTCGACCAGAGGGTTGTATTGCCGAACGATACATTGTTAAAGAAGCGGTTGAGTTTTGTACAGAATATTTGTCAAATGTTCAATCAATTGGACTCCCCAAATCTCATATTGTTGAAAAAAAAGAAGGTAAACAGCTAATTGGAAATAAAGTTGTGACAGTATCAAGGGTCGAACGAGATCAAGTGCATTTGTATGTTCTGCACAATGAGATTGAGGTTGAGCCGTATGTTGAAATGCACAAGGGTGTTCTTCGAGGTTTAAATCCGAATAGAAATGAGAATTGGATAGTACGAGAGCACAATCGAAGTTTCATACCATGGTTTAAGGAACATATTTATTCAAAGTATCGTTCAGATCCCGCTTCAATAACAGAAAGGTTGAGATGTTTAGCATATGGTCCAAGTTTGGTTGTGTTTTCTTATAGCGCATACGCAATTAATGGATACACATTTTATACCAAAGAACAAGATGATAAAAGTACTATGCAAAATAGTGGTGTCACCTTGGTAGCTGAAGCAATGCACATATCAAGTGTGAAGGACTTAAACCCGAAATTTGCAAATCTGTCATATTTTGGGGTTATCGAGCGCATTTTGGTGTTTGATTATGAGAAGTTTCAGATTCCTATATTTGGTTGCAAGTGGGTTGAAAATAATAATGGCATACGAGTGGATAAGTCAGGATTTTTGCAAGTTGATCTTAATAGGGTGGGTTACACAGATGAGCCTTTCATTCTAGCCTCTCAAGCTAAACAAGTATTCTATGTCACTGATCCGACAAGTACGAAATGGTCTATAGTGCTTTTATCTAACAAAGTAATTGATGAAAGAATTGGAGATCAAGGTGATATTGATGTTGAGATTGAATCTTTTACCATAAATGATCAAAATGAGAATGAATCATGTATTAGAAATGATCATAATGAGGGTATTTGGATCAATCCAACCGTCCGCGTTGTTAAAAGAAAAGTAGAACATATTCCTACCAAGAAAAGAAAGAGACGTTACTGAAAAAGGTAATAGTATAATTATAGCCTATGTCATTCAAGAAAATTTAATTATAGCCTATGTCATTTTATATTATTCAATATATATATGGATTATTGATTATGGATTTTTATATTTTTCATTTCATTTTTATATTTTTTCTTTATTACAGGTTAAATGGCTAGTGATCAAGAAAACTCACAAGATGCAAATGCTCCTGATGATACTTCAGAAAAAGAAATTACACGAGGCATCACTATTATGAAGAGTATCATTCGTGATAGAGATAAAGCAGTAACATATAATGTAAATTGGAATGCTGATAACCAACTAATTGGGTCTAATGCTGCAAAGTTGGCAAGCTACATTGGTACACTTGTTCGTATGCACATTCCAATCACTGCTACAAGATGGAGTAATAAAGAGTTGGGTAGCGCTAAAGATAAGATTTGGACTGAGATACTGGTACAATATATGATTGTTTATATTTTCTTTATATTGACGATAATGTGTTTAAATTACTTATACTAACACACTCTATTCCAATATTTTTTCGTAGAGGTCTTTTAACATTGAAGATACAACTATCCGAAAAAAGTATATACTTCAATTGGCCGGAAAAAGACACAGAGGGTGGAGAACGTTTTTAACAAACAAGTATCTTAAGGACAAAGAAAAAAAAATTGTTGAATATGATCCGGAATATCCAGTGAAGTATGCGATCTTCATTACAGAAGAAGAATGGGTTGCTTTTGTAGACCAAAGAAGAGACGAAAATTTCAAGAAAGTGAGTGCCACAAATCGCGAGAGAGCGTCAAATCCCACGTATGCATACAAAAAAGGGCGTTTGGGATATGCACGCTTAGAGGAAAAAATTGTAAGTATACAAAAATGCTACGATCTTATTAATTGTCTCAATGTGTTATAATTGATTATCTTATTATTTGTGTCAATGCGTAGTTAGACGAGACGAAAAGTGACGCAACATCACTTCCGCCACATGTTTTGTGGAAAGAAGCTCGTGTGGGAAAGGATGGAACTGTTAGGGATGACGTTCAACATATTTATGATGAATGTGTAAGTAGAACATTGTGTCTTTAATTAAATCAAAAGTTTAATAATATATAATTAATTTTTTTATCTCCACTAATAATTTCCGATATGTAAATGAATTTCAGGAGACCCTATCTCAATCGATAAGCACAGCTGAGGACCAGGAGAACAGGAGCGTACTTAGTAGAGCACTAAATGTTCCTGAGTATCCCGGTCGGGTGAGGGGTAAAGGGCATGGTTGTACTCCAACTTCCTTGTATAAGAATCCAAGGAGAAGAAATCCTAGCAATCAAGAAGTGATGGAGACGTTGCAGGCATTACAAGCGCAAGTTCTTCAATTGCAAAAGGATAATGAGAGATATAGGTGTATGGAAAAGTGCAGTTCACAGTTGAAAGAAACTAGTGAGAAAGCCAGTATCAATTGTCAAAATAAATTTCCCGAGGTAATTATATATGTTATTTTGAAATTAAAATAGCACATTTATGTTAATTGAAATATATACACATTAAAAGTAACATATTTATTATTGGTTTAGGGCATTTCATCTTGTCAGCTATACTTATCGTCACCGACTTATCGCCTAGTTGGCAAGGGAAAAGTGCACAACACTTCGGGAGATTTACTTCACCATAGACCGCTCCCGGATGGACACCTTAAAGTATCGGTTGATGTTGTATTAGATAAGGATGCGTTGCTACCGATACCTGACATTGTTTCAGAGACAACATTGCTGCGAGATGCAATAGGATCATTTGTTGCATGGCCCTTGGATCTCATTTTCATTGATGATGAGGTATGTTGAATTCAAAAACCACTATGAATCTTTTAGTATTCAAATGTCAATTCTGAACCGTTAAGTTAATTTTTTTTACATGGTAATTTTAGACGCCTACAAAACCCGCATCTAAGGATAAAGGGATTTTGCGGCACAACGAGTCTGTTGCATCACAAAAAGAGGTATATTGAAAGTGTTAATTATATGATCCGAATCAAAAAATGCATGATTTTATAATTTACCTATGTTATATGATTTATAGGTATTTGCTCAAGGGTCACAACAACTGAGCCAGAAAATTGGTAGTCGACAGAAAAACAAAAGGGATCTTCCAGTGACTTCTTTGCCAAAAAAAGGTGCTTTTGTGCCTCGATACCAGATATCTCTTGAAACACTTGTTGACTCATCAGATATGGCAACAGCTGGTGCTATTCGCTTACTGGATATGGAGGAAGATATCTTTGGTTATTCATGCACTGAAACAATCGGAAAAGAAGATCTGGAACATATTTTTCGGCATCAAGAATTAGGCGTCGATGTTATACACACATACATCCGGTAATCCGATCTATATATTATTTAATTACTTGAACAATTTATTTACACATTTCAATAAAAATAGTCTAATGTTTATTATGTTTTTATTGAAGGTTCTTGTATGACAATTTCATGCGCGGGAATGATCAATTGTCAAACAGATTCCGTTTCGTGTCTTCCTCCCTGGTCAACAAAGCATTAATTTGTAGGGAACCGGATTCATGTAGAGAGTACTTAGTCAAGAGATTCATGGCCAGCAGTACAAACAACTTGTATCTTTGGCCGTATAATTCAGGGTTAGATTTTAATTCTAAGTTTATTCTAATCTTTAATTATTTCTTTTACGTAAAAAATTTCCATATAAACTTTTGTTTTAATTTATAGGTGTCACTGGTTGTTGCTTGCTATTGATCCTTTAAAAGAAGTGGTATATTTTCTGAATTCGATAGATGGTGAATGGACAAATTATCCGGATATGAAGCAATTAGTTGATACGTAAGTGAGACTGTTCTAAATATTCGTGTATATTTATGTGAGATTGTTCTAAATATATGTTTTTATTTTGTTAGATCAATAAAAGTGTTCCGATCTCAAAGACAAGCTCGAGTACCACGTACTAAATCCAGCAACATTACGTGGATAAAAGTGCAGGTACTTTAATTTTCACAATTTTGCTTATAATAGTGATGCTACTTGATAAGAAAAGATAACTATACATTCTTATTTGTTTTTCTATGTAGTGTCCTCTACAGCGCAACGGTATCGATTGCGGATACTTTGTAATGAGGTTTATGAGGGAAATCATTAATATGAATTAAATAGAGATTCCAATCACGGTATGGATTTATAACTTAGGATTTGTTTTAATATTTATCGAATATTTCATATTATTTATTACTTTTAACTAAATCATGCATATTATGTTTTGTTATGTAGTACTTTGATGAATACAAGTGTGCTCATTACACGAGACTGCAGTTGGAACAAATCAAGGAGGTATTGTGTCAATATTTTATTGAGAAAAGATTAATTAGTATATAATGGTTTCAAAATAACATGAATACTTTGATGAAGAATGGTTTCTGGTTGGCAAGTGTATAGTTCTTTATATTTTTAACAGATTAGTTATGACTCCAAATAGGCCGTATAACATATTAGTTTTGACTTGTGTATAGTTCTTTATAATTTTAGTGATATCTTTAATTTCATGGATAGATTAATGTGTTCATTCTTGTGTTGGTTTGCTTTAAAAAATTACAAATGCTTGAATTATGACTCCAAATGTGTTCAGTGCCTATCTATCCTTGTGTTGGTTTGCTTGAATTATGACTCCAAATGTGTTCATTCTTGTGTTGGTTTAAAAAATTACAAATGCTTGAATTATGACTCCAAATGCTTGAATTAGAGAGGCTTGATTTACAGGTTTATGGGATTATTCCCAAAAAATATTACAGGTTGAAATGGTAGGCTTAAACTGAAGGCAGCGTTTTGTTATTTTACTAGAGGAAAAGACAGCGCTTTTTAGTAAAAAGCGCTGCTAAAGGTTGTCAATAGAGAGCGCTTTTTACTAAAAAGCGCTGCTAAAGGTTGTCAATAGAGAGCGCTTTTTAGTAAAAAGCGCTGCTATAGGTTGTCAATAGAGAGCGCTTTTTACTAAAAAGCGCTGCTATAGGTTGTCAATAGAGAGCGCTTTTTAGTAAAAAGCGCTGCTATAGGTGGTATATAGACAACCTTTAAGAGCGCTTTTTACTCAAAAGCGCTGCTAAAGGTTGTCAATAGAGAGCGCTTTTTAGTAAAAAGCGCTCTTAAAGGTTGTCTATATACCACCTTTAGCAGCGCTTTTTACTAAAAAGCGCTCTCTATTGACAACCTTTAGCAGCGCTTTTTAGTAAACAAAAAGCGCTGCTAAAACCTATAGCAGCGCCACCTACGGCAGCGCTTTTAAGCGCTTTTAAAGGCCAAAAAAAGCGCTCTCATAGGTCTTTTTTGGCGTAGTGTATATTGCAATTGATTGGTCTGTGCACTTGCGGATTCAACACATATCAGTGAATAACTATGATTTTGAGTGGAGTCACCATCCTGGTAAAGCTAATGTGCTGATAGATGCTTTTAGTAGAAAGTACTTGCATATGTCAGCATTGATGGTTAGAGACATGGACTTGATTAAGCAGTTCTAATATCTTAGTTGGTATGTGAGGTGACGACACGAAGTATTATATGTTGGGTATGCTGAGTTGACTAAGAATGTTCTGGACGAGATTAGAGAGGGCCAAAAATCAAATTTGGATTTTATTGACCAGTTAGTGTTGATCAATCAAAGTAAAGAGGTGGATTTCAGAATTGATGAGAATTGTGTTATAAGGTTCAGATATAGAGTATGTTTACTAGATTTTCTAGAGCTTAAGAATAAGCTTCTTACAGAAGGTCACAAAAGTGGGTTGATTATTCATTTCAGTGCTACATAGATATATCAGGACCTTAAGAAGATATTTTGGTGGTCAGGAAGGAAGAAGGATGTTGCTGAGTTCGTTTATTCTTGTTTGACGTGTCAAACGTCTAAGATTGATCATTAGAAACCATCTGGGTTGATGCAACCGTTAAGTATTTATGAGTAGAAATGGGATAGCATTTTGATAGACTTTGTGACTGAGCACAATGGGGGGAAGTGATTCTATTTGGGTCGTTGTTTATAGACTGAATAAATTGGCTTATTTCCTTCCGATAAAGACCAGTTATCCATTGCAAAAGTTAGAGGAGGTTTACATCAGCGAGATTATGAAGCTACGTGGTATTCCTTCGAGTATTGTGTCAGATAGAGATTTGAGGTTTACGTCAAGGTTCTTGCAGAGTTTGCAAGAAGTTTTGGGAACTAAATTGAGGTTGAGTTCTTCTTATTATATGCAGACGGATGGTCAGACAGAGAGGACTATCCAATCCTCAGAAGATATGTTGAGAGATTGTGCTTTAGAACAAGGAGGTAATTGGGATAGCTACATACAGTTGATGGAGTTCACGTATAACAACAGTTTCCATTCTAGTATTGGAATGGAACTATATGAGGCTTTGTAAGGAAGGAGGTGTAGGACTCCTTTGTGTTGATACAAATCAGGTGAGAGTGCAGTGATTGGACCTGAGATTTTTCAATAGACTACTGAGAAGATCAAGATGATTCAAGAGAATATGAAAGCTTCATAAAGTCGTTAGAAGAGTTACCTTGATAAGAGGAGAAAGGAACTTGTGTTCTAAGAGGGAGATCATGTATCCTTGAGAGTCACACCAATGGATGTTGTTTGTCGTGTGTTAAAGTGTCAAAATTTCATGTCTCGTTTTATTGGTCCATATTAGATCCTCCAGAGAGTAGGAGAGGTGGCCTATATGGTTGCATTACCACCATCTCTTTCAAATCTTCGTGACGCCTTTCATGTGTCGCAACTTCGGAAGTAAATTACTGATCCGTCTCATGTGATCCATTTGGATGACGTGCAAGTTAGAGAGAACTTGACTATTGAGGCATCACCATTTCGGATAGAGGATCATAACGTGGAGCACTTGCAAGGCAATGAGATTTCTTCGGTAAAAGTTGTATGGGGAGGACCTGCTAGTAGAAGTGTGACATGGGAGCTCGATAGTCGGATGAGAGAATATTATCCAGAGCTTTTTCCGTCAGGTAATTCTTTAGGGCGAAAATTCTATAAGTGGGAGAGAGTTACAACACCTAAAATTCAATTAATTTATTCAATTGAATTTTGTCGCTTTATTTAATAATTTAATTGATTTAATATGTTTTTAATTATTTATTTGATGATAATATATATTATGTGGTGTTTGGGGGTTATTAGAATTTTAATTAGTTTATTTAATTAAAATAGTAGAATATTAATTAAATAAATAGAAAATAACAAATAGTGAGATTTAGGTGGAAAATGGAATTATGAGAAATTATGGTGTAAGTGGTGAGAACATGAAATATTTGTAGGCTAAAATAGAATAATTAGTAATGCTGAAATTAGGTTAAATAAATAGATTATGTGATGAGATTAAGGGAGTTTTAGAAAGTTGAGAAATACGTGAGAAATTTAGAAAGAAGCCTTTGGAGAACAAGAGCAAGGGTTTGAGGAAGAGAAAGAGGAAGTCATAGCTAGAGTGCTTTTGTTGGAAATATGGGGTAGGGGACCACTCAATTAAGGGTGTTAATTTCATGAAAGGGTAGCGAGGACTCCTTAATCCTCCTCTAGGTTTTTCTCTTATTTTTCCATTGTTGATGTGTGTGAATTATTGGTTATGAAAATATGCATAATCTATTATGATTGAAGTTGTTGTGATGAAATCCGTGTTCCATGTTATGCTAGAATTTTCTCATGATAACTAGGTGTGAATATGTATGATGTTGTTGTTATTGGTGTGTTTTGGATTTCAAAATGTAATCTTGAATCATGACTAAATGATGAAATTAAATGTTAATCTATGTAAAATCGACTTGTTAATATGATATAATTATGCATGAATTGTTTCTGGTCGAATTTGGATGAATTGGAAGTGAAATTGGAGCTTTGAAGGTGTCTCAATGGCAGAAAAATGCATTATGCGTTCTGCCCAGGGGTGACGATCGTCACCTACGTGACGGGTAGCCCGTCAGCATGTTTGGGAAGGCTGATGTCCGTTAGCTGAGAGACGGGAAGACCGTCAGGATCTCTTGAGTGATGACAGACGAGGTTGAATGGTGACAGGAGATGTAAGGAGATGACAATCAGGTCGTCATCTTCATGATGGTCGTCATGGCCTAGAAACAGACCGTCTTGGTTGGGCGGTCAGTTTTGACACGCTGATTCATATTTCAGTGTTGTTTTTTGAACTCGATATTTATTTGATGTTGTTTTATGATGTTGATATGTTAGGGCTTGAATCAATATGCTCTAAATATTATCGAATAAGTATATGATTAATTGTTGACGAATTGTGAGCTTGCATAAATGTCGATATGCATTAGTGAGTTAATGTTGGTGAATGTTGTTGATGAATTAATATTATGCATAAATGACGTATGTGATGATTAATTGATGTTGTGAGTTATGGATGTATGTTGTGTTTGTCATGCGTGTATAAGTTATGCAATGGTGAGTCATAAGTGAGCATGGTCATGTATTTTGAATTCGTGGCCTTATTTGGTGTATAGTTGCACGTGTCATGCATCATGATGTACAGACTTAGGTCCAGTGGTAGGATCAGGAGCGAGTAGCCAATGCCTATGGTTTGATTAGTGAAGCGTTACTGATTTAGTGGTGGAGTCAGTAATGATTTTGACATGCTCTAGTCCATTGGTGGGATCGGGAGCGAGTAGACGACTTCCGTATAATGGGAGTGGTGAAGCGTTGCTGATTTAGTGGCGGAATCATTTTCAATTTGATGTGCTTTGTTCCATTTGTGGGATCGGGAGCGAGTTGGCAATATCAGTAACATACCTCTGATGTCCAATAAGTCGGTACCGATTTGCATGTAGAGTTGAGGTGGTGTACATTGCATATATATCTCTTAAATTTGAATGAATTAATAGTAATGATGTGATGTGTAATATTTTTGAATTGTGTTTTATTTGATGATGTATGAGTAATTGATGATGGATAGATGATTTTTGACGCGTGGGTGGTTGATGAATATGTGATGTTGTTGTGATTTAATGATGTAGATGTTTGTGATGTGTGTATACTTTTTTTACGTATTGCATCTCTATATTATTTGAGCGTGTTGTCACCCTTTTTTGTGGTGTGTGTGCCCCTTTGGAGTACAGACAATCAGGTACAAGAGTAGCCGCTTGAGTTAGAGGATGTTATCAATGCCTCTTTAGTTATTTATCATTGAGTCTAATATGTTAAATAGAGATGGGTTGTTCATTATTTATTTGTTTCATGCCTTACTTATGTTAAAGTTTTGTTATTAATTTGATGTTGAAGCCTATATGCCAACTTATTGATTTTCCGTTGCTGACTTTCAATGACTACGTTGTGTTGATGTTTTTATGCTATGGTGAAGCATGCGTGACACTCTGATCATAGAGTTTTATTTGAATTATTTTATTAATTGTCGAATCGGGGATTAGGATGTTACACCATGAACATTCAATCCTTGTAACCTCCTTTTCATTTAAGACGTAGCTAAAAATTGAGGTTAAAGTGATGCTCCAGTTCTATCGTACTAGAACTTATCAAAAAGAAATCCTACACAAGTGACAAACAGATAAAACTCATAAAAGAGAGCACGTATGATGCTCTTCACAAACTTACTTAAAACACCAAAACAAACTCAAATTAACCTATCAAACTTGCTAAATAAAAAAATAAAGTCAAGTGTTAAGGGCTTGAATCTATCATACATAGTGAATTATCAACCCTCAACTCAGTACCATATGACCATAGCAAACTATATTGCTTGCTATAGTCCATTTCAACAAGTTTTCTAGCAAGTTGCATACATCAACCTCACATCTTCCACCAACTCAATTAGCTTCATTTTGGTATTGCTCTTCAATTTATCAACAATCACTTTTGCAATCCAATATTCCTTGACACATTTATGGAAGAATTGAGTTCCACGTTTATGCTTGGGAAACAATGTTGTAAACATATATGTTGTAGTCTTATAACCTTGTTGTGTAACACTATGTAGTTATATTCTTCTTGTGCTTACAAACCACCATACACCTTTTTGCATCGTTTTTTATAAATCCAACCTTCCTACCATTCAAGACATTATGTTCTAGTATAGCATTCTTGAAATGCCTCAATGAGAAAAATTCTATTTCAACCTTGAAATTGAAATCCTTTGTAACTACATCTTCTTCATTGAGCCAAATCACATTAGGCTTATCCTCACAATTCTCATAATCTTCCCCACTATCTAGTTCATCAAAGATATACTCTTCTTATATGATATGTTCATTTCTTATATCTTGTGTGATAAAGATATTATGGGGTGGTTCACTGGTGGAAGCTCAATCAACATTTGAAATCTTGCTATGATCACCTACATTTGGATCAAAACGAAACCCTTCATCAAATCCAGTCATCCTCTCTTCCTTGCTATCATGAAAGTGTATACCTTTGACATATTCATCACTTGATTCACTAGAGTGATCAATATCCTCATCAAATTTCTTTCCCTTATTTTTCTCTCTAACCTGATCCATAGATGTGGAGTCACATGTAGAAGGTTTGAGCTCAATGTATATTTAGAGATCACACTTACTTTTCTCAACAAAACTAGATAGTGAACTGCATCCCCATTATTCCTAAAGGATTTTAGAACTTCTTCCGAACTACCACCTTCATGTTTCCACCACAGTTTCATTACCTCAACACAAAACTCTAAGATCATCCCCTTAATTAGATCACAAGCTTTAAAATAGAAACATAAATCAAGATTTTATCCATTATATGCATAAACCTACATACGTTCGTACCTTAACTTAGGGTCCTTTACAAAACAATCTTTGGTATATATACCATCTTAAATAAACACATGTCATGTACATAACACAAATGGGAAAGGTTAAATTTTGCATTAATGGCACAATAATATTGTACTTTGGTCAAATTCAGTACAAAAATACAATCAACATACAATAAACATATTACAAACAAAAAATAATTTTGCGTCGAATACATTCGATAACCTACATTACTATATTCAACTTTAGTAGAAGACAAAACCTACATATAAATTGAGGAAAAGAGAAATCCTAAATTATGAGTGAAAAAAGACATAACAAATTCAGGGAAACAAGCGGGACTACCCTGAACCGCAAAGTGCATAAATTATAATTTATTAATGTCTCAATGGTATCATCACATGCAACTTTCAATGTCCTTAACGAGTTGAAGGACCACAACAAAATGCAGGTTTAAATGCTTCATACGAGACTTAAAACGAGAATTAAGGTTTAGACGTGATAGAAGAGGAATGCTTCGTTCACGACTATGGTGGTTGATGATTTGGTATTATAAAGCTTTGAGCAACATGAATGGAATTGAGAGAGAAGTTTTGTAAAATAGAGGGATTTGAAATAAGTTAGGGTTCATAAATTTTTCTTTTTTAGCAATTATTATTTCAAAATAAAACAAATATTTATTATATTTAATTTCATATTTCATTATGAAATATAAAATAATCCAACAATGTTCATCGTATTGTCCCTCCATGCCAACTTCCATTAACGGAAATTAATTGAATTGGCCAATGAAAAATATTAAGAGGATGATTGTTTAAAATTTTTTGATGGAATGATAATGAATTTTAATATATTTAGGAGAACAAGTAATTATTTAACTCTTTTTCTTTTAATCTATAAGAGTATGCTCCGTTATCCATTGCTCATGTAAGATCTAAATATAGAAATAACTTTTGGAAGTGACCAAAACTCATTTATTTTTAATCTCAAACATGTATTCTAAGATTAGTACTTGATACATGAAAATTTCAATAAAAAGTTTATGACCATATCCTTAAACAATAAGTTATTCTTAGCAAATTTCAATAAAAAATTTATGATAGAATATGAAAATATCCTTAAACAACTTGACCATATTTCTCTTTAGCTGTGTATCCAGAAAGACTAATAGCTTATGAAATGGTGATGAACTCTTCAAATTAATTCATCCAAACATTCTTACAAATGCTTTTACTAATAGATAATCTCAAAGTGATACTTTTGCACTTCAATCTTGTTTAAAAAGAAAAAGGAGTAAAAAGTAAAACAGCTCTTTATATCATGAAAATTAATATGAAAAATACAATGTTGAATGACTCATCTTTTAGCTGAAAACAAAAATTAATACAACAGAAAAAGGATCAACAAAGGTTGCATGTTTAGTTTAGTCCACTAGAGACTGAAACCTTATTGATGACCTCCTCTTCCATTTCAACTAGTTGATTGCAGAACATTTCAACATCGGTTGCCTCTCGCTCGAACATGAACCTGAACTCTTTCCATTGGTACTGGCCAACACCGTCTTTCAAAACTGGACCAGTAACTTTTGCCAGCACATCGAACCCCTTGCGATCAACGGATGTTACGTAAGCATCCTTAATACAACACCAGAAGCTTTGTTAGTAGTTGTTCAGATTATATATTATGAGAACAAAAAACAAATTAAGTAGTAAGATAAGATTATACTACTTAGAATGATCAATGTTTCTTGCAGCCACAATAGTAAAAAAAATGCAAGTAACCAACTGAACAGTTGGGGTGTAAAGAAGAATCGAGATCATTAAGTTACCTTTGCATTGGCATTCATGTAAACAAAACATAAAAGCACGAGGGCTCTACGCCTAGTATCACTTTGGTTAATCCCATCAATCAACTTCGCTGAAAATGGAGCTAAACAAGAAAAATACGAGAGATGAATATTTTGTTACGCAAATAAGAGATAGTGGACTGATGCATTTCAAACCAGGTCTTCACCTAATAGATCAGCTTTGGACGTTCCTAAATCTTCAACATCCACGTCAAAAGTGCTTCCATGGCCATCAATAAATGTGCAAGATCTGAGCATTTAACTCTTATATTAGAGGGAACAAACGGTTCAGGTTTTAAAATTTTACACATAGTTAATGGTTGTCCTAATCATACTTCAATGGACGCGGGGAAAGTGCTCGGAATTAGGGGACAAGCCAACCTAGAAACTAGAAGCAGATATGCCCAGATATGTTTTTTGCATTCATATATGAAACAGCGCAATTCAAACAGAGTTAAACACTCAAGTTTCTACCTTGTTTTAAATCTATACACAGAATATCTTTCGGTGTCTCCCAATAGTTCCTGAAGATTATCACTTCGCAATGTACTGCTACCACTAGAACTTAGTACTCCAGAAACACTGTAACTGAACTCTTCAGTTGCTTTTTGCTCAGATAGTATGATTTCGTTAAGTTTTTCTGCAAGTGACTTTGCCTACACCAAGATCAATTAAGTGTCATTATCGAGAACAGGTCTATATTAATATACAACATTCTATTGTCACTTGCCAATGTCACTATGAAATATCCTTCTTACTATTATATCTTACTTGGTTGGAGGATAAGTTATAGGACTAATCCTTTCATTCGAAAAAGAAGATGGAGGATAAAAGTGAAAGTAAGGTTATGCATTTTAGAATAGGATCTATTGATTTATGTATTAAGAAATGAAACACGGACACAGACACCAATAATAATAATTTAAGAATACATTTAGGATTCAAATATATCTTCGATCTGAAATGTTGGCAAAATGATAAAAAGAAAGCATATGAAAAGATGTTTTAGCAATACCTTATCTTCTTTGAGAGGAAGAACATCCCCAGATAAAGCAACCCTTGCTGGTAACTGCAGCATGTGAATAGACTAATTAGCTTGTACCTTATTTCTTCTAATTATAAGAGAATCTGGAACAGTGCTGTCAATCGCAAATTGCAAAAAAATAGCAGTTTATTCATATTATGCTACACAACAGTGCTATAGCTGCTATTTGACAAGATTTTGACTAAATAGCATATCGCAGAAAATAGTGATCTGTTCAAATTCTGCTATACTAATGAGCTATAGCCGCTATATACCAACAACGGTCTGAAAGAAGGCACCATTTGGACAAAAGTCCTTTATTAGTGATTTCTTGGAGAACCAAGCAAAGGTGTACACAAATTGCATGATATTATTTTCGTTACGAAAAGAAAATATGTATATCCTACAGGCATACACAACCTTTTTCAATGATTTCAAGATGACTCCTAGTCGGCCTGGAAAGGGACTGGTCACAGCGAATGAACCACGCTCGTCAATGATTGTGTTCTGCATAAAACAAAAATCAAACTAGTCATACTGCAACTACCAAAAGTACTCAAATGATTTGTCAAGACCCAGTGTTGTTGATGGAAAACGGCGAAGTATGGCACAAAGCCAAAAAGCCACCATATAAGCATGCCATGGCCGGCATCTCTTCACAAACTGCCTATGGTGATTGCCAAAAAATACGCCACACCATTCCGCCATGGCCGGCATCTCTTCACAAATTGCCTATGGTGATTGCCACAAAATACGCCACACCATTCTGCCATGACCCCCCTTTTAATAACAGTGGTTAGCGCATCTAGGCCTATTCTTAAAAGTATAAATAAACATTAAAAAGGTAATATTCTAATTATTCCTTCTAGCCTCTGATAATAAATGCTAAAACTGGATGAACTTGCCGGGTCTACCTGATTGCTAGAACTTTTTTGTTTTTGCAAGAAACACTGATATGTCATAAAATGATCAATGAAGAGGAAAAAAATTAAAATCAAACATTAATTTTTCCCTGGAGTTTTCACCCCAATTTTAGGGAGACTCCAAATTGTCTTAGAGCAACACTATCTCTTTGATACTTCATACATGAGTGATAAATGACAGCATTTTACTCTAATATAATCCAATAGACCAAAAGGTCTTACACCAACTCTCCTCCACTCAGAGAGATGACTTTTAACTAAGAACGAAACCGTAAGAGCTCACACAGAACCCAAAACAGACAAATACCTCTGAAAAAGGATTCAGCAGACTTGAGGTCAAAACAGATACATTCATGTTAAACTTATTTATATCATCTTCACATTGAACACAAAAAAGAAGCAACTCTAAAAAAAGCAAATGGAGTGGCAAAAAATATACCATATTATGCAAATCATTTTCTGGCACCCAAAGGTATGGCTGTCCCTTTCTGAGTATGTACTTAACCTTAGATGTATGGATATCTCCTTTGCTGTTGAAATCATACAAAAGTAACAAACAAAGACCCCATTACAAACCGGCTAGTGCACATTTCAATCGGCAGTGGCCAGTGAGTTTGATGAAATCACGGTCTATCATCACAATTATTGCAAAAGCTACATTTTGGAGCTTCAACAAAATCAATCTCACCGTAAATTCGCCAAACTCACCGTCGATCTAAATATATACTTAATCAATAACAAAACATTCACACCCTACGTTCTAAATCTTAATAAGTATCATGGAATTGAACTACCACAAAAAATGAGAGAAAACAACAGAAAGTGTATGAAACAGTTTGGAGATTGTATGAAGTGTGTTACAATGTTATATAGGTTAAGATTTCTTACTCGTCCCCAACTAACTCCTAACCAATGTAGCACTGACACCTCTGAAAAAAAGTTTGTTTCTGTCCGTGTTAGTGTCCAAAACCGACACCGATACTTCTGATTACGTTTAAGTTAGTTATTTTTTCAAATTATTACCCGTGTCGGTATCAGTGTCGGTGTCGTGTTTCAGATGTCGGTGCTTCATAGCTCCTAAGTGATTATAAACAGATTGTAACTAACTCTCATCAGCTATTCAACAACCATATATAAAAAAAAAATACTTCAACAATAAGAAACAATAAAAAGCAAAAAAACTTTATGCAAAACTTCAAGTTGTGCAACGAGGTAAGGACAAAAGTGTACCTTCCTTTAGCATCTACTTTGATAGTATTAAGAGAACCTTGCCAGTTTGATGCCAATATATTCTGCATATAAGCGATTGCAGTAAAATCATGCATGAAATGAAATGAAACATTGCAGAAAATCAAAAATGGGAAAGAAGCTATGGAGTTGGAGGAGAAGAGAAGAGAAGGAGAAAGAACCTTGCATTTCTCCGCGAATGTTAAGACCGTTGTTTTGCTGCGTTTCATGGTTTTGCAGTGTGCACACCACCTGTTTGAGAAAACTACTATTGGTGTTGGGGAATAAGGGCTGTTGAGAAAACTACTAAATTATAATTTTATAACATTTCAATTAACTTTTTCTTTTAAAATCTCTAAGAATAATAAGTTCATATTTTCAACTTCTAACACCACTAATTCTTTTATTTTGTTATTTCTCTTGAATTTGTGTGTTTTCTTGGTAAGATTTTATTTTGATTTGTGTTTAATGTATAACCTTTAAAAATTGTCATTTTCATAAAATAAAAAATAAATATTTTTTTATCTTAAGATTTGATTTTAATACTATTTTATAATGAAATAAGTTATAAAAGAAATTAAATTTTATTTTGCTAGTTATTCTAATAATATTTTAAATATATATATCATCTCTATTTTTTTACCATGTAAATTATTTTTATATATTTAATAATTATATATCTTATCAAGTCAATTTATAAATTTTAAATTAAAAATATTTTTAAATATTTTTAATTTAATTGATAAACAAAATAGTAACTAATACCACCGAAAAGTAAACGCACTTTAACAATCTTGATATTGTCTCGTGATATATTATAGATTACTTTATGCCGAAATGACAAAATTGAAGAATTGAAGAATTTAAATTTAGAGAACAGTGAATGAATGATTTATTAATAATAAGCTTTTTAAATTTTAAAAATAAAATTGAACTCAATTATCTATTAAACATAAAAATCACTCTATCAATTTATTATTATATTTTTAATAGATGGATATTCATCCATAAAAATATATTAAAATTATACATTTTTAATGGATGATTATATTTTAGTTGATGAATGTCTTTTAATAAAGTTAGAGTTTTAATGGGTGAATACATTTTTTATAGAAATAAAATAGAATAGTTTTTTTAAACGCAGTAACCTAGTATTGAATTGATGGCGTTAATCTCTGATATTGTGGTGTGGGGTTGACTCTGAAATGTTAGTACTCTAATACCTAAGTCAGTTTAGAGTATAAGATGAGTATAGTAAAAAATGAGAATCATAAGTGTGTATCTTAAATCTCACGTGTGTTGACTTTATATGTTGGATTATTTTGATTGGACATGCATCAAGTTGGCATTTGCTCTAGGCCTTTTGGTCGGCCAGAAACAATTGCTCCTAAGGTTTTTCCATATGAAAACCATTCGGGGAAGTCTTCGAAGTCGTGGTCGGCCTGTTAGCAGTGATGTCCGACCTTGGGGAGAAGTGGGAATGCTTTGGATCATTTAAGAAATTAGTGAGGGACATGTGCATTAAATGTTTTCCCATCATTAAAATGTTTCTTTGATTTTTCTTCATGTGTAGCTTTAGGTGATCAACTTAGGGTATTAAGCCGCCTCCTAGTGTACTTGAGTTTGTTTACATTCCCTAGGAGAAATCCAATTGTTGTTCTTGTAATTCTCACTCACGTTGAAACTTGTCTATTGATTGCCTTCATCTATATATAAGGTTTTTCGAGTTTTAAGAGAACTTTTCACTTCCATTGAAAATCAATTTCTACTTGAGAACGTTTTTTCCTTCTTCTTCTCTTGGAGTATTTCTCAAGCTAATATATATTTTCTTAACAAAGATTTCATTCTTCCATTTAAACTTTGTCTTTCTCGTTAAGTTTGGCTTCTCCGAGGTACCCTATTTACCTTAAACATTTCTATATCTTCAAATTTCCTTTATCATAGTCAATATGAATGATAGCCCCATAAGTTTGTCTAGCAGTTCTAAGAGTGATGATTCCTCTCCCTTGGTTAGGGCATAAATACCTTTTAGTCTAATGATGATGCTCTCTAGGGACTCTACGGATGAGAAACCTTCCTCTAGTAATTCTTCTTTCGATACTCTCTTCTCTGATGACGATGCAGAAGATGATCGTCCAGTCACCTTTGTGCTCAGCTCCTCTCAAGTTGCGGGAACTTTGACTTCTCATGCTTTGATGACTCCAAAAAGGAAGGTTGTTATTCTAAATAGGGAGGATGTTAAAGATTACGTAAAAGCTTATCAAAAAGCTTGTGATTGAGATCCAAGTGATGAAGATATCAAGGATCGTATAGAACGTGAAGCACGGTCGAATGGAGTTGGATGGCTTAAACCCTTCAAGATCTTTAAGGTTGATGAGTTGTCCTTGAAAAGAGCTACGTTGGTCGAGTCGGTCGACGAAATCAAATACAACGGAATAGATTCATAGATAGTGGGGACCCCCTACATTTTAAGTGATCAGACGACCGTATGTGCGACCAACATCACAATCGGTTGTCCTTCTGATTGGTCGATCCTTCCATTAGATCCGGAAAAAAGAATATGTAGCACCTTTGAAGGGTGTTTTATCCCTTTTTATGAGTGTTTGTTCACCAAGATAAACCTTTGGTTGCCTATGACTGAATTTGAGATGGAAGTGTTGAAGTACCTGAAGGTTGCACCTCTCAGTTTCAACCGTGTTCTTGGGCTTTCCTAAAGGTGTTCCAATTTCAGGTCGAGCATAGGTCTTGGAAACCCTCATACTGGTTACTCTTCAATCTATTCACAATACTACATATTTCTCAGTATAATATCTGAGATCAGGGACTTATTTAGCTACATAAGTATGTTCCCTTGTTCGGCCCTTTCTCTGAAGACTGAGGTGACTTCTTAGGGTACTTTGTGCTGGTGAGGCCATGTAATTGAGCATGTAAACAAACCTGGCCCCATTAAAGTGTCTTCTTCCTATCAGAGGCCGATATCCATGCCATTATGAGTGTGGTCAGTCGTCAAGAGAGGAAAGAGATCTTTGATGAGGATAAAGTATTTTTTTGACATATTATTTTGTACTTACAGATAAGATGGATGCCTTATAAAAAGTCTACGTTATTTCCGCTGCTCAGGGTGTCAAACTTAGTCCCCCTACTTGGGTTGTTACTCCTCCTCCTACAACACCAGTTGCATCTGCTGGTAATGAGGTTTCCTCGGTCGCCCCTGGACTTGACCAACCTCTACTTGCCAATGTTGCTCTAATTGTGGAAGATCAGCCTCGGTTTCCTACTGCTATGGAGAAGAGAGACCGGGATCAAGATCAAAGCCCCCTTTTAGAGGAAGATTCTTCTAAGCAAGATTGTTCGTTTGGGATTTGTGCTTCTATATCAGACACCCTATTCTCTAATTAACTGCCATACTACCTGCTCAGATTCCTCGTACTCCCGAGGAAGCCTTTACTGCTATGTCTGAGGAGGATCTGATTTACCTTCATAATCTTCCTGAGGCTGATAAAATGGAGCTTTTTTCATAGGCTAGCTTCTACCCCTACCAAGCAACCTCTCTATTTTCTCTTGTTGTTGATGGTCGAGGTAATGTCCTAGCCATGGCTAGTCCTTCCAAGGATGGGGATACATGGAAGGGAAAATGTGAAGATATGGAGCATAAATGCTCCAAGATTCAGGAGAAGATGCCCGCTCTCCGGAAAAATGTTTGTTGTATAGAGATGTTCCAGGAGGAGGCGGGGATTCATGGATCCCCTTCTACTTTGGTCGCCATAATTGTTGAGTTTGAGTCTTCTATATAGGTTGAAAAGAATCATCATAAGGAAACAACCTCCACTTCTACGAAGGCGAAGTCCCAGGTTGAGGAGACTGTTAAGTCCCTTTAGGAGGAGACCTCATATGATGAATACCAAAATGCTCATGATGACTAAGTGGTTTACTGAGAAATAAATTAAATTAGTCCCTTTAACAAACTCTGACTAATGTGTACGGGGATTTTGATCAGGCGGCCAACCATGTGAAAATGCATTGCCCATGCATCTCCATTCCTTGCACATAACTGGACATGTTCAAGACTATTCGGGGCGGAGCTTTGGTGGATAACTGTGATGCAGCGTCTCAAAATGAGGAGGCTTAGATTTCTTATTTTTATCCTTTTTTATCTGTAATGATAGCAGGGTGGTATGCCTTTGTAGATATAACAATATTTATACATTTACCTTTTCGTTTAATGCTTTTATTTCTAACCTTATGCATGATATGCTTTATTTAACTTCGTTGTGGTCTTCCAACTTTGTTATAACTAATTGATGGCTTATGTCACCATTGTGTTTGAGCTTGATTATCATCTCTAAACATTTGGGCTTGCTCGTCGTCTTCTTACTGACGAAACGACGATGTTTGGGGTGCTTACGTATTATGTAGTCTCGACGAGGGGGTTATAAACTGATGTCATTCTTCAACGTCACTAAGAATCGTCCCCGGCCAAATGTAGGGTTCTTATCCATGCCCCCAAGTTTTTCTCATTTGGAATGGACGCCTTTGAGTTCCATCTTCTACGCTCTTTGAGTATCTAGTTCCTAAAAGGGAGTACGCCAACTACGCTTTTAAGCGTGTTCACCAAGTATGGAACTTTCACCAAAGGTGTGGCCTCTGTTGTCCTGCAGAGGATTATAATAACATATGTATCTTCTATATTTATGAAGATTAACATATTACTTATTTAAATTTCACAAAACCTCGAAGAATAATTATCTCATTGAGGAGACCGTGAATTGAAAAGAAATTACGGGGATGCATCCCTCGGCCGGATTCTCTTTGTAATGATATATGTCCTGGTAGGCTGCAGGCGTGGTCCTCTTTTTTGGATGCCCATCGTTCAAAATGTCTCTTCCACTTCCCTTTACTCGAGGGGTCTTGTTGGGCGACCAATGTCTTAGTGGCTAGCTTAGTTTTCCATCACTTATAATGGTTTGGTCACCTCTAAGTGAATTCTCTCGAGTGGCTTTTATAAACAGTCAACTGGGTTGTCTACAAGTTTGTCGATAATCACGACCAAATATGAGTCTTTCCGATTTGCTCTATTAAGACTAGTGTAGTCTACACACATTCTTCACTTTCCAGAGGCTTTCTTCACCTGAACGAGGTTGGAAAGACACTTCATGTATTTCTCCTCGAAGATGAATCTTGCATCTAGTAAGCCTTCACTATGCTCATGGTAGTTTTTCCTTCATTTTCGCGCGTATCTAGATTGGGCATATCAACTTTCTCGTGACCATCTTCCTTTACAGTTGTCACGCCGCGAAAAATACAGAGTCGTCACCGGATTTTATTTATTCCAAAGGAAAGGGAAAATAGCGATAAAACTCCAAGAGAATGGTCTTCGCAACCAAAAGCAGATTCGGAAGTCGATTATGCAAAGGGGATGTATTAGCACCCCTCACATCTGTTGTACTCAACGGAAACCACTTGCTTGTTCTTCTTGCGTATAGATATTGTTTATCTGCAGGTTACTTGCTATCGATTAATTAGAGAAATAAGATAGGAAAATAAAATATAATGTGAAAAGAAAATGGGAAATAATTATTAGTGTGCACGCCAAGGTTTCGAACCCTTGTGCCTGCGTATCCTCATTCATGCAATAAGGAAGTCAGAGCTTCGTAGTTCCGAACATAAAATAGAGTGTTTGTTGTTTGTTTTTAATGGACAGTGTTAATGTTCGCGTTCTAGTAGTTAACTTTGCTTGTATGCTCACTTCATGGGAGGCTTAAGTGTTTGTTTGTTTACGGTAGAATGGAAGCACTTGGATCACATTCTAGCAGTTAAACATTAGTTGTTTTCTCACGTATGAGAGGCTTTAAGCTTCGTTCACGATAGAATGGAAGTAACACGCCCTTTCTAAAAAGGAAGGTTTTTAAAGCCCTAAGGCGGAAAATTAATTTCATTGGTTGTGGTTGATTTTAGTACAGAGACAAGTATCAGATCACAAGCTATGTACGGTCGATAATCTAAATACTCGGAAGTTGAGATGACAGTTGCATCCTAACCACTCTTTTTCACCCAAAAGGGTTTTTGTTTGTGAAATGATTTGACGAGTTTAGTCATTGCTACTTAGAGGGAGACAGGTATCTAACCTTTGGCTAAGTACGACCAACAATCAGAATACTCAGAAGTTGATAGGACAATGGCATCCTAGCCACTCCTTTTCTCTCTCAGCGCACTAAATTGAACTCATTTTATTCTTAAGCGTTTTTGGGTAGGAAGTCAAGCATCGGGCCACAAGCTAGGTGCGACCGACAACCCAAGTACTTGAGTGTTATGAACAAGTATGTACACCCCACTTTTGCATTCTAGTTTATTGAGAAAAGGTTTTGAAAAGGCACTTGATGTTGGATCAAGCGTTTGGAATTATTGCAAAAAAGTGTGTGAGGAATGGAGATAGAGATAGGTTGAGAAGATATGGTATGAGAGGATGAGAAGTGTGATAGATGAGATACTTGACGTTGGATCAAGCACTCGCATTGCTTTAAGTGAATTTGATTTGGAAAACACTTGATGTTAGATCAAGTGTGCTTTTTGTCTTTTGGAAAGTGTCTTTTTATCGTTTGATTTTATCTTTTTTAGCTAGCATGCATTGAAAGCGTTAAAAGAAAGATAAACCTAAGTTATCACACTTTCACGGGGAGGGGGGCATATGACCCACAATGGGGGGATGGCACCAAACAATACAAGCAATGATAATGGGATTAATATAAGTTACAATCCAAGAACCATGCCTAAAACAATCAAGTGGCATGGTATCCTCACATTTAAACAACCAATACAAGGCAAATGATAAGCAATGGTGATAATGGGAATATAACTTATCTTAAACTTGAAGTCACATGATTCATGACAAACACACAAGGCAAGTGGAGTTAGTCTGGAATCAAGGTTGAATAGAAAACATCAAATGTAAACTCATTCAAATATCAACTCAAATGAGAATGGATAAATATGGACAAATATCAAAGATGAATCTCATGATCATGATGAAAGAAGTGACATACACAAGGCATACACCAAACAAATTGAAATGACATTTTCAATTTACAAGATAACCACAAACCAATGGACAATTAAATGGAATTAACCTAAGGTTCAAAAATCATCTAAACATGGCATACATGAATCAAGTTAACAAAGGGAGATTAACACGGCTAATCAACTCATACCACATTCTATCCTAATCAAAACATGAACATGTTAACCATAGGGCAATAGACAAATTGAATGAAAGTTAACCTAATGGACAAAACATGGGAAAATCGACATTTAAACATGTTATTCAATCATGAATTAGATCAACAAAATGAATTAGCATGGATTATCAAACTCTAATGACAAATTATACTAATCATGGCAAGATTAATCAATGTGAAATTAAATTCTAACAATTCAAAATATAATTAAAGAAATGATTTTAACCTAATAAATTCCTAATTAAACTATATTATATCATATGATCAAAAATCAATTCAACCTAATTCTAACATTAACAACATATTTATGCACAAAAATAAAAAATCAGAAACAAGATTAATCATAAAATAATTAGTTAAGATAATTTAAAATAAATTAAATTGGGATTAAGGCATTAACATGACTTAAGTCAAGGGGTGTGGGCAATGATTGGGGTATTGATAGAAACTAATTGGGCTTGAGCCAAAGCTTCAAACAATTAACACGGGTCTTATCTTCATGGCCATATCCATGCAACAAAACACCAGGTCAAAAATGCCCAGCGTGTGAACTCCTCAAGAACTCGATTCAACCTTGTCTTCAACACGCGCAATCAAACACATATACACTAAGGAAAATTTAAGAACTCACTTCAACCTCTCACTTTGATTTCGTGCCCCCAACATGTAAACATCATGAATTCATTTCCCAAACTCAATTGAAGAATCAAGAGCAAAATAATTGAATCCATGTGTAAACTCATCATCAAATTGAATTCGTCAAATGCTTGTTTTTGCATGCGTATGAAACAGATCGAAGGAAGAAAAACAACATACCAGATTCACATTCTGATGCAATGGCTCGGGTAATGAATTCCTCTCCTCTTCCTTGCTTCGATCTTCCCTGTTCAAGCCTTCTTATTCTCTATTTGTATTATTGTTGTTTTGTTCGTGTTGTGGTTCTTCATGAGAGAACAATTAGGAGGATTTGGAGGAGTGAAGAGATTGAAACAGAGTGAATCAGAGATTTTGTTAAGAGTAAAAAATCGTGGGAATTAGGCTCCAAGAGAGCTTGGCCAGAGAGGCTGAGGAACAAGCTAGGAAAGAAGCAAAAGAGAAAGCACGCCGAGAAGAAGAACATCGGATCAGGAAGATGAAGAGAAGGTTGTTGCTGAAGCTGCTGCTGCTGAAGCTGAGGCAAAAGCTAAAGCCAAAGCTGAAGAAGTAACTTGTATTACTGTAGAAGAATCTGCCAAGGCCAAAGTTGATGCTCTGACTCAGGGGGAGCACTCCAACTCTAGGTTCGTCCCTCTGGTCTTGAAGACTCTGGAGGAACTGCAAAAGGAACAACAAGTGGTTCGGGGTAGGTTGGATCAACAGGATTCTGTCAACAACAACATTCAGAACATGTTGTCTCAACTACTCCAACGGATGCCTCCGCCCCCAAACCCTTAGGCACCTAGGCTATTTGTTTGTTGCTTTTTCTTCTTTGATGTCTTTATTTTCTTTCTGATCTAATGTTGCCTATCTGTACCTGCTCTCTTGTTCTCTACTTTATCAATATCAATTTTTTTGCCGTCTTTTTTATTCTGACAAAAAGGGGGAGAACTAAAACAAGCTCTGATGGAAACATAACTAAAACCTCTCAAGGCACTGCAAACATTAATAAAAATTATTGTTAAACCAATGACTAAAGATATGCAGAAAAATAGCTAAAGTACTAAACCAAGTCCGGTAAGAACTTATGATTTATCTAAGGATCTAACTCAAGGGGAGTCCCCTTCATTATCTAATCTGAGATTTTTACTGTATTGTTTCACCTCTCTCTGTATTGTTTTGTCATCATCAAAAAGGGGGAGATTGTAAGAACAAAGTTGGTTCTACAATATATCTCCGAGGGTTTGATGATAACAAAGGATGAAACAAAAATGGTACCCTAACGAAAAATTTTCTTAAGTATGCAGGACTCTGATCAAACTATCTGAAAGATGAATCATCAGATACACAATCCAGTGCTTAGATGCTACTCAGAGAAAACACGCTCAGAAGGTTCCGACTCTGATCAACGCAGGAACCAGCAAAGCCAAAAAGAAGTCAGAAACTCTGTTAAAGAAGAATGAATCCAGACTCTGAATCTGAAGAAGTCAAGATTATAGAGAAACTCTGATTTGGTCAGACAGAAGCAACCTCTAAAGACGAACTTTGATTAACAAGACTCTGAATAAAGATTCACCAGCTCAGAACGCGTAACTATGAAGAAATCTGTTTTTAGAAAGAAACTATTTCTAGAAGGAAATTATGACGCGCCCAAAAACAGTTTTAGAAAGAAACAAGGAGAGTAATGGCAATAATCATTCTTCAGTGACCAAGATCCTGTCATCACCAACGGTCCTCTCAAACTCCCTATATAAAGGACGGAATGCATCATAAGAAAAAAAACACCTGAGACACACAAGAATACAATTTCTCAATCATCCTCTCTTACTCTTTCACGAGTTATTGCTTTTACGTGAAAACTGTTGCTCTTATATTTCTGTAATATTTGCTTGTTATTAGAAGCACTGTGCATTACAAATCTTATCCTAGATAATTCCTCAAGTGACTTTGTGCAGTCTGAATACTTGAGAGGACTAATGGATTATTCTCTTAGACAGTTGTTTGTGTAATCTTTCAAGATTAGTGGATTAAGTCCTATTTGAAGGCGAAATCACCTTGGCCAGGTGGACTGGAGTAGCTTTGAGTTTCAAGTGAACCAGTATAAAATTCTGTGTCAATTTATTTTTACTTTGTGTGTCTAAACGATCAAAAAGTTTTATTTTCTAAAACAATTCAAACCCTCTTTCTTGTTTTTCTCTACCTTCAGATACCGAAGCATATTTGGCCATCTACGAAGTGCATAGTGGGGCCTGTGGCGCCCACCAAGCAGACCATAAAATGAAATGGTTGTTGTTCTGACAAGGGGTTTACTAGCCTAGCATGTTGAAAGATTGCATCGAGTTTGTCAAAGGATGTCAGGAATGTCAAAGGCACACGGGTATCCAACATATGTCGGCAAGTGAGTTGCATGCCATTATCAAACCATGAACCTTTAGGGGGTGGGCTTTAGACATCATTGGAGAAATTCGACCGGCTTTGTCGAAGCAATAAAAGTTTATCTTAGTCGGGATAGACTACTTCACCAAATGGGTCGAAGTTATCCCTCTGGTAAAGGTGGACCAAGAGGCGGTGATCGAATTCATTCAGAAGCACATCATGTATAGGTTTGGTATCCCAGAAACCATCACGACGGATCAAGGGTCAGTTTTCGTGGGACAAAAGATGTAGGAATTTGCCAGCAAGACATGTTTCAGATTAGTTACCTCCATACCTTACTATGCGCAAGCGAATGTCCAGGTAGAAGCAACCAACAAAGTAATAATAAGTCTGATTAAGAAGCACGTTTGTAAAAAGCCAAAGAATTGGCACAAGACTTTGGACCAAATTCTATGGGTGTGTCGAATGTCCCCCAAAGAGGCGACGAATTCGATGCCATTTCGACTAACGTTTGGTCACGATGCCATATTACCGACGAAGATATATTTACAGTCCGTCAGAGTCCGCCTCCAAAATGATCTTCAGCCAGAGCAATACTGGAACATGATGTACGACGAGTTGGCTGATTTAGACGAAGAAAGGTTGGTTGCGATCAAAATGCTGATCTGGAAGAAGGAGCGCGTAGCTAAGGTCTACAATAGAAAAATAAAGGGAAAAACCTTTGTTGATAATGATTACGTGTGGAAAGTAATTTTGCCCATGGATCGTCGGGATCGAACCCTAGGTAAGTTGTCACCAAAATGGGAAGGACCATATCGAGTAACTCAGACATATAGTAATAATGCGTATAAAATCAAAGAACTTGGTGGGGATCAAAGGGTCTTGAGAGTAAATGGGAAATATCTGAAGAAATATAAACATATGCTACAGGAAGTACAAATCCAAACATAAGTTTCATTAATTGTTGAAAAGTGTCCCAGGGGGACATTACAAAAATGGTCGACCTACCTACAATAATTGAAGAGAAATTTAAATGGGGAACTTAGATTTGAAATCCTCAAACGCGACCATCTCATCCTTAATCCTATTATCCAGAGAGATTTTCTTCCCGCGTAGATACTTGATATCGGCTTCAATTTTATGGGCTCTCTCCCCATGAGACACCTCTCTCATGACCTTATTGTCGATTGCCTCCTACTCTGGGATCCCTTCGTCCGTCTCCAAAGAAGCCTTTTGCGCTTCCATTTCGACAATCTTTTTGTGAAGCTCCGTGATTTGGGCTTGGTAATCATAGATTTGCTGATCAAAGACTTCCCCCTAACGAAGACACTTTTCTTTCTTGTGTTCGAACTTATCAAGTTCCTGATCACAAGCCTCACTGGAGTCCCATTAGATCTTCGCCTCGTTAAGTTTCATGTTTATTTGGAAGTCAAAATTTTGTCGGAGGTTCAAGTCCTTGGTGAATTGAGTGAAGAAAGCCTTGAACTTGACAAAATACTTCACCATTGAGGTTGAAAGGTCCCGAAGGGCCAGAGAGTCAAGAAATTTGAAGATATCACAAGCGACCTCCCCATGTTTTTTAAGAGCATCCAAAAATCTATCATCGTAGAGTGACGCTTTCAGCTGCTGAAGGATGAAGACAACCTCGACATGAAGCTCTGAGGAATCACCGACAGCAGTTGATGAAGGTGGTGCGTCAGTCGACAATCGACGAATTTGTTGAAGTTTTCTTAAAGCCTCTACAGGATTCCGGTGTTTGATGAGCCTTATGTCATCCGAAGTCGGAAGGTTGACCATCGCATTTTCGTCAGCCACGTTTGCATTTAGAGGTGTCTGAGAAGCAGGAGGTTGAGAGGCCATAGGAGAATCAGGTTGAAATTCAGCTTGTTGTTATGGGCTTAAGGCAACATCGGTGGGGGGATGTTTAGTCGAATCCCTGACTTCGGTCTCGACCTCAATGGGGGAGCCCACTGGTCCCTGAAAAAATACAAGTGTTAGATCACAAAGCAAAAAGAATCCCATGTATGGGGAGAGAAGTATGAGCCAGTACTTGGAGATCGACAGGAGGCGAAGCAGTAGGAGTCCTTTCTGAATCCCCAGGGGTGAGAACCTCTTCGACTTCTTTTTGGATGGTCGAGGAAGCCCTCAGAGCCACCTTGGTCGGAGTTTTTTGGGCCGGAGCCTTCTTCCGCCGCGTAGGAGTGGGTGGAGCTTTCGACAGGGAGAAAATGTGGGAGTGTGCACTCCCTTATGAATCTTCGTCTTCCGCCACATGCACCTCTTCAGACACCTGAATATGGAGACATATAAAGTAGTGGTTAAGGAGAAAATGTTTTAGCAGAAAATTGGTTCGCAAAAAGAATGAGTCATACCTGTGGAGGAGGGGTCGAAGGCACCCGTTGCTTTTTCAAAGGTCTCGTCAGAGGCGGTTGAGCAACCCTTTTTCGACCATAAACAACAAAAAACCGTCAGATTGGCAGCACACCAAATAAATAAAATTAAGTCAGTGTACATGTACCTTTTTAGGGGCTTCGTCAACGACAGTCTTTTGGATTTTTGGGTCGGGAGACATAAGTGAGTTAAGCAATTAAGAGTCCATGGATAACCATGGATACAAAGGGTGCTAACACCTTCCCTTTGTATAATGTACCTCCCGAACTCAAAATCTAATCAAGGTCTTTCCTGTTCTTTTCCGCCTTTCCTTATTGGATAAAAGAAAAGTCGGTGGCGACTCTTGCTATCCGCAACATTGCTTTTCAAAGCAAAAACACAAAGTCAGTTCACCGTATCACAGAACTGGCGACTCTGCTGGGGAATCTTAAAAAGAGAGGTTACCTTAAAGATAAGATCACTTATGTTTTCGAATTGTTTCTTTGTCTGATTTACTTTTAAGGGATTGTTTGGGTATTCTATGCTTGAGTGAAAGATCCTGCATCCGGATCTAGTGTACCTTAGGTAAGTAGCAAGAGATCATCGCAACTGTCCGGCGTATACTGGAATGGTTAAAATGATGGCTACGGTTAATGTGACACTTTGGATGTCCTGATGTTCCTCATGTTTACTTGAGGAAAAATTTGGCGTCTGCGTGGTGTCATTAAAGCATTAACCAAACCTTTAGAACCCTAATTGACTCATCCTAGCCATTAGAAAGTAGTGAGATAACTGACTTCGGTTCCGACTGAGGTTGCTTGATACTCGATACTACACTCTTTGAGATTAGACTTTATAGAAATTTTGGTCAACCGCTTGGTGTTGCACTGAAGTGGACTTAAGGAAAGGTCAATGATTTGAGATCCTTCTAGAACCCGGTTACTATTCTAGGACAGGTTGAACCAACCAAACTTTAATGGGGAGGGTACTTACCTATGGAACTCATGCAAGCCTTAAAACCTAGGAATGATTGTGGTGTGACTTGTTTATGCTTGTTACTTACTTGACATCATAACATCATAACATCATGACATCATGGCATTGTACTAACCATTTCGATGACTTAGGGATTTAACTTTGCTCTGTTTTGTAGGGCTATGGCTTCCAGGAAGACCATCCGGATCAATTTTGTAGCGACCTCTCCTCAACTCAAGGATTTAGTGTCGGAACTTCCCGATCATGCTCAGTTCATCAAGAACATGGTTATCTCCTCAATTTAGTTACCACCGGTTTCAAGGAAGATATGATGAGAGTTCTATTCCAGTTCTTCGATCCTAAACATCATTGCTTCACCTTCCCAGATTATCAGTTGGTACCCACATTAGAAGAATTTTCTAGGTTGCTTGGGATACCTATCCTTGATCAAACACCTTTCAGTGGTTTAGAAAAGATTCCGAGGTCTGAAGAGGTTGTCGCGGCTTTACACATGACAAAGTCCGACATTGAAACTAATTGGGTAAAAAGAAGTGAAGTTAAGGGTTTACTTGCCAAATTTCTGATAAATAAGGCCCGAGAATTCCTAAAAGCTAGGAGTGTCCACGCTTTCGAAGATGGTCTAGCATTACTAATCTATGGTTTGGTGCTATTTCCTAATCCGGATTAATTCATAGACATGAATGTTGTTAAGATATTTCTCACTCATAACCTTGTGCCCACCTTGCTTGGAGACATTTTGCATTCCCTTCACACTCGTACTATGAAAAGGCAAGGGACTCTCATGTGCTGCGTACCTTTATTATCTAGGTGGTTTATTTCGCACCTTCCTCAATCAGTCTTGAAGAATGAGCAAAATTTGAAATGGTCTCAAAGGATAATACCGCTCTCCCATTCAGACATCCATTGGTGTCCCCAACCCAAAGAAAATGTTATCATCATTGACCGTTGTGGAGAATTCTCTAACGTACCACTCCTGGGGATAAGAGGAGGTATTACTTATAATCCTGC
The DNA here is from genome assembly GCF_024323335.1 of Lathyrus oleraceus. NCBI lineage: Eukaryota > Viridiplantae > Streptophyta > Magnoliopsida > Fabales > Fabaceae > Lathyrus > Lathyrus oleraceus. The sequence goes on from NC_066581.1 coordinate 480,868,267, forward strand.
TTTAGCCCTACGTCAGTTTGGTTATGCTCGAAGAGATGGTCCACATGAAATAATTATCCAAGGCACTGTGTTTGACTATGACAACGATTCTCAAGGTCTCCGTCAAAGGTTTGTACGAGCTTGGGGCATGGTGAAAAGAAGTACTTTAGGACAGAAAAACTCTATTCCTATGGAACCTTATCTCAGATGGGTACGCGCCAGAGCTCGTGAGCTTATCATGCCATACCTTGCAATCGGACCTTTGATTATTGAACCAAAAGTTGAAGGAGGTACCCCTCAGATCATTCCTTATCCAGATATGCCTACCAATGTTAAAGAATTGAAGAAATCTTGGATCCAGTTGAGAGAGGAAAGGGATACTTTTGAAGCTCAGTTCTGTGCTGAAAGGAAGAAAGTATTAGAGCTCACCAGCCAACTTAATGAGGAACGAAGTCTCAATGCATATCTCCGCCCAAAAAGAAGTCGTCCCTGGGAGACTTGAACTTTCATTTTTTCTTGTTATGAACATTGATTAAAGAAATTATTAATAAAAGTTCCCCTTTTTGGTGATTTACGCAAAGTTAAATTCCAAAAGTCCTTGAAAACATTTCATACATTGCATAGCATAATATAACATTGCATAACAGGTACTCTAAAGGATCAATGTTCTCACGGTCTTCCTCTCAAACAGAAAAATGGCCCTCGAACAAACTGTTAAGGATCTCCAGGCTCAGAATGCTCAATTCCAGGAGATGATCTTGAACTTATCCAAGGGGCAGGAGGAACTGAAGACTCTATTGCTCGAGAAGAAGAAGGACAAGAAATCTGTGAGTTACATTAACCCGGGAAGAAGGCTTAAAGGACAGGCTCCAGGAGTCAAGATTGGAATTCCGAAGGATAAAGAAGATGAGACAGAAAATGATTCGGAAGATGAGAATGCTGATCCCTTCAACCCTGAGGACGACTATGAAAATTATGAAAATGAACAGTACTCTCCGAAAGATGATAAGTATAAGTTGCTGGAAGAACGCATGCTAGCTATGGAGGGTCAAAAGGCGCCCAGTCTGGATTTCGAAAGCTTAGGTCTGGTCTCTGATGTGGCCATTCCTCGCAAATTCAAGGTCCCCTCTTTCACTAAGTATGATGGTGCGTCTTGTCCTCAGATGCATCTGAGAGCTTATGTGAGAAAGATCCAACTGTATACCACTGATAGGAAGTTATGGATCCATTTCTTCCAAGAGAGTCTGTCTGGCACACAGTTAGAGTGGTATTATCAGCTCAAGAGCTCTAACATCCGCACCTGGACTGATTTAGCGACAACTTTCTACAAGCACTACCGGTATAATTTTGAATTAGCGCTTACTCGGCTACAGCTGCAGAATATGACTATGGGCTCTAAAGAAAGCTTCAAAGAATATGCTCAAAAATGGAGAGACTTGGCTGGCAGAGTCAAACCCCCTATGACTGATCGAGAATTAGTGGACATGTTCATGGGTACACTGACTGGCCCATTCTACAGCCATCTATTGGGAAGTTCCTCATCGGGTTTCACTGAACTTATATTGACGGGTGAACATGTTGAAAGCGACATTCGAAGTGGAAAGATACAGGCGGCTACCTCTGCAAGCACCAAAAAGTCCTATCAGGGGAAGAATGAATCAAATGCTGTGTACGGTCAAATGGGTCATAACAAGAAAAATCGTGACCATACTGTTGGAGCAGTTACGATTGCAGCACCGCCATCTCAAAACTTCCAACACAGACAAGACAGGCCAAGAAGGCAGTTTACCAAGATCAATATGACTTTAGCACAAGCACTGCAGGGTATGTTAAAAGCAAATTTAATTACCCTCAGAGATCCTCCTGCAAATCCCAACACTACTTCTCCTCGTTATAATCCCAATGCCAGGTGTGCATATCACTCCGATAGCCCCCGACATGATACAAACGATTGTTGGTTGTTGAAGAATAAGATTCAGGATATGATCGACGCTGGAGAAATTGAATTTGATCCTCCAGAGACTCCTAATGTCATCACTGCTCCTATGCCTAATCATGACAAGACTGTTAATGCTATGGATGATAATTCTCACATTACTAATGTAGCTGACTTAGCATCTCCTCTCCTGATCATCAAGAAGAATTTATTGCAAGCTGGTTTATTTCCAGGTTGTGCTGAAAATTGCGATCTCTGTATACTCCGACCCAATGATTGCTTGAAGTTGAGGAATGGTATTCAATGGTTGATGGATGATCGTACAATTCTCTTTGAAAAGATTCCTAAGGTGGAAAACCCTATTGAAGAAATATCTGTGATTGCTAGGTCCAAAGTTCCAGTGAAGATTACCGCTACTAGAGTGCCTGTGAAGATTACTGCTGAGCCCAAGGTAGCTCCCCTAATTATTACTGCACCTGGCCCAGTACCGTATTCCTCAAGCAAAGCCATTCCGTGGAATTATGGAGGTGATGTTTACATCCACGGCATAAAGCAAGATGATAATTCTGCTAATTCTAATGACGTTGACATTGTTGGGACTAGTAAAATTACTCGAAGTGGAAGGACCTTCTCTCCAGAAATCTCACCTCCCGCCCCTGAAACTCGAGGAAAGGGACCAGTAATCAATCCTTCTCAGTCAAAGACACCAGTCGAAGTTACTACCGAAGATGTTGCCAAGCAGGAAATGGAAGAAATGCTGAAAATCATCCGTAAGAGTGATTTTGATGTGGTAGAACAACTGGGGCATACTCCGTCTAAAATTTCGATGTTATCCTTGTTGTTATCTTCTGAATCTCATGCCAATGCGTTGATAAAATTCTTGAAGACCGCTCATGTACCTCAGGAGACATCTGTCGATCAGTTAGAAAATTATGTTGCTAACTTGGCTATTGATAATGGCATAGGCTTTTCTGATGCTGACCTGACACCAGCAGGAAAGAATCACAATAAAGCTCTGCATATCTCCATTGAGTGTAAGGGGATCACCTTGTCTCATGTGTTGATCGACAATGGCTCTTCTTTGAATGTGCTACCGAAAGTTGTGCTCGATAAGCTTGACTATAAAAGCATTGAACTGAAACCTAGTGACATTGTGGTGCGTGCTTACGATGGTGCGAAGAGTGTTGTCCATGGTGAAGTGGTTCTCCCTATCAAGATAGGACCTCAAGTCTTCAACACTACCTGTTACGTAATGAACATTCGTCCTGCCTATTCCTGCTTGCTGGGACGCCCTTGGATCCATGGGGCAAGTGCTGTAGCTTCGTCTCTCCATCAAAAGCTGAGGTATCCAATAGAGGGCAAGATTGTCACTGTGTATGGAGAAGAAGAGTATATTGTCAGTAGTGTGCATACCTTCAGATACGTCGAGATGGATGGTGAATTCTTTGAGATTCCTTCTCAGTCATTTGAAGTAGTTCCTCCGACCAGTCCTGTCCTTAAGCCAACTTCCCGTGTGCCCAAGGTTATTCGTGCTCCTCCTGCTATGATTTATCTAAAATATGCTCAAGCCGTGGTTGAAGATGGTGGTCGTACTGGCTGGCGTCAACTGATCGATGTACCGTACAAGTCTGATAAATTTGGCCTGGGGTTTAGCTCTGAAAAGATAGTCAAAAATCAGATTAATGCTGTAGAAGATGCTGATAGCGATTGCGACTTGGATAGCTGGATTTTCCCAACAATTGGTGACGGACTCAATAATTGGAAGGCTGAAGACACTATCCCGATTTCCTTTCGTCAGGAGTAATTGTTATTGCTTATTTTAGTGTTTCAAATTTTGTAATTTTTATTATGAACAATTGAACTTCTTAAAGCATTGTGTCTATGCCCGGGGCACAATAGCTAATTTGTTAAGGGTTTTGTCATTTTCATAAGCATATTCACATTTAATAAATCAATGGACTTTTTGCATTCAAATATTGCGCTCTTTATCTTTCATGTCATCTTTCAAATAAACTATGTTTTCTTACACACACTCACGTAACAAATTGCAGATCCATATCCACTATGGATCCTGTTGATAATAATTCTGCTACTGTTAATTATGGCTTTAAAAATCTGATCTACCAAGCCGAGGATGGAAGTGAGGAAGATTGCGAAGTGCCTGGAGAGCTTGCCAGACTGTTACTGCAAGAAGAAAAGACTATACAGCCGCATGAGGAATCAATTGAAATTGTAAATCTGGGTACTGAAGTAGACAAGAAAGAAGTCAAAATAGGAGCAGGCTTGGAAAACAGTGTCAAAGAAAGATTGATTCAGATGTTACATGACTATGTAGAGATTTTTGCTTGGTCTTATGAAGACATGCCAGGACTGGATACTGATATAGTAGTACATCGTTTGCCGATGAAGGAAGATTGTCATCTGTTAAGCAAAAGGTTCGTCGCATGCGTCCTGAAATGTCTGAGAAAATCAAAGCCGAGGTTATGAAACAATTTAATGCAGGTTTTCTAGCTGTTACTTCTTATCCTCAATGGGTTGCTAATGTGGTACCAGTGCCAAAGAAGGATGGTAAGGTGTGAATGTGTGTAGATTACAGAGATTTGAATAAAGCAAGTCCCAAAGATGACTTTCCACTTCCGCACATTAATGTTCTGGTAGATAACACCGCTCAACACAAGGTATTCTCATTCATGGATGGATTCTCAGGTTATAACCAGATTAAGATGGCACCTGAAGACATGGAGAAAACTACGTTTGTGACGCAATGAGGCACTTTCTGTTACAAAGTAATGCCATTCGGTTTAAAGAATGCAGAGGCAACATACCAGCGTGCTATGGTGGTTTTGTTCCATGATATGATCCATCATGAAATAGAGGTATATGTGGATGACATGATAGCTAGATCTCATACTGAAGAAGAACATCTCGATCATTTATACAAACTGTTTGAGAGGTTGAAGAAATATAAGTTGAGATTGAACCCGAACAAATGCACCTTTGGAGTAAGATCCGGTAAACTCTTGGGCTTTATTGTCAGTGGTAAAGGAATTGAGGTTGACCCGGCTAAGGTGAGAGCTATTCAAGAAATGCCAGTTCCCCGTACAGATAAAGAAGTCAGAGGTTTCTTGGGACGCTTGAATTACATTGCCCGATTTATCTCCCATTTGACTGCTACTTGCAAACCCATCTTCAAATTACTGAGGAAAAAGCAAGAGATAATATGGAATGATGAATGTCAAGAAGCTTTTGACAAAATCAAGAAGTATCTCCAAGAACCTCCAATTCTGATGCCACCAGTTGAAGGAAGACCTCTAATCATGTATTTGACCGTGTTAGAAAATTCAATGGGGTGTGTGCTGGGGCAACATGACGAGTCTGGTCGAAAAGAGCATGCAATATACTACCTTAGCAAAAAGTTTACCGACTGTGAAACAAGATACTCACTGCTTGAGAAAACTTGTTGTGCTTTGGCTTGGGTTGCTCGCCGACTAAGACAGTATATGTTGAATCATACCACTTTATTGATTTCTAAGATGGATCCTATCAAATATATATTTGAGAAACCTGCTCTCTCCGGAAGAATAGCAAGATGGCAGATGATTTTAACAGAGTATGATATCCAGTATACTACCCAAAAAGCAATCAAAGGAAGCGTGTTAGCTGATCATTTGGCTCATCAAGCAGTTGATGATTACCAATCTATGAATTTTGAGTTCCCTGATGAGGATGTTATGCTTGTTACTGATTATGAAGAACCTGGACCGGATGAAGGACCCGAACTGGGATCCCGATGGACTATGGTTTTTGATGGATCTTCTAATGCATTAGGCAATGGTGTTGGTGTTGTAATTATTTCTCCCAAGGGTTGCCATACGCCTTTCACTGCTATACTATGTTTTGATTGTACCAATAATATGGCTGAGTATGAAGCATGTATTTTGGGACTCAGAGCAGCTATAGACCTGAGAATCAAGTTTTTGAGTGTGTACGGAGACGCAGCCTTAGTAATCAGTCAGATCAAAGGAGAATGGGACACTAAACATCCGAATCTCATCCCTTATCGAGAGCGGGTGTTGACATTAATCCCATACTTTAAATAGATTACATTCGAACATATTCCACGAGAAGAGAATCAGTTGGCAGACACATTAGCTACCATGTTATCTATGTTCAGAGTCAGATGGGACAATGAAGCTCCCATGATCACCATTGAACGATTAGATGAACCAACATATTGTTATGAACTTAATACTGATGAAGTAGAAGAGAAACCTTGGTTCCACGAAGTAAAAAGATATTTAGAAACTCAGGAATACCCTGAAGGGGCCTTCATCAATGACAGAAAATTTCTGAGGAAGTTTTCCGCTAAATTCTTTTTGAGTAATGGAGTATTATACAAACGTAATCATGATTCGACTTTGCTTCGCTGTGTGGATAAAAAGGAAGCAGAAAAGATTATGGAAGACATGCATGACAGTATTTTTGGGACTCATTCTAGTGGACATACGATGACCAAGAAGATTCCGAGATCAGGGTATTATTGGTCTACCATGGAAGCTGATTGCCACCATCACTCCAGAACTTTTTACAAGTGCCAGATCTATGCGGACAAAGTACATGTACCTCCTGCTTCATTGAACGTGTTGACAGCCCCTTGGCCCTTTGCAATGTGGGGCATTGATATGATTGGAGAGATTAAACCTACTGCTTCTAATGGACATCGTTTCATTCTTGTTTCTATTGATTACTTTACAAAGTGGGTAGAGGCAGCCTCATTTGCTTCTGTCACCAAGAATGTCGTGGCACGGTTCATCAAGAATAGTCTTATTTGTCGGTATGGCATCCCTGAAAGAGTTATCACTGATAATGGTACTAATTTGAACAACAAGATGATTACTAAACTCTGCACGCAGTTCAAAATAAAACACCATAACTCTTCTCCGTACCGGCCAAAGATGAATGGCGCCGTAGAAGCTTCTAATAAGAATATTAAGAAGATTATACAAAAGATGACAGTAACATACAAAGACTGGCATGAGATGTTACCATTTACTCTTCATGGTTATCGCACTTCAGTACGCACTTCGACAGGGGCAACTCCTTTCTCTTTAGTCTACGGAATGGAAGCCGTTTTACCAGTGGAAGTTCAGATTCCCTCTCTAAGAATTATGAAAGATGCAGGCTTAGATGAAGATGAATGGATTCAGACTCGACTCGATCAGATAAATTTGATTGATGAAAAGAGACTTGTGGCTGGTTGTCATGGGCAGATATATCAGAAGCGCATGACCCAGGCATTTAATAAAAAAGTCAAGAGACAGGTGTATCAAATTGGCGACTTGGTGATAAAGTGTATCATTCTACCACAAGGTGATCCTAGAGGCAAATGGACTCCCACATATGAAGGGCCATTTGTAGTTAAGAAGGTATTCTCTGGTGGAGCCATGATGCTTGCTATAATGGATGGCGAAGATTTCCCGCATCCCGTGAACGCGGACATAGTTAAAAAATACTACGCATAAAAGAGACCCGCTAGGTCGACATATCTAGGCAAAAGTAAGGGCATCCCGGCGAACCAAAAGGGTTCGGGCAAAAATTAGGGATAAACATATAAAAATGTACACCCGGCAAGTCGAAAACCTGAAAAGGCGGCTTGGGCAAAAAAGGGTATCCTGGTGGACTGAAAACCTGAAAAGGCGGTCCAGGCAAAAATTAGGGATTAAAGCGTATGACTATGTCCCGTTCTCGGTCAGCTTCACCAAGTCAAAGAGACTGAACAAGCCAATCACTTCTATCCGACAACAAGAGATGAGATGCTTGAAGACATAATAGCAGTAGTAGAATTAAAATCAATAGGACTTTTTTTCATAGCTGTTTTTTCTTTGCTTTCTTGACAATTTCCTCTTACAAGGATTTCTGTCTCCTTGTATTAAAATTGCTTGTTTATAGGCCCTCTTTCAAAATCAATACAATTTTATTTCCAAAAAGATACTTTTGTTTTACTTTCTCCGTTTTGTTTGCATAAACGTCCATTGATTTAATTCGAATTAATATATGCATTTGAATATGATTGATGTTTACAGAAAATACATGCATAAAATAGAAATAGCAATTACTAAAAGACTTTAGGATCAAGGATAAGGTTTAACCATGCGTTCTAACAAATCTGGTTCCAAATCCTATTCCCCAGCAAAACCAGTTATTCCCAGAAGAAATTGGCACTACTAGACAGACTGGTCATCTCTTTTATCCCCAGTCAGGTTCTGTTGAATATTTCTATCATCAGACAGAAATCAAATATCCCCAGCTAAGAAAGGGTCATCAATACAAAGATCTCCAACCAAAATATCGGGATTTATTTTCCCATGGCAAAAATTTTCAGACGCATAATTCATTCATGCATCATTTCACAGCATATACATGCATGCAATGTTCGCATTTATTTTCAAGAGCATAAAACATCTCATGCATCATGACCTGGCATGAGGCTAACTCTTTTTTTTCCAAGTGAATTATCCTCCTGATACAGTCAAAATAAAGATTCATTCAGACGGATATCTTTATCGATTACATTCAAGATTCAGATACATCTTTCAGATATAATCCATATGAATATTCATTCTGACAAGCATTCGGATATCCTCCTAATGATGGCATCTTTAAGCCCATTCCAGACATTTATTACAAATACAACATATACAAATATTATTAGATATTGCCTAACGTACGGCTCATTCTGATTCAGCCTAACGTATGGTTCCTTCAACTGTTCCAATACGGTCTAGCGTACGACCCATTTGGATATTCATCCCCTCAGATACTACCTAGCATACGGTACATTTTGAAATGTAGTCTAGCGTATGACTACCCCTGTTATCATCAGATACAGCCTAATGGACGGCTCATTCTGCTACTCAGATACGATCTAGCGTATGATCCATTCTGATCTTTTATCCTCAGATACAACCTAATGGACGGCTCATTCTGCAACTCAGATGCGGTCTAGTGTACGACCCAGTCTGGCTCTTCTCATCAGATACTACCTAGCGTACGGCATATTCTGAAATGTAGTCTAGCGTACGACTACTTTTTATCGCCCGATACAGCCTAACGGACGACTCATTCTACTACTCAGATACAATCTAGCGTACGATCCATTCTGATCTTTATTTCTCCAGATATAGCCTAACGGACGGCTCACTCTGCTACTTAGATACGGTCTAGCGTATGACCCATTCTGATCCTTATCTCATCAGGTTCAACTCACCCTAATATCACTTAATGGATGACTCATTATACGGTCTAGCGTACGACCCAGTGTGACACCCATGTCTTCAGATATGGTCTAATGTACGACGCACTCTGAAGCTCTCATCATCAAACTTTCTGGATGGCATCTTTAAGCCCATCTCCATGAAGACTATCTTTTAATTAACAAGTGCAAATTTTTGAGGCATTCTAAGTGTTCAATAATCTTCCACCTCCAGATCATGAATGGCGTACATACCATTCTAATTCTCTCGGTTTAAGAATATTGAACAGGGGCAGCTGTCATACCCCCAAATTTGCCTGTTAATTTTTATGATAAATTGATTCATGCATGACATTTATTTCACATTTGCATTCGTTCATTAGCATACATTCTCATATAAATTATAAATTTTAATTTATTTATTATGTGATACAGATATAAAAAATAATAATAATTTCGGTTATCTGTATGATATAAATAAATTATATATATATAAATAAAATAGTTTTAATTTAATGATAAATAAAAATAGATTTGAATTTTAATTGTATAACTAAAATTTTAAATTAATTTTATTTCTTAAAGCTCGTTAAATTATAATAACTATTTTTTATAATTTAGTGACTCATGTTCCATTTATTCATTATTTATAAATAATATTTATTTAGTAATTCACATTTTTTACTTAATAAAATTTATTTATAAGAGTAAAATTTTTTTAAAAGCCCATAAATTATAAAATAATTTTGGTTGATATAAGTAAGAATAATTTTGATTTTTTTTTAAATGATGAAAGTAAAAATAGAAATAAGTTTAAATTTTAATTCAATTATGTAACTAAAATTTAAATTAATTTTTATTTGTTAAAAGTCATTTGAATTATTCATTATTTGTATTTAATAAATATTTAGCAAGGTTAAACCCTAACTCTCCTAAAGTATAGGAAGAGATCCAAATATTTAGCAAGGTTAAACCCTAAAGTATAGGAAGGGATCCAAATATTTAGCAAGGTTAAACCCTAAAGTATAGGAAGGGATCCAAATATTTAGCAAGGTTAAACCCTAATCCACACCATTATAAATACTTCATATGGATGCAGTGAGAGGAAAGACGAAAAAGAGGAGAGATACAGCAGAAGAAGATACACAAGGCAAGGCAGAAGCAGGAAGATTCACGGGCAGGAAAAAGAGAAGCAACCATAAATCACTCATAGCCTGAATAAGAACAACACACATACAGTGAACAAGCTAGAAGAATCAAATCCCCAGTAATTGTTCATTATGGAATTTGCATCCAACATGATTACCTTGCAATACTCCTTAATTCATGCATGAATAATATTGGTTTAATATATATATTGAGATGATGTATTCATGGTTTGGTGGATATTGATATTGCTTTATTCAAGTATGCATCTGTTCTTGATATGCCATAGCATGTTGGAGAAATTCTGTTTGCATGATTAAAGAATTATATCTGCCATTTAATTATTATTATATGAGTGTTGTTTCTAGCATGATTATGTTTATTTCACATGCTGTTATTACATAATAATGATGATGATATAATGGTGATAATATAAATCCTTGGTTGTCTTTAACATGTATGTGTAAGGTTTGTTTTATCATTATCACTTGCAGTAAAGAGAACTAATACATGAGTAAAATAATATAAGCTTCTTGATTTGTGCATGGTTATTTTTATTATTGCATGATGATTACATATGATCTTATTTTATGTGTGTGGTTTGATATAAGATGAAGTTACATGTTTGTTGTATTCAAATGAAAGAAACAGCATGAGAAAAAATAAAGTAGCTTGCCGTAAGAGAGAAAGCTGTAACATGCATGGTCGTGTTGTGTCAAAATGGAAAAATCCATGTACAATTAATATATATTTTAATGAAGGCGAATAAATAACGAATGGACCAACATGGCTCGTTGGTAGCTCCCCCTCACTGCAACGTTATATTTACTCCCTTTCCACTATAATTAATTCACCACTATTTTTCTATTATTAAAATAAAACCCATTAATTAATTTTCTAATTAATATATTATATTAGTTATTTAAACTAGGATATAATTTAATCTAGTTTATTAATTAAATTTTCATATATCACTTAATTAATTAAAATGAGCTATTTTGAATAATAAAAATCTAATTATATATTTTTTTTTCTCTTTTTTTTCTCTTTTCTTTTAAAATTTCTATCAATTTAGTCTAAGTTTTTCCATAAATTCATAAAAAAAAAGTTTATATTATTATAGACTAAAATTATTCTTAATTCATTCTTAAATTTAGTTTATTTATTTCATTTGTCATGAACTTTCTATGTAATAGATTTAATTAGGATTTTTTTTATTTCTTTCTTTTTAGTTTAATTAGGTATTATTTTTTTGTATGCCCTTTTAATTTTGTACTCGTTAATTAAGATTTAGATATTTTATATCCCCTTTTAAATTATGTACCCCCATCCCGAAGCCATATAATAGCGTAGTCTTATTTTCCGCACTTTAATTTTTCCATACTGTGAATATAACTGTCTAGATGTATGCTAATAGGATTGCATGGAAAGATAAATAATCGAACTTAGATAAATTAATTCAAGATAATATATCATTTCCACACTTGCACCTCTAGGGTAACCCTCTCTTTTTTGCCTTACGATATTACGGTCATGTCCCGCGAATGTGGGGATACCCTTAGCAAAGACCCTTTCGATTAAATCATCATCATCCCTAAACAGATAAGTCATAGTCCCTTCGATCAAAAGGTCAATGTCCCTACAAGATAAATCATAGTCCCTCGAACGTTGCCTTTGAATATATGACCTTGTCCCTCGAACGTTGCCTTCGAATATATGACTTTGTCCATCGATGACCCTTCGTTGTAGCCTACGATTAAATGATGATCGTCCCTTCGAATGCTAAGGTATCCTTACAAATGTTGCCTTCAATGGCCAATCGACGACCCCATGATGTCCCTTTACATCCAAAGGATAAGACATCTTTTAGAAAATCACCACTTGGTATACATTCGCACCAGAATCATCGCCGAGTTATATTTTTCTAAACATCTTTCAAAATCAAACGAGATAAACACTTTGTATACATTCGTACAAGAATCATTACAAAGTTAAACTCTCCTTTCAAAATATTTTCTAAACACACCACATTTCTCAAACACTTTCTCAAACAAGGAAAACATAAGTGAGTTAAGCAATTAAGAGCCCATGGATAACCATGGATACAAAGGGTGCTAACACCTTCCCTTTGTATAATGTACCTCCCGAACTCAAAATCTAATCAAGGTCTTTCCTGTTCTTTTCCGCCTTTCCTTATTGGATAAAAGAAAAGTCGGTGGCGACTCTTGCTATCCGCAACATTGCTTTTCAAAGAAAAAACACAAATTTAGTTCACCGTATCACAAGGGTCATTTAGGAATTCACATTTCACATCCATCTGACATACGTGCCAGTTGTTCATGTTTTATAGACCAACAACCAACCTGATTGTTTCGATCCTAGCAACTGGTGCAAAAAATTCGTTAAAGTCGATTCCTTCTTTCTGAAGAAATCCTTTCGCCACAAGTCTTGCCTTGTATCAAGTTAATTCTTATATGGGATTCAAATTCACTTTGCATACCCACTTCACATCGACTACCTTATTGCTTTGAGGCAATTCGACAAGTGACCAAGTGTTGTTGACTTTGATGGACTTCAGTTCATCATTCATTGCTTTCATCCACTTCAAATCCTTTAATGCCTCAGCTGCACTTACTAGTTTGACAATTATATAAAAAGAATAGTGTACCAGCTCACCTTCATCATCGACCATATCATCTGATGTAATTACACATTCTTGCAACCTTGCAGGCATGTGTTTGGTTCTTTGAGGTCTGTTTGTGCTTGCTTGACCTCTAACTTTTTCTTGTTGAATTTCTCTTTCGACTTCACTTGCTAGTTCTTCACATAAGATTCTCATTAAATCTTTACATTTTCAGTCCAATCCCATTCCTTAATCTCATCTATGATCATGTCCCTGCTGATCACTGCTTGCTTGTTCACCGGGTCAAACACCTTGTATCCTTCAGTCAAACGATATCCTATTATAATCATTTGAATAAACTTATCATCAAGTTTTCTTCTCAACTGATCAAACACATGTGTATATGCTATAGATCCAAATACCTTCAGATGACTCAAGCTAGACTTGACACCAAACCAATATTCTTCTAGAGTGATTCCTTCTAGCCTTTTCGTCAGACACTTGTTCAAAATATATGTTGCAGTCGACACAACTTCTCCCCATAATTCTTTAGGTAGTTGTCTGCCTTTCAACATACTTCTTATCATATTCATGATGGTTCTATTCTTTCTTTATGCAGTTCCATTATGTTTTGTAGTTTAGGGCGGCACTTGTAACACCCCGATAAAAATAAGATAATTATTTAATTTAAGTTAATATTATATTTATTAATTTAATTAAATAATTGGAATTATTGGATTATTATTATCATTATTATTGGAATAATAATTATTGGAAAATATATATAAGTTGGAAATAAGAAAAAGAGTCCCATTTGGTAAAGAAAGGGTTTTACGTGAAAAGCAGAGAAGCGGCTGAAAAGAGGAAAATGGCAAAGAGACAGAGCAAGAGGAAGAAGGTTGGAGAAGAGAAAAGCTTGAAGCTTGAAGATTCGCCGGATTAACTCAGGTAAGGGGGGTTTATCGTCGTTTAATGGGTATTATGGGTTAACATGTAATGGGTAGTGATAAACCGTTGAATTGACCCTAATTGGGATGTTGAATGCTGAAAAATTGTGTTGGATAAGTTGTGTTAAAGCTGTAATTGAATCTGTATTTGTGTGAGTTGTGATTTCCCGAACGTATAGCTTTTTACGGAATCGGAATCGGAGGTCCGGAAGTCCTCCAACGGCGGAAAATGCGGAGAATTCTGCATTCTGCTTCGTGTTAGCGCAGGAACAGCTTTCTGTCTTGCGTTAACCGGTTAATCCAGGGTGTTAACCGGTTAACACTGTTAGGAATTGTGAGGTATTGCTGTTTTGCTTGCGTTAACCGGTTAACCCAGGGCGTTAACCGGTTAACACTGTTGTGAGTTGTGAAAATATTGCTGTTCTGTCTGCGTTAACCGGTTAACCCAGGGCGTTAACCGGTTAACACTGTGGAGTTTTGCCAGAAAGCGTGTTCTGTGTTGCGTTAACCGGTTAACCCAGGACGTTAACCGGTTAACACTGTTGGAAAAGTGAAAAATTAATATTTGAATAATGTGTGCATAATTGGTGTTTGGCCTATATTGGCGTATGATGTAATAGGGATTAATTCCCGCTGTTTTGAGCAGTATAGGTATTAGTGGAGTGTGCTAATACTGTGATTAATTATTTGACATGATATGATGTTTTGATACGTGTGTTGATGAATGTATGATGGTATGCATAATGCTGTGAATGTATATGTTATGTATGCAATTGTGAATGGACTGTTTATGGCTTAGAGTGTGAGCATATGTCCATTGTGGATTATTGTTGATGATTTTGCATTGCTAGGTCATTTAGTATGCATATTGTGGCCTTTATGGTGGTAGCTAATTCCCATGGTGAGGAATTAGTGAGTTAGTCACTATGGACTGTTGTTGATGTTTGCATGCTAGGTGAATTAGCGTGCATAGCATGGCCCTTGGGGTGGTAGCTAATTCCCGTGGTGAGGAATTAGTGAGTGAGTCACTAGGTCTCAAATGAGTGGGACTAGTGGGCTTGGTAGCCGTATCTGGGTTTGATCGGTGAGGTGAACTATATGTTCACGAATAGTCGGTACCGCATGCATGGAGTCTCATTGCATAATGTATGTATGGCGTATAATATGAATGGATGTATTCCAATATTATACGTGTGTTTGTGTTGGCATTGGGTATGAGTATGAATTGTGTTGGTATTGAGTATGCTATTTGAGTTGATGTGCCGTTACCGAATGTGTGATATGATTAGGGTGATTAAGGTGTTATTTACTTAGCATTACATGATATTTTATAATGCTTATTATATCGATTGAGGAACTCACCCTTACAACTATGTTTCAGGTAACGAGCAGTGATTGAGTAGGAGCTAGTGCTTGGAGTCTAGTGTAGTTCCTTAGTGGGTCATGCTCTGGTAGATGTAACATCGGGATGGGATGTTTTAAATGTTTTATTGTTGGTTGTGAACCATTTTACATGTAATGTGTTACATGTTTTGCATAATTGAATTGGTCTCTATCCGCTGCGTATTATGCAATTGTTTACTCTGTTTTAATAAAAGAGCATGACAGTTATTATGGTGAATGGTGTGTAATGATTGTGTGACACCCTTAATTGCATATCTACTCTGATTGATATATTGTTATTTTAATTAAATAATTGGGGTATTTTAGAAGGGTGTTACATTAGTGGTATCAGAGCATAGTCGGTCGAGTCGAGTCATAATTATTCTGTTTCCCTGTACGTGATAGGTGTTGTGTAACCCTATCAGTACTTATTGTTTTAGCTTGTTGGATTTTCTCAGAATAGAGATGGCGGGAAGAGGTAGAGACGATGCTGTGATTGCTGAGGCTCTGGGTATGCTAGCTGGAGTACTTGGAGGGAATCCGAATGTTGTGGGATTGGGAGCTGCTCGTCAACTGAGTGAGTTCCAGAAGAACAATCCTCCAATGTTCAAGGGAGCATACGATCCAGATGGTGCTCAGAAGTGGTTGAAGGAGATCGAGAGGATCTTCCGAGTGACTGAGTGTGCCGATAACCATAAGGTCAGGTTCGGTACGCATATGCTGTCAGAGGAAGCAGATGATTGGTGGGTTGCTACCCGCACTGAGTTGGAAGCTGCCGGGAGTGCTGAGGTCACTTGGGCGGTGTTCAGAGAGAGATTTCTGAGGAAGTACCTTCCAGAGGATGTCAGAGGAAGGAGAGAGATAGAGTTCTTAGAATTGAAGCAGGGCAATCGGTCTGTTACTGAGTATGCTGCTAAGTTCACAGAGCTGTCGAAGTATTACATTCCCTATGATGAGGCTACTGGAGAATTTTCAAAATGCGTGAGGTTTGAGAACGGGTTACGTCCCGAGATCAAGCAGGCTATTGGGTATCAGCGGATTAGAGTGTTTTCTAATTTGGTCGACTGTTGCAGAATGTTTGAACAGGATACCAAGGCCAGAGCGGAAAGCTATCAGCAGAGGGTTGATAGGAAAGGCAAGAATCAGAATGATCGTGGGAAACCGTATGCAGCTGGCAAAGGTTTCCAGAGACAGAGTGGGATGAGGAGACCTAGTGGGGGAGACTCCAGTGCCCCTGCTAAGTGTTATAGATGTGGTCAGGCTGGACATCGTTTCTATGAGTGTACCAGTGCTGAGAAGAAGTGTTTCAAGTGTGGCAAAGGTGGTCACTTGGCTGCAGAGTGCCGGTCGAAGACTGTGACTTGTTTCAACTGTGGAGAGGTGGGTCATATCAGTCCACAGTGTCCTAAGCCGAAGAAAGAGAACCAGTCGGGAGGCAAGGTCTTTGCTTTATCGGGCTCTGAGACTTTTGCAGATGATCGTTTGATCCGAGGTACGTGTTATATTAATGGCTTTCCTCTTGTAGCTATTATTGACACAGGTGCGACTCATTCCTTTATATCTTTGGATTGTGCTGTGAAACTTAAGTTAGAGATATCTGAGATGCATGGAAGTATGGTGATTGATACTCCTGCGAAGGGTTCAGTGACTACTACTTCAGTTTGTTTAAATTGTCCTTTGAGTATTTTTGGTAGAGACTTTGGGATGGACCTAGTGTGTCTTCCACTAGTGCAGATTGATGTTATTCTGGGTATGAACTGGTTGGTGTGTAACCGAGTTTATATCAACTGTTTTGATAAGACTGTGATCTTTCCTGAGATTGAGGAAGGAAAGGATTTGTTTCTATCAGCGAGGCAGGTGAATGAGGCAGTAGCAGATGGGGCAGAGTTGTTTATGCTGTTAGCGACTTTGGAGGCTAAAGATAAACTGGTGATTTGCGATCTAGCTGTGGTGTGTGATTTTCCTGATGTGTTTCCGGAAGAAGTGAATGAATTACCACCAGAGCGTGAAGTTGAGTTCTCGATTGATTTGGTACCTGGTACTAGGCCGATATCGATGGCTCCGTACCGTATGTCTGCTGTTGAGTTAACTGAATTGAAGAGTCAGTTGGAAGATCTGTTGGATAAGAAATTTATTCGTCCGAGTGTGTCACCGTGGGGTGCACCAGTGTTATTGGTTAAGAAGAAAGAAGGTACTATGAGGTTGTGTATGGACTACAGGCAACTGAATAAAGTGACGATCAAGAATCGATATCCTTTGCCGAGGATTGATGATTTGATGGATCAGTTGGTTGGTGCGAGTGTGTTCAGCAAAATAGATTTGAGATCGGGGTATCATCAGATACGTGTGAAAACTGAGGATATTCAGAAGACTGCTTTCAGAACAAGGTATGGACATTATGAGTATTCTGTAATGCCTTTTGGTGTGACTAATGCGCCTGGAGTGTTTATGGAGTATATGAATAGGATTTTCCATCCGTACCTAGATCAGTTTGTTGTGGTGTTTATTGACGATATTTTGGTGTATTCGAAATCAGAAGAAGAGCATGCTGAGCATTTGAGAGTGGTTTTAGGAGTTCTACGAGAAAAGAAGTTATTTGCGAAACTGTCCAAGTGTGAATTTTGGTTAGAAGAGGTTAGTTTTCTTGGTCATGTGATTTCAAGAGATGGTGTTGCTGTTGATCCTTCTAAGATAGAAGCGGTATCTAAGTGGGAAGCTCCGAAGTCAGTTTTTGAAATAAGGAGTTTTCTTGGACTTGCAGGTTATTATAGGAAATTCATTGAGGGATTTTCTAAGTTGGCGTTACCGTTGACGATGTTGACTAGAAAGGGGCAAGCGTTTGTTTGGGACTCAAAATGTGAAGAAGGTTTCCAAGAGTTAAAGAGAAGGTTAACTACTGCTCCTATTCTGATATTACCAAGTCCGTCGGAACCATTTGAGGTTTACTGTGATGCTTCATTGTTGGGTTTGGGTGGTGTTTTGATGCAGAATAAGCAGGTTGTAGCTTATGCTTCGAGACAACTGAAGGTTCATGAGAGGAACTATCCGACACACGATTTAGAGTTGGCAGCTGTGGTATTTGTTCTGAAGTTATGGAGGCATTACTTGTACGGGTCAAGATTTGAGGTTTTCAGTGACCATAAAAGTTTAAAGTATTTGTTTGATCAGAAAGAGCTGAATATGAGACAGAGGAGATGGTTAGAGTTTCTGAAGGATTATGACTTTGGGTTGAATTACCATCCGGGTAAAGCAAACGTAGTGGCTGATGCATTGAGTCGGAAATCATTGCATATGTCTATGTTAATGGTTAAGGAATTGGATTTAATTGAGCAGTTTAGAGACTTGAGTTTGGTGTGTGAGAGTACTCACAATAGTGTTAAATTGGGAATGTTGAAGTTAACGAGTGGTATTCTGGATGAGATTAGAGAGGGTCAGAAATCCGATGTGCTTTTGGTTGATAAGTTGACTCTAGTGAATCAAGGTCAAGGTGGTGAATTCAGAATTGATGAGAATGGTGTTTTGAAATTTGGTAATCGGGTGTGTATTCCGGATGTTACCGAACTTAAAAAGAGTATTCTTGAGGAAGGACATCGTAGTGGCTTGAGTATTCATCCTGGAGCTACGAAGATGTATCATGATTTGAAAAAGCTATTTTGGTGGCCGGGAATGAAAAGAGAAATTGCGAGTTTTGTTTATTCTTGTTTGACTTGTCAGAAGTCGAAGATTGAGCATCAGAAGCCGTCTGGGCTAATGCAACCGTTGGCTATTCCAGAGTGGAAGTGGGATAGTATCAGTATGGATTTTGTTTCTGGTTTACCGAGGACAAGTAATAATTTTGAAGCTATTTGGGTGATTGTTGATAGATTGACGAAATCGGCTCATTTCATTTCGATCAGAATGGATTATTCGTTAGAGAGATTAGCCGAGTTGTATATTGAGAAAATTGTCAGTTTGCATGGTATTCCATCGAGTATTGTTTCGGACAGAGATCCTAGATTTACATCGAAGTTCTGGGAAGGTTTGCAGAGGGATTTGGGAACTAAGCTGAGATTGAGTTCTGCATATCATCCACAGACTGATGGTCAGACTGAGAGGACGATTCAGTCACTGGAGGATCTTTTGAGGGCTTGTGTTTTGGAAAAGGGAGGTGCTTGGGATTGTTATTTACCTTTGATTGAGTTTACCTACAACAATAGTTTTCATTCGAGCATTGGTATGGCACCGTTTGAAGCTTTGTATGGTAGGAGATGTCGGACGCCTTTATGTTGGTATGAGTCCGGTGAGAGTGCTGTGGTTGGACCGGAGATTGTTCAACAAACTACGGAAAAGATTAAGATGATTTAGGAGAAGATGAGGATTGCTCAGAGTCGTCAGAAGAGTTATCACGACAAGGGAAGGAAGTCACTTGAGTTTCAAGAGGGAGATCATGTGTTTCTTCGTGTTACTCCGATAACTGGGGTTGGTCGAGCTCTGAAGTCGAAGAAGTTGACACCTCGATTTATTGGTCCTTATCAGATTTTGGAGAGGATAGGGGAGGTAGCCTATCGTATCGCTTTACCGCCGTCACTTGCGAATTTGCATGAGGTGTTTCATGTGTCTCAGTTGAGGAGGTACATTCCTGATCCGTCGCATGTGGTCCAAGTAGATGATGTACAGGTGAGAGATAACCTGACTGTTGAAACATCACCTATGAGGATCGAGGATCGATAGTTGAAGCAGTTGCGGGGTAAAGAGATTGCTTTGGTAAAGGTAGCTTGGGGAGGACCAACAGGTGGCAATGTGACTTGGGAACTTGAGAGTCAGATGAAGGAGTCTTATCCAGAGTTATTCACTTGAGGTATGTTTTCGAGGACGAAAACTCTTTTAGTGGGGGAGAGTTGTAACACCCCGATAAAAATAAGATAATTATTTAATTTAAGTTAATATTATATTTATTAATTTAATTAAATAATTGGAATTATTGGATTATTATTATCATTATTATTGGAATAATAATTATTGGAAAATATATATAAGTTGGAAATAAGAAAAAGAGTCCCATTTGGTAAAGAAAGGGTTTTACGTGAAAAGCAGAGAAGCGGCTGAAAAGAGGAAAAGGGCAAAGACACAGAGCAAGAGGAAGAAGGTTGGAGAAGAGAAAAGCTTGAAGCTTAAAGATTCGCCGGATTAACTCAGGTAAGGGGGGTTTATCGTCGTTTAATGGGTATTATGGGTTAACATGTAATGGGTAGTGATAAACCGTTGAATTGACCCTAATTGGGATGTTGAATGCTGAAAAATTGTGTTGGATAAGTTGTGTTAAAGCTGTAATTGAATATGTATTTGTGTGAGTTGTGATTTCCCGAACGTATAGCTTTTTACGGAATCGGAATCGGAGGTCCGGAAGTCCTCCAACGGCGGAAAATGCGGAGAATTCTGCATTCTGCTTCGTGTTAGCGCAGGAACAGCTTTCTGTCTTGCGTTAACCGGTTAACCCAGGGTGTTAACCGGTTAACACTGTTAGGAATTGTGAGGTATTGCTGTTTTGCTTGCGTTAACCGGTTAACCCAGGGCGTTAACCGGTTAACACTGTTGTGAGTTGTGAAAATATTGCTGTTCTGTCTGCGTTAACCGGTTAACCCAGGGCGTTAACCGGTTAACACTGTGGAGTTTTGCCAGAAAGCGTGTTCTGTGTTGCGTTAACCGGTTAACCCAGGACGTTAACCGGTTAACACTGTTGGAAAAGTGAAAAATTAATATTTGAATAATGTGTGCATAATTGGTGTTTGGCCTATATTGGCGTATGATGTAATAGGGATTAATTCCCGCTGTTTTGAGCAGTATAGGTATTAGTGGAGTGTGCTAATACTGTGATTAATTATTTGACATGATATGATGTTTTGATACGTGTGTTGATGAATGTATGATGGTATGCATAATGCTGTGAATGTATATGTTATGTATGCAATTGTGAATGGACTGTTTATGGCTTAGAGTGTGAGCATATGTCCATTGTGGATTATTGTTGATGATTTTGCATTTCTAGGTGATTTAGTATGCATATTGTGGCCTTTATGGTGGTAGCTAATTCCCATGGTGAGGAATTAGTGAGTTAGTCATTATGGACTGTTGTTGATGTTTGCATGCTAGGTGAATTAGCGTGCATAGCATGGCCCTTGGGGTGGTAGCTAATTCCCGTGGTGAGGAATTAGTGAGTGAGTCACTAGGTCTCAAATGAGTGGGACTAGTGGGCTTGGTAGCCGTATCTGGGTTTGATCGGTGAGGTGAACTATATGTTCACGAATAGTCGGTACCGCATGCATGGAGTCTCATTGCATAATGTATGTATGGCGTATAATATGAATGGATGTATTCCAATATTATACGTGTGTTTGTGTTGGCATTGGGTATGAGTATGAATTGTGTTGGTATTGAGTATGCTATTTGAGTTGATGTGCCGTTACCGAATGTGTGATATGATTAGGGTGATTAAGGTGTTATTTACTTAGCATTACATGATATTTTATAATGCTTATTATATCGATTGAGGAACTCACCCTTACAACTATGTTTCAGGTAACGAGCAGTGATTGAGAAGGAGCTAGTGCTTGGAGTCTAGTGTAGTTCCTTAGTGGGTCATGCTCTGGTAGATGTAACATCGGGATGGGATGTTTTAAATGTTTTATTGTTGGTTGTGAACCATTTTACATGTAATGTGTTACATGTTTTGCATGATTGAATTGGTCTCTATCCGCTGCGTATTATGCAATTGTTTACTCTGTTTTAATAAAAGAGCATGACAGTTATTATGGTGAATGGTGTGTAATGATTGTGTGACACCCTTAATTGCATATCTACTCTGATTGATATATTGTTATTTTAATTAAATATTTGGGGTATTTTAGAAGGGTGTTACAGCACCACCTCATGCACAATCCCTTCTTTCTCACATAATGCGTCGAAGTCTTTTGATACATATTCTCCACCGCCACTAGTCCTCAAAATTTTGAGTTTTCGACCATAGATTTAAATTTGACAAATACCTCGATCACTTCACTTTTCTTCTTGATCAGGTAAGTCCATAATTTTTGACTAAAATCATCTATGGAAGTGACAAACCATCTGTTACCTCCAATCGAATCCACTTGGATAGGACCACATACATCCGAGTATATGATTTCAAGAATTTCCTTCGACTTGCTTCCTGCATCCTTGCTGAAGCTATTCTTGTGCTTTTTTGCCTACACACATTCCTCACACACTTCATTTGGAATGTCGATTTCTGGTAACCCTCAAACCATATTTCTTCTCTTAAGATCTCTGATGTCTTTGAAATTGAGATGGCCAAGTCTATAATGCCATATCCATTCTTCTTTGCTAGTTGCAGTTGCAAGACACTTGTGCTCCATCACATGAAGTTCAAACCTGAAGGTTCTATTTTGAGACATAGGTGCCTTCAAGATTAACCTTCCACCTGAGTCGAAAACTCTCATAATCTTGTCTTTGATTGACACTTTGTAGTTCTTTTCGACCAACTGCCATATGTTGAGCAAATTACTCTTCATGCCTGGTATATACAGTACATTAGAAATTGCTGACCTGTTGTCATCTTTCCTCATATCAGAATATCACCAATACCTTCAACTGCTAGAATATTGTCATTTGCAAATTTTACCATGTTCTTCATTGAGGGTTTCATGTTGACAAACCAATCTTTTCTACCAGTAATGTGTGATGAGAATCCTGAGTCCAAGTACCAATGGTCATTGAATCTTTCTTCATCTATTGTTATGACCATCAACAACATCTCATATTCTCCATGTTTTGCAAACTTTTCATCATTTTCTTGACTCTTTTGTTTTTTAGGACAATCACTAGAGTAGTGACCATACTTCTGACAATCGAAACACTGAATGTGACTTTTGTCAAGTTTTTAACCACCACCTTTTCCTCTACCAACAACACCATCTCTGTAGTTACTTTTGTACGAGGGTCTTCTCTGGTTTGACGCATTTCCTTCTTGATGGTTTCCTCTACCAATTAAATTGTTGTAGCCTCATCTACCTTTATTGTCGAATCACTTCCCTTTTCCTTTCTATTCTCTTGATGACTGTGCTTGCAAAGCCATATCACTTTTCAACTTGCTCGCAACTCTTTCAACTATTCTTTGTTCATGAGATTCAAGAGTCCCTTACAGCTATTCCTTTGTCAATTTCGACAAGTCTTTCGATTCTTCTATGGCTACTACCATGTGATCAAATTTTGGAGCCAATGACATCAAGATCTTTGCGACAACTGATCTTAATGTCAACACTTCTCCACATGCCTTGATTTGATTCACCAATTTTGTAACTCTAGTGAAAAAATCAGTCACTTTCACTTTCTTCCATCTGAAGCAAGTCATACGTTCTTTTATGAGTTTGTAATCTCACATCTTTCACCTTCTCAGCGCCTCGAAATGATTTCTCCAAAATTTCCCATGCTTCTTTTGCTGATTGGACATCACTGACTTTTTTAAAGTTAGCTGCATCAGCGGATTGATGAATCATAAAGAGAGCTTTATAGTCTTTCTTCTTCAATTCTTTACGTGTAACCTTTTCTTCATCCGTCACGTTTTCTGCAAGCGGCGCCACTCCCTCCTTCACAAGATCCCAAAAATATTTTTAACAAAAAACAATCTTTATTCGCTTGCACAAATTCTCGTAATTCTGATTCTTCAAAATTGGGAGACTCGCTAAAAAATGCCCGTTCAAATGATTCATCGCGCTATGCTTCCCAAAAATCACACAGCCAATACTCTAGATACCAGATGTTGGAAATTCTTCAAATTCTGATGTGGGATTTCACCAAACCTTGGAGAATTCCGAATCAATCTTGATGAACAAGAATCAATCTTCCTGATTGATTACTCCTATTGTTCTTCACTCTTCACTTGAGTGAATCAACCAATCTTTTTTGCAAGATGATTCTGCTGCATAATTGATAATGAAAGAAGAAAAGATGAATTGGGAAATAAAAGAGAAATTAGGGTTGTAGAGAAAAGGAAGAATTTATGCAGAGTTTCTCTTTGCTCTCAAAACTGAATTTTTTATTCAACTATGCAACTATACTTCTTTATTCTGTTACAATCAATAATAGGATACCTCTTTATTTATAGACTAAGATTGCTTGCACTTCAAGCAATCTCTAACAAACCAACTCAACTTAAAATACAAAATAAAACTAAGTCAAACTAATATGTCGAAGACACACTTCTTTCGACATTTCGACAACTATTACGATTTGACACACTATGCATTTCGACATCAACTACATGTGTCGAAATGATACTTTGTCACACAAATAATTATATATCTGCAATACTACGATACCAATAACAATGTAACCTTAATAATTATTTTTTATTACTCTACCATTATTAATCAATTTGCATTATAGTCTATTACTCTAGTAATTATAACTAACAAAATCATTCTACTTTTTATCATTAAAGTTAATATACTTAATATTTTTTAAATACTAAATAATATTAGTTTTATCATTAAAATTAATATACTTAATCATTTTTTAAAAAACCATTCATTAATTAAAATAAAAATATTTTACTAGACGAGTGAGTAATTTAAACTCTTTATTCTATTTTGTATTTGAGAATTCACATGATTGAAAATTGACAATCGTGCATCCATAGCAAAGTGACCTATGAGTTCCTCAGAAGCATCATCAATGGAAACCATGAACAAAGATCTTCATGTTACATTCATTGAGATGATGTACCACTTGCTACCAAACCCATATGAATCCCAAGAAATCAACCACCTCACTCTCGCTTACTTCGTTGTCTCTTCCCTTGACATCCTCAACGCTCTCCAAAAGGTTGACAAGGAAGCTATTGCCAATTGGGTTTTGTCTTTTCAAGTTCGACATGGAACCACTTTTGACCCTAACAATGGTATGCAAATGTGTGTGTTTTTTGTTTTGAATCTTAAAAATTTGATTTTTAGATTACCTGTTTTAAGGGTTTTGATGCAGGTCAATTCTATGGGTTTCATGGTTCTAGAAGTTCACAGTTTCCTCCGGATGAGAATGGGGTTTGGATTTTATTCAATTTGGAATCTCAATTGATAATATTTGTTTTTTGTTTTTCTTGATTCTGTAAAGAATAAATGTGTGTTTGCGAGTGAAAAAAATTGATTGTGAGTAAATTGATTGTGTAAAATTGATTCTGGCAAGTAAACTAATTTATGTTTGAATAAATTCTTGCAAAAGAGAGTTGAGAAGTAAATTACAATATAAAATTCACTTTTGTATTCATAAACTACAAATTGTAGCTTCAAGTAGAATCAATTCTAGAAAGTATAATCAATTCTACTCGAGAACAATCAAACATGTAAAAATCAATGTCTGAGTGCTCAAACTGTAAAACCAAACACACACTAAGTAATTTATAGTACAAACACTTATCACATAAGTGCTAAGTGCTTATTTTATGCATATGCTATTTTTATAACTGAAAGATTATATAAAGTCAAACTCTTTTCATATAAGTTATATAAGTTATAAGTTGTTTGTTTCCATTGAGTTGCTTATGGAATTAAGTAGAAAACAGGTTGTGAGCATGTCATTAGTTGTTTTCATAAGCTCTTTCAAAATGTATGACAAGTTTTTATGACGGTAGATAAACTCAAATTGGTAAATTTGAACCGACACTAAGTTGTTTCTATTATGTCTTTTGAAGGTTTTTTGCCATAACAATAGTCACTTGGCAAGTACTTATTGTGCCCTATCTATATTGAAAATTGTTGGTTATGATTTTTCCAATCTTGATTCTGAATCGATGTCGACTTCCATGAGGAATCTTCAACAGCCCGATGGAAGGTATGCTTTTGAAGATTTAGATTAGAGCCATGCCAGTAATTTGAGTCACTTTTTACTTCTTATTCATGAAGTTTTGATCTATTTTGACAGTTTCATGCCTATTCACACTGGTGGTGAAACCGATCTTAGGTTTGTATATTGCGCAGGTTAGCGATAAGTACATGTAATGGAAGTGATATTAATTAGTTGATAATCATGGTGTATTATATATTAATTTTCAACTAATTAACTTTTCAGCCGCTATTTGTTTCATGCTGGGTAACTGGAATGGCGTGGACAAGGAAAAAGTCAAGGATTACATATTAAAATGCCAGGTTTGTGCAAATAGTATCTCTAGTCAGTGTAGTAAAGATCGAGTGTTGGATCGTAAGTTCGTAAGATCTTACGTGCTAAGGATGCCTGAGAGTGCTACGATCAGAGAAAGATCGTTTTCGTCGTTGGTGTGGTCAAGATCGAGCTTTTTGAAGCAAGATTGTAAAAAAAAATGCCAGGTCTTTTTTTGGGCCTGGATTATGATTTTCATGTTTGTGTATGTGTGTATATATATGTATGAAATTACCCGTTTTCCCTTCGGTAGGATCTTACGTGCCGTGCTAACGATCCGAATTTTACGACCTCTCACAAGTTGACCATTCCTACTTAAAATCTCGTGCTTGACTTCATTGCCTCTAGTTTTATTAAATTGCACCATTGCAGAATTTGACCGCATCCGACAATACTTATGGAAAATGAGTTAATGTTATCGCATGGTTGTACTATTATGAACATGCATTTTCCATGAACATGTGTGTGCAGGTAATAAAACTGATATCTTTCTTTTTTCTTTTTTCTTTCTAGTCTTATGATGGTGGATTTGGATTAGTTCCTGGTGCAGAATCCCATGGTGAGTACAAACAATCTCTTATATCACAATATAGACATGATTTTATATTGTAAGAAAGGCTGTTGCAATGTTATTTGTCACATCATTTCAAAGTTTTGAAATCGAATTGGATGTTGAACTAGCGAGACATTTCGGTCATGGTTCAACGGCTTTAAACTGCTCAAATAACCGAACCATAGACAGTGCCGGTTAGTGGTTCAACTAGTTGAACCATCCATTTCGGTCCAGATTTTAAAAATTGCATCTACTGTCCTTCACATGAAAGATTTCTTGATTTATTTCTACGATGTCTTGGTTGGTAGTAGGAGATTAAAATATAGGAGTTTCTGTTTTGTACACGCATCTTTAATAGTGTTATGGATGGCCGATGTCAGTCCACGGCAGAGAGCCAAAATCTCGCCATTAAGGTCTCTTTGCGGCGCCGTTATAGCGGAAAAATCCGCAATATCGGCTAATATTTACCATTGCGGCGAGCCCGAAAACCTCCATGTATATATCCGCCACGGCGGATATTTGATAACACTGATCTTGAAAGGAAATCTTCATCGATTTTATTTAAATGCTCATTATTGCTCAAAAAATATTTATCAACATTACTTGTTTTAGTGTCACAGGTGGTGCAACTTATTGTGCTATCGCGTCTCTCCGGTTAATGGGATTTATCGAAGACAACGTTCTCTCAAGTTGTAACTTGTCTTCTTTGATAGATTTCCCATTGCTGTTGGACTGGATCTTGCAGGTTTGTATCACATCCTCTCCTTTTTAGTTTTCGTTTTAATCATATACCGATAAAAAGTATTTGTGGATGGCGGACCATGGCAAAAAAGCCAAAATCTGCCACGGCACTGCCATGGCTGATATTTGACAACTCTGACTTTAACACATGAATGAATTCTCTTTTCTGCTGGTCAAGATTCATTTACTATGTTTTCCTTTTCAGAGACAGGGAACTGATGGTGGATTTCAAGGTAGACCTAACAAATCTAGCGATACATGTTATGCATTTTGGTAAGAATACTATTGAGCCTTACTCGATTTTTACGTTACAATTATCATTTGTAAGTTGTCAAAGCCTTGACAGGAGTCATACATTTTGGTAGGATTGGAGCTGTCTTAAGAATTTTAGGCGGCTGCAACTTTGTCGACAATAAAGCTCTACGCGGATTTTTGGTTTCCTGTCAATACAAGGTACTATGGTTACTAGTTTCTTTTTCATACAATGTGTCATATATGTTAAGGGGAGAATTGAAAATTACCAATTTGAGTTTATAAAGAGTGTTATCTTCTTTAGTACTGACACCTCTGAAAAATGGTGTGTCTGTGTCCATGCTTCTTAGGTGTTATCTAAGCACCGAACTAATTTTGCTGGTTATGTTTGTTTTTGCACCAGTATGGTGGTTTCAGCAAATTCCCTGGCGAGTTTCCAGATCTGTACCATTCCTACTATGGATATGCTGCTTTCAGTCTGCTGGAAGAATCTGGTTTGAAGTCACTCTGTTCTAAACTTGGAATCTCTGATATAGCTGCAATTGGAGTCTAACTTAGAGATTTATTGTCTTGATTTCCTCTATGCCTATGTTTTTTAGACACATTCTTTTTTTTTATGAACATTATACTAAAGATATTTGAACTTAAGCTTTGCAAATGGTTTTTTGTTCTTATAGAATACACATTTCATATTACACATCTCCATTTTAGGCTCCTCATTAAGTGTCCTATCATCATATTATAGTGTCTTGAGCTTTTTTAGTTTTTAAAACCTTTTTAATCCAAAAGTCTTATTTGTTTGATTTGATTCACATTTTGATAAGAAATTGATTCATATTTGATAAATGCGCGAGTTCAAATTTGGTTGTCTATGTGAAGACTTTGTTGGTGTATAATATATAAGTATCTCTATCAATACTCCACATTTGAACTGACAAATTTTGGAGACCCAACTTGTTATAGAATAGGCTAAGGCCCTATTAATGAGAAACACAACCTATAACATACGAAGATTTCTTAATGCGCACCATATATCTTTATTAGTATCACGCAAAAATCTCAAAATGTTTTTTTTTGTTTTTGGAGATATATCTTCGGACGTATCCCAAGATATTCTCAACACATATCATCATAAGTGACGTTCTATTATTTGATTTATTTTATTTCGGAGATGCATTTTCGGAAGTTTATATTTTCGTAAGATAAACACATCATTACTAGATTTAAAGACATGTAATTTTTCAAATTGAAATTAAGATTCAGAAAATAAAATTAGAATTACATAAATGAGTTTAACATAAAATGCAACATCTTCAGAATATCTTTGACCGATTTTGAAATCGTAGGTTCCAACTCGAGCGAAACTTTTGTTTCGAAACGGAAATATGTATTTCACATAGTCCTTACATCCACTTGCGTCTTGAGCTCAAATATGCTGAACTCAATCTTCCAACGTTGTCAATCGACGGTGAACGGTACTCGAGCTTCACAATCTTTCGATTGTCTCTGTAAGGTAGGAGATAGTGGACTTCATCTTTGATATCTTCGAGGGAGGTATAATCGGTGAGCTTAAACGTCCACTCGGGTGTAGAGCTGGAGAAGGAGACATTTGCGACATATCAATTAATATTTATTTGTGACATTTGAGACATTTTCAGTTTGTGTGAAATATAACAAAAGAGCACCTTAATTTATAGAAGCCATATATCAGTATGGACCACTCAATAACTAACATACTGATTTCGGAGATATATATTTGAAACCACACCCTTTTATCTCTGGAACCTCTTATGAACCAATTTCAAAACAAAATCTTTAAAACACAACCTGATTGTTTTTTACATAAGAACAATTTTTGTTACGGGGAATATCAAAAATGCATTAAGACATAATATGAATAATTGTTAAATATATTACACTTTATTTATATGAAGACACAATTACATGCACTTATTTGTCCGACTACACAAGAAATTAAAAAGAATCGAAACATAGGTTGGCGACTAAATCTATGGGTGGTACCCCCTTGGACTTTTGTGCATTTGATTCTATTTCAATATTGCTCAATTTCTCGAACTCTTGCATCCTTTTTATAAAATGATCCGACCAAGTCTCGACTTTTGTTGTTGGATGAGTCGTCCACTCCGGTAATGTAAGTGATGTAGGGCATCCCGGTTTCAAGTAAACTTGAACAAAAATGACTTGATTTTGAGAGCCACCCAATACATATAATACGATCATTTGGATTTTGAGGTGGAGCAGGACGCAGTGGAAAAAAAAGGTTTATGAAATCCTAAATCCTAAACCCTGATCAATTATGAATATATTTCATGAAATATTCCGGAGATGCATCTCCGGAATAAAAATAACGCAACTTATAGGGCGTCACTCAGAATTGCCTGTGCTGAGTGTGTAGTGGATGCATTCGGAGATGCATCTCCGGAAATAGGGGGCATTTTTAGATATTAGCATGGTGTCTAAGAAGCTTATGGGGTGCATTAAGAAATCCCCTAATATACAACCCAATAACAAGTTTTCCTTTTCAGCCCACCAATTACTAGAAGACAAGGGTGAGAAAAAACAACCAAACACGAGGAAAAGAACTAGAAACTGTCAACGATTATGATTTCGATTGCAACAGATGTATCCTCAAACACCTATATAAGACACTGAACCCAAATAAAAAAGTATACAACATTCTATCTCACATACCTCTAACCCCACCATTCAGTAACATGAGCATTGGAGTGTTTGTTGTTATCATTCTCACAGCCTCATCAACCAATATCGCTCTAGCATGGATCAGCAGGGCACCACATGAGGGGTATTTGGTTTCCTATGATTTAGAAAAAGACTAAACATTTTTCTTAATGATTCCTAAAAAGAAACAAGTAACAATCACCTCGCCAATGAGGTAACAACCACTCCATCACCCAAACCGAAAGGCCAACCTTAAAATAGAGTCCCAATGATGGAAGTCAAACCAACCTTAAAATAGAATTCCAATGGTGGAAGTCAAAAGAGAGTAAGTAATCCAAGGATCGATGAAACTGATGCAAGATCACACATGAATGATCAAAGACCAAAACCTCTGTATCAAATGAATGGAGAACAATCTGACCAAATCATTGATCGTCCATTCATATGAAGAAGCTCAAAGATCTCTAGAGTCTATCCAACTATCCATATAACCTAAAATTCAGAATGATTTCCATATGTTTTAAAAAGCATTCAATAATTCCTACAACTTTAAGAAAGGTTTATCAAATGTTTGATTGTTTGTGAATGCTGAAATGATGAAAACTAAAATAATCGAAAATAAAATGAACTTCAGTGTTTAACAGTAGAGAAAACTTATTGCGGTTAGATTTCATCGACCTGTCCTCATGTATGATCATGATCGATAATATGTAATTCTAATAAGCCATTAATATTACTGTATATTGCTCTCAACGACGTGAGATCAATCGTATTACATAATAAATGAGCTCTCAACTTATTTACAAATATGATAACATTAAGCTTCGACAATTCATACATATACATAACCTAAATATATCTCTAGACTTTAGCATATTCAATAGATGAAAAGCTTGGATCTAGTAATGACCAATACCTTTCAAATATCAAGTCATGAAAACATGTTTTAGGTCGCTAATCCAAAACAAGCATTATGAATGAAAATTTTATCAAGATTAAAGCTTAAGAAGAATTACATATAACACCATGATCACAATCGATACATAATCATTAGGATGACTACACCTAACACCAACAAAAGAAAGATTAGCTATGCTTACTCATTGTACCTTTACAACTAAGCCCTAGAAGAATGACGCTGAAAAACATTTGTTATCGATTCTTCAAACAATGCTTTTACCCTCAATCTTCTTCTCTTTTCCTTTCTTGTTGTGTTTTTGGTATACAATGGATTTCTCTCACTCCCTACCACAAAAACTACTAATTTACACCAAGTTTTTTTTCCAACTGAACTAATTGAACCCCTATTTATAAGCTTTTGACCTGTCATTCTCACTAAGTGAGGCTCATAGATCGCTTAACACGCCTAATTTCTTCACCCTTATGACATGCCAACTCATCCTGAAAGTAGGATTTGTCGCCTATCCTAGTGCGCCTCTAAGCTTGTTTAGGAAGCAAAACCTTCCCTATCCATGAAGTAACTTAGCCCTTAAGTCTTTTGAACCACCATACCTCGCTTAATGTGCCTGATATTGCGCTAAGCAATATTTTTTTTTGCTTATCCTTAAACTTATTTGGCTATTAAGTATTATTTTGTCATCTTTGCTCGCTTAGCGAGACCCTGTTCTTGGCTAATTGAGATTTGGTGCTCACTTGGTACTTTTTCCCGTACTTGATAAATACAATGCTAACAACTTCATACAGACGCTTAATCGTGTTATATTGAGAATTTGGTTTTTTTTCATTGATCACTTGCAAAATAATTTAAGAAGTGCTTATGTATTTTGCATATTTTTGGAACTTATAAGTTATTATTGCCAACGTTAAGCTGAGGAAGACCCTACGGGAGGTGAGTCTTTGTTAAGAAATAAGGATATATAATTTGAGTGTTGAAGTCCTTTGTCTTGGTAGAGAATATTTATACTTTGAAGTGCAAGAGGGTTAAATCGAGTGACGATGGTTGTTTTGTGTGTTGCTTCCCCTGTCTTTGATTATGGACTAATATGGTTGTATGCAATTTTCTAAGCAAGTTATTTTCCATAGTTTTTTCTTTATAGTTTGTTTGGATCTTTTTGTCATATGATTCTAAGAGATGTTTTACTTTTGCAGAGACCTTAATTTTGAGGTTTGCTCATATTTTCTCGATTGTGACCACTTTTCTTTATTTATATGGATCTCAGGGTGACTCCCGGTACGATAGATTAGTATTCTTTACTTTAGCGAAGACTCTCTTTTCTTCTCGAGCCTTGAATAGTTCCGACTCATTGAAGTTTCAACCTCCATGGGCTTTGCTCGATTAGAACCAATACTTTTTGTGATTCCTCATATGAGATTATTTCTGGTTTGTATGAACTTTTGCCTCTGTGGGCTTTGCTTGGTTAGAACTAATACTTTTTGCAATTTCTGAGAATATTCTTGGTTTGTATGATTTTTTGCCTCTATAGGATTTTCCAGGTTAGAATCGATACATTTTCGCGATTTCTGATAATATTCTTGGTTTGTATGAATTTTTGCCTCTCTGGGCTTTGCTCGGTTCAAACCGATACCTTTTTGTAACTCAACAATAGGGATGTTCCCGTCTAAGGATACCTTTTTCTCTGCCCCATTCTCCCCTAGATTTTTAAACTCGAGGATGGAAGGCATAATGTTATTTTCTAGGGTAGTCTTTCTTCTCTCTAGTGGTGAATCAAAGAGCGATATTTATCTTCCATCAATTGTAGCTTTCAATATGTTTCCCTTTTCATAGGATGAATGTGTTTCAAAGTTCAGCTAAAGAAACATAATATTGGTTACATTAACATTTAGTAAAGTCCAAACACGGGGTTCCCCCGTGTGACTCCTTCCACTTAGTTTATATTTTGAAAAAACATAAAAATAAACTAAAATGTCTTTTAAAGGAGGGGAATGGAAGAACGCTACTAATTATGGTCACTTTATCATGGTGGCTTAACATGGGTGTCATGGGATTCTACTATTTACTTCCTGATGTTTCTGCCTTAATCTTCTTTCATGCTTTTTCCAACTTTACGAGAGTATTTAAAGGTTATTTCCTTTTGTCCTTCCTTTCCTATTGTGATTCTTTGGTTTTGTTCTTCTCTCTAGTCGTTGTTGGCCTTTTTCTAGGGGGACTCAGATGTTGCATATGGGACTTCCATGGATGCTAAAAAAACATGACATACATGATTCTATATCAGCTTTTGTTGTCGCCACAATACCTTCCTCGGTTTGATATTTCATTTTCAAGTGAACCATTAAGGATACGGCTCCCAGAGTGGCCAACTTTTATTGTTTGATGATGCACTTGTAGACCAATTTGCAATCAATCACTAAGAATTAGGCTCTCACTATCTTCTAGACTTCCTTTTCCCCCATTGATACCATCATCTCAATGTACCCCTCATGGTCTATTTTTGACCCACTGAAGCTTTGAAGGTCTCTTCCTTTATATATAGTGATTTTTTTGTGAGATACATGTAGTTTCTCTAGAAGGTCATCGTGCATTATATCACATGAGCTCCCTTGGTCTACTAAGAATCTGCACACATCATATTTTTCTGTCACAACTCTTATCAACAAAGGGACATGTCAATTTGAGATTTCATCAACAAGTTCCTTGTCATAGAATGAGATGAGGGATCATCCCTTTTTCATTATCTCTTTTTGTAGATTTTTATCTTGAAACATCATTTCCCTTAGTTTCCTCTTGTAAGACCCTAATTTTGACCCCAAGATCCCTCATGGCATCATAACATTGCATTTGCATAGCCTCAAGGATCATAAGCATCTTGGTTCCCTTTGCCTTTGGGTGGGACTCCTTGTGATTGGTTTGAGATCACCAAGCATGCTTGAATTATATATCATTGTTTCTCTTATTTTTGTTTACTAACCAAAAAGCACAAAAATGTGTCACTAACATCTTTTGTTTGAAGCTTGAGTATCATCCAAGACCCTTTGTAGATTCTATTCGGGTGACCAGACAATACAAGGGAATGACGTGGGTTACTTCCAACATGTTCCAATGGGATCTATTCACCATTCAAAATGCTAATCTTGAAGGAGCAAAAATCTGTCCCTGAGCTGTCATGCTCGCTAGGCGAAGCAGCATGGTTCGCTTAGCGAAAGGAACTGTCATGCTCGCTAAGCGAGCAGATCCTTCGCTAGGCGAAGCGCGCGCATTTTGGAAAATAATAGAAAATTTTGGGCTTGATTCTGAGCCCATAAAGTCACCAATATTAGGTTATAAATACCAGAGCTTCATTTGAGAAAAACAGACTAGAGACTATTACAAACACTGGAGAAAAAGAGAGAGACATACAGAGAAGAGAAAGGGAAACCTACGAACTAATCTACAGCAACCTCCAGGCAACTCTGAAAGGTTCACTCGGACTCACACACTTTCGCCTCCACCTCACGCAAACCCTAACATTGCTTTGCAAACCCAGCCGTGCCTTTCCAGTTTCATCGGTCTCTCCAATTAGGTTTGCCCTTATCCCCATTACTCTACGCTTTTAATTTGAATACTCTGAATGTGTAAGGTATCGTTCAGTTTTTGTCCACGAGTTTATAATTGTGCATGAATATGTAAACAATGCCTTGAATGTTTAATAGTTTCGTTCCTGAGATGGATGCCATAGGGTTTGGAGTCCCTAAAATCGTACTGTTATCAATGGGAAATCCAGAACCCGCAGGCGCTCGCTAGCACCTTTGCTAGGCGAGCCTGAAGCAAAGCTTCGCTAAGCTTTCGCTAGGCAATGCAACAACGATCGCGACAGTAGTTGTTTTTTTTCTTTCTGTTTGCTCTAACCTGTTTTGTGTTTGTTATGGCATTGTTTTCTCCTGATTCCATCCTGTTACTCTAACCCGTTTGTTGAGTTTTTGTGAGGGCTCACATACTCTTGCAGGGATAACTTGCTTGGTGTTCCACTTTATTTGTGGGATACCACCTGGAGGTTTATTCCGATTACCTGTACTGACTCGCTTTCTTTGATGGTGCTTAGCTTGGAAGGGTCTTTGGTTTTCTTACCTCTTAAATTGCTGTTGCTTCGGATCTTTATCCACGTCGTACTTTATGTTTCCCGCATTTTACCGCTTTTCTTAGGTTTCGTATAGCCTTTTGTGGCATGTCAATTAAGGTAGAGCGGTTCCTTCATCTAGGACTGCCTTTTTGCATGAGCATCCCTAAAACCCCAAACTCATTGATTTTTCTTCTCCTAAGAACATATTTACTCCTTCTACTACAGGCGAGTAAGTCTCCAAAGGTCGAGCATCCGGTAGATTGCGTAGTAACGTCGTTCACCCAAAACACAACCCTTAACCCGTAGTTGGTCGAACTACGTTTTGCTCTGATTTTCATCCCAGATGTGATACGTAGGCATAAGATGCGATGTCTTAGCGAGCACACTCCTCTTTAACCCATAGGTAGCCAAGCTACGAAGACTCAGATTCTCAGATTCAGATGAGATACGTATGCAGTGGATGCGACATCCGTGCGAGTCATTTTCTTTTGACCCTTCTTTTAGTAAGTAGTACATTAGATAAACATACACGCTTTTCTCATCCCTTCAGTCATGTTTGCACAAATAAATTTTCAAACAAAAAACAACAACCTTTGCAACAAGTATGAAAAGGGCTCCCTAGGAGTACCTAGGATGCTTTCGGTGCCTAACACCTTCCCATTGCATAACCAACCCCCTTACCCAGATCTCTGATATTTTTACTAGTTTTTGATTCGATAAAACTTTTAGGTTTTTGTTCGCTTTCTAACCATTCCTTTGGATAAATAGAAGTGCGGTGGCGACTCGACTTGTATGATTTACCTTGGATTTAGTCAATATCTCTAATGGTAACGAATACCCCGCTACAGAAAAGTGGCGACTCTGCTGGGGATCGAAACATCCTAGTGGGTTTTGCCTACTTTTCATATTTGTTGTGTTGTATTGTATATTTTTTTGTGTGACATATTTTTGTGCAATTTGGGATTATTGTATTGTATGTAATGATTGAATTGCTTGATATTAATTCCTTGTGTGCTTGGTGATCTTTGTGAGATGAGTTCTATACCCGAACTCGAGTGCACTTAGGATAGGAGAATGGCATAGTCTTGTCGACTTGTGTGGAGTTATTCCTTAGCAAGTTGACTTGCAAGCCCATTCACTTGGTGGAGGTCATGTTGGGATCAATAATGTCACACAAGTAAGTTGTGGTTAAACATTACTCTTTCCAATATAGACCTTAGAATCCAAGGACCTTAGTTTACCAAGCTCATCTTGGCCTATTCTTAGGATGTAGTGCGAAAGTCGTTCAAGTGTAAGATTTAATACGATTGTTACACGATACTACACTCATAAGAGTCTCCCTTGAGAATATTTTCGGAATACGAGTAGTCGTTTCTCCAATAATATCCGAAAGATGGGATGATGACTATGGGAACGTCTTGTAGAACATGTTTGACAGGTTTAAACCCTAGTACACTCCCTTTTGGGTGGTTCTTAACCTAACTCCATGCTCGTGACTTACAACAAACCCTTGATTCATGGTTGATCCGTTCATGAATCCTTAATATCAATGGAACTTGGGTATTGATAAGGTGTAAACCATAATCCACCAAAATGGATGGTTGATATTAAGGATAACATGATCCATCCCATGACCTTTGTTTGGTGTGCTTTGCTTGATCCTTGAGTGTGATTGTTGCATTCATGCACCCATTTGCATTCATATCATCAAAATAATAAGAAAATTTTCAAGGAACTTAAGGGGTTTATTTGCAAAATTTTCAGACATGGAAAGACAAAGAAGGAATACAAAGAAGTACAGCTTCAGGCAACCAGATTTGAAAGAGTTAAGGAATCTGACATCCTATGTATTAGATCTTTTGGGTTTCAAGGCTCATTTTGGGAAGCTTCTTCCTTTTCTGACTACTCAGGTGGATGAAGGATTGGTGAGTGTATTGGTGCAGTTTTATGATCCCTTGTACCGTTGCTTCACGTTTCCGGATTTCTAGCTTTTGCCTACCCTTGAGGAGTATGCTTATCTTGTGGGTATACCTGTTCTGGATCAGTTGTCGTTCAGTGGCTTGGAAAGGGTTCCTACTTCTCAAGAGATAACATATATGTTGCATATAGATGAATCTCTGGTTGGTGCTCATATGACTACCAAAGGTGGAATTCAAGGTCTCCCCTCTGAGTTCCTCATTGCTCAAGCTACTATATATGGGAAGGCCATAAGTGAGGATGTCTTTGAAGCCATATTTGTACTTCTCATCTATGGATTGGTATTGTTCCCCAACATCGACAAGTTTGTGGATGTGAATGCTATTAGGATCTTCTCTACTCTTAATCCCGTTCTGACTCTGTTGGGCGATACCTACTTCTCTTTGCATATGAGGAATGCAAAGGGTGGTGGCGCCATTGTGTGTTGTTTGCCTTTGTTGTATAAGTGGTTTATTTCTCACTTACCTCAGACGGTCGCTTTCAAGGAGAACAAGGAATGTCTACGGTGGTCCACGAGACTTATGTCTCTCACTAATGATGATATCTCTTGGTATAACCATGTGTATGATGGTGTGCAGATTATTGACTCTTGTGGCGAATTCTCCAATGTACCTCTTCTTGGTACATGTGGTGGGATTAACTACAATCATGTTTTGGCACGTCGGCAGCTTGGGTTCCCCTTAAAGGATAAACCCAATAACATTTTGTTAGAGGGTGTATTATTTCAGGACGGTAAAGATCCCCAAGGCTTGAAAGCTAGGATGGTCCGCGCTTGGCGCAAGATTCATAGGAAAGGAAGGAAAGAGTTGGGTCCTAAGAATTGCATCGCTTTGGAGCCTTACACAGTTTGGGTTAGGAAGAGGGCGTCTGAGTATCTCATGCCTTACGAGTATCCGAGACCTACACCTATGATTATGGCTGGGCCTTCAAGCCTCCCTAATCAAGGAGCAGAGGAGTTGAGAGACGAAGATCGTTCACGTGCCTGGATCTGTGAACGTGAAGAGTTGCTTCAGCAGATTAAGGAGAAGGATGCGTTGATTGAGTTTCTTGAGCATCAGGTTATTGATGACCCTGATGATGTATGGAATTCTTTACTTCCTCAGTCTTCTAAGTTCTGGAAGAGGAGGTATGATCGACTCTCCAAAGAGAAGGCCGATATGGAGGCAGCCTACGAGAGGGAGGTGAAGAGGCTTCGCGCATCTTATCTTCCTGTGTCCCGAGCTTTGGATGATTGTTTCTAGGGATCCATAGGATGATTATTTTCCTTTTCTCTTATATATGATTGACGATGCTGCACTTCTTTTCCCTGATATTATTTGATGAGATATTTCCATATGTGATAAAATGCTTAATATTTCCAGAATTTGCAAATAAAACTCTAAAGTTCCTTTGAAATAAAAAACAAATCATATGCACAAACATTGCATGCATCATATGCATAAGCAGGTTTTGTTTCCGGTCCCTTGCCCTGTGGTCTAACTCTGTGTCCTTCATTTATTTTGAAGAAGAGCTGACTCACCGGTACTACACTAGAGCCAACATTTCAAGACTGATGGATCACTTAGAGCAAGAGAACCGCGAGCTGAAAGAGGAAGTGGCCAGATTGACTGCCCTAATGGAGTCACTCATGGCTGCCCAGAGCCAGTCTTCTCCGACACCTGCAACTCCTCCCCAGAGGACAGTTATCTCCGAGATTGTCTCCTCTACTGTGCCCGCTGCCAGTGCACACTTTGTTCCAACAACCATGCCAACCGGGTTCCCGTGGGGGATGCCTCCCAATTTCATGCCTGAGGGTCCTGTTCCTACCTTTGCTTCTCTGCCGGCATCTAGCCCGGTCCTTGCCGTTCCTCCTCCTGTCGTGCATACTTTGCCCAGGGTAGACGACACCATCTATCATTCTGAGCCGTCTGAGGGTCCAGATGTTTATGAGAAGATGGATGCTATGAACGATCAATTTCTTGAGCTTCGCAAGGAATTGAAAACTCTCAGAGGGAAGGATCTTTTCGGCAAGTCTGCTGCCGAACTCTGCTTGGTTCCAAATGTGAAGATCCCTGTGAAATTCAAGGTCCCTGATTTTGAAAAGTACAAAGGAAATACTTGTCCTCTCAGCCACCTTGTCATGTATGCCAGGAAGATGTCGACTCAAACCGATAATGACCAACTACTCATCCACTACTTTCAGGACAGTCTGTCCGGTGCCGCTTTGCGTTGGTACATGGGTTTAGACAACGCGAACATCCGATCCTTCAATGATCTCGGCGAAGCCTTCGTCAAGCAGTACAAGTACAACATGGATATGGCTCCCGATAGAGATCAATTGAGAGCCATGTCCCAGAAGGATAAAGAAACATTCAAAGAGTATGCCCAGAGGTGGCGAGAGGTGGCAACACAGATCGTGCCTCCGCTAGAAGAGAAAGAGATGACTAAGATCTTTTTGAAGACTTTAAGTTCTTTTTATTATGAGCGGATGATTGCTAGCGCTCCTTCTGACTTCACCGAGATGGTTGTCATACCCCAAAATTTGCCCGTTGATATTACAAGGCATTTCTAAGGCACTCCAACTTATTTTTCAAGGCACTGATCTTAAAAGAACAAGGACCCAGCACACAGATGATAAAATCCAGAAAATGGCCTAAACTGGTTTGCTCGCTAGGCGAGCAATTCCTTCGCCTAGCGAACCCTTCGCTAT
Organism: Lathyrus oleraceus; assembly: GCF_024323335.1. Classification (NCBI taxonomy): domain Eukaryota; kingdom Viridiplantae; phylum Streptophyta; class Magnoliopsida; order Fabales; family Fabaceae; genus Lathyrus; species Lathyrus oleraceus. Next base: position 480,908,641 of record NC_066581.1, read on the forward strand.
GCCACTCGCCTAGCGAAGCTTGCGAATACCAGAAAATTCTGGGCTTCATTCTGAGCCCATTAGGTCATAAAAAGAGCATTATAAATACCACAACTTCAGTCAGAAAATGGGGAAGGAAAACGGAACGAAAACGGGAGATAGAGAGAAGGCACAGCAAACCCTGGAGGCTAACCCAGAGAATTCAGAGCAACCCTAAAGGAAACCCTGAAGGAAACCCATCTGCACCAAGGTTACCTCCGCCCAATTCAATCCGACTTGCCAATTCAAGGTTGCAATTCAATTGCAAACAGGTTTGCATTACTATTACCTCTTTATGTTCTTAATATGCATGTGGCATTATGATTGAATTTATAAAAATATCTTAAGTTTTGCATGTGAATTTAAGTATTATGAATATCTTGAATGTTTAATCATGCAATCTTTGTAATGGATGCCATAGGGCGTGAAGCTTGCTGGAATCGTACTGTTCTAAAACCAGAACCCGCAGCCGCTCGCTAGCACATCGCTAAGCGAGCATGTAGCGAGCATTCGCTAAGCCGTTGCTAGGCGAGGCAGAAGCGAACGTGACAGTCGTTGACTTTTCTGTTCTGATTTCTGCTCACCTGACATGTTTTATCATAGCCATGCATTGTTTACCTGACCCTATTACTGTTGTGATTTCTTTTGTGGTGTAATTCTCGATTGCACCCTGATTTGGTATTCTGACCTGTTTGCTGAATTTTGTAAGGGTTCATATACTCCCGGAAAGGGTAGCTTGCTAGGTATTCCACTTTATTTGTGGGATACCCTTGTGGAGATTCATCCTAATTACTTAATTGATTTTAATGTGGAGATTCATCCTAATTATTTAATTGATTATAATATGGACCTAATTACCTAATTGATTATAACTACCTAATCGATTGTAAAATATTGCCTTTGAATATGTGATCTTGGACCTCTCTTTGTTGCCTTACGATATTACGGTATTACGGTCATGTCCCGCGAATGTGGGGATACACTTAGCAAAGACCCTTCGATTAAATCATCATGTCCCTATAAAATAAATTATAGTCCCTCGGATGTTGCCTTCGAATATATGATTTTGTCCCTCGATGACCCTTCGTTGTAGCCTACGGTTAAATGATGATCGTCCCTTCGAATGCTAAGGTATCCTTACAAATGTTGCCTTCAATGACCAATCGCTGACCCTACGATGACCCTTTTACATCCAAAGGATAAAACTACTTACTTCTCAATAGTAAGGACAGTTTTACCCTCATAAGGATAGGAAATGCCCATAAAGACCTTGGGTAGGTATAACTCTTAAATGCTGAATCACAACTCAAAATACTTTTCATACCTCACACTTTGCAAAACATCTACTAGAAAATCACCACTTGGTATACATTCGTACTAGAATCATTACCAAGTTATATTTTTCTAAACAGCTTTCAAAATTACACGAGATAAATACTTTGTATACATTCGTACAAGAATCATTACAAAGTTAAACTCTCTTTTCAAAACATTTTCTAAGCAGTTCACAAACACTTTTTCAGACAAGAAAAAAAACATAAGTGATCAAGCAATTAAGAGCCCATGGATAACCATGGATACAAAGGGTGCTAACACCTTCCCTTTGTATAATGTACCTCCCGAACCCAAAAATCTAATTAAGGTCTTTCCTGTTCTTTTCCACATTTCCTTATTGGATAAAAGAAAAGTCGGTGGCGACTCTTGCTATCTGCGACATTTGCTTTCCAAAGCAAAAACACACAAAAAGTCAGTTCACCGTATGATAGAACTGGCGACTCTGCTGGAGACTTAAAAAGAGAGGTTACCTTAAAAAACAAGATCACTTATTCAAATTGTCTGATTTACTTTTAAGGGATTGCTTGGGTATTTTATGCTTGAGTGAAAGATCCTACACCCGGATCTAGTGTACCTTAGGTAAGTAGCAATAGATCATCCCGACTATCCGGCGTATACTGGAATGGTCAAAATGATGGCTACGTTTAATGTGACACTTTGGATGTCCTGATGTTCCTCATGTTTACTTGAGGAAAAATTTGGCTTCCGCGTGGTGTCATCAAAGCATTAACCAGACCTTTAGAACCCTAATTGACTCATCCTAGCCATTAGAAAGTAGTGAGATAACTGACTTCGGTTCCGACTGGGGTTGGTTGAGACTCGATACTACACTCTTTGAGATTGGACTTTAGGGAAGCTTCGGTCAACCACTTGGTGTTGCACTGAGGTGGACTTAAAGGAAGGTCAATGATTTGAGATCCTTCTAGAACCCGGTTACCATTCTAGGACAGGTTGAACCAACCAAACTTCAGTGGGGAGGGTACTTACCTATGGAACGCATGCAAGCTTTAAAACCTAAGAATGATTGTTGTGTGACTTGTTTGTGCTTGATACTCATTTAACATCATAACATCATAACATCATAACATCATAACATCATAACATCATAACATCATGGCATTGTACTAACCATTTCAAGGACTTAGGGATTTAACGTTGCTCTATTTTGTAAGGCTATGACTCCCAGGAAGACCATCCGGATCAATTTGGTAGCCGTCCCTCCTCAACTCAAGGATTTAGTGTCAGAACTTCCCGATCAGGCTCAGTTCCTCAAGAAACATGGTTCTCTCCTCAATTTGGTTACCACTGGTTTCAAAGAAGATATGATGAGAGTCCTATTCCAGTTCTTCGATCCTAAACATCATTGCTTCACATTCCCAGATTATCAGTTGGTACCCACATTAGAAGAATTTTCCAGGCTGCTTGGGATACCTATTCTTGATCAAACACCTTTCAGTGGTTTAGAAAAGATTCCGAAGTCTGAAGAAGTTGCCGCAGCTTTACACATGACAAAGTCAGACATTGAAACCAATTGGGTAACAAGAAGTGGAATTAAGGGTTTACTTGCCAAATTGCTGATAAATAAGGCCCGAGAATTCCTAAAAGTTATGAATGTCCATGCTTTCGAAGATGTTTTAGCATTACTAATCTATGGTTTGGTGTTATTTCCTAACCCAGACCAATTCATAGACATGAATGCTATTAAGATATTTCTCACTCATAACCCTGTGCCCACCTTGCTTGGAGACATTTTGCATTCCCTTCACACTCGTACTATGAAGAGGCAAGGGACTCTCATGTGCTGCATACCTTTATTATCTAGGTGGTTTATTTCGCACCTTCCTCGATCAGTCTTGAAGAATGAGCAAAATCTGAAATGGTCTCAAAGGATAATGTCGCTCTCCCATTCAGACATCCGTTGGTGTCCTCATCTCAAAGAAAATGTTATCATCATTGACCGTTGTGGAGAATTCTCTAACGTACCACTCCTGGGGATAAGAGGAGGTATTACTTATAACCCAGCTTTAGCCCTACGCCAGTTTGGTTATGCTCGAAGAGACGATCCACATGAAATAATTATTCAAGGCACTATGTTTGACTATGACAACGACTCCCAAGGTCTCCGTCAAAGGTTCGTACGGGCTTGGGGCATGGTGAAAAGAAGTACTTTAGGACAGAAAAACTCTATTCCTATGGAACCTTATCTCAGATGGGTACGCGCAAGAGCTCGTGAACTTGGCATGCCATATCTTGCAGTCGGACCGCTGATTGTTGAGCCAGAAGTTGAAGGAGGTGTTTCTCAGATCATTCCTTATCCAGATATGCCTACCGATGTTGAAGAGTTGAAGAGATCCTGGATCCGGTTGAGGGAGGAAAGGGATACTTTTGAAGCTCAGTTCTGTGCTGAAAGGAAAAAAGTATTAGAGCTCACCGGCCAGCTTAATGAGGAACGAAGACTCAACGCATATCTTCGCCCGAAAAGAAGTCGCCCCTGGGAGACTTGAGCTTTTATTGTATTTTATTATTTATTGTAATGAACATTGATTAAAAATTATTAATAAAAGTCCTTTCTGGGTGGTTCACACAAAGTTAAATTCCAAAAGTCCTTGAAAACATTTCATACATTGCATAGCATGACATAACATTGCATAACAGGTATTCTAAAGGATCTATGTTCTCACGGTCTTCCTATTGCAAACAGAAAAATGGCCCTCGAACAAACTGTCAAAGATCTCCAAGCTCAGAATGCTCAATTCCAGGAGATGATGCTGAGCTTATCCAAGGGGCAGGAAGAACTGAAGGCTCTCTTGCTCGAGAAGAAGAAAGACAAGAAACCTGTGAGTTACATTAACCCGGGAAGAAGGCTTAAAGGACAGGCTGCAGGAGTCAAGATTAGACTTCCGAAAGATCAAGAAGAGGAGACAGAGAATGATTCAGAAGAGGAAATGTTGATCTCTTTAACCATGAGGAGGACGACGAAGATTATGAAAATGAACAGTACTCTCCAAAAGATGATAAGTATAAGTTGCTGGAAGAACGTATGCTAGCTATGGAGGTTCAGAAGGCGCCCGGTCTGGATTTCGAAAGCTTGGGACTGGTCTCTGATGTGGTCATTCCCCGCAAATTCAAGGTCCCCGCTTTCACTAAGTATGATGGGGCATCTTGTCCTCAGATGCATCTGAGAGCTTATGTGAGAAAGATTCAGCCGTATACCACTGATAGGAAACTATGGATCCATTTCTTCCAGGAGAGCCTGTCTGGCACACAGTTGGAGTGGTACTACCAGCTCGAGAGCTCTAACATCCGCACCTGGACTGATTTAGCGACAACTTTCTACAAGCACTACCAATACAATTCTGAATTAGTGCCTACTCAGCTACAGTTGCAGAATATGACTATGGGATCTAAAGAAAGCTTCAAAGAATATGCTCAAAAATGGAGAGATTTGGCTTGCCGAGTCAAACCCCATATGACTGATCGAGAATTAGTGGACATGTTCATGGGTACACTGACTGGCCCATTCTACAGCCATCTACTGGGAAGTTCTTCATCGGGTTTCACTGACCTTATATTGACGGGTGAACGTGTTGAAAGCGGTATTCGAAGTGGAAAGATACAGGCGGCTACCTCTGCAAGCAGCAAAAAGTCTTATCAGGGGAAGAATGAATCAAATGCTGTGTACGGTCAAAGGAGTCATAACAAGAAAAATCGTGACCATGCCGTTGGGGCAGTTACGATTGCAGCACCGCCATCTCAAAACTTCCAGCACAGGCAAGACAGGCCAAGAAGGCAGTTTACCAAGATCAATATGACTTTAGCGCAAGCACTGCAGGGTATGCTAAAGGCAAATTTAATTACCCTCAGAGGCCCTCCTGCAAATGTCAACACTACTTCTCCTCGTTATAATCCCAATGTCAGGTGTGCATATCACTCTGATAGCCCCGGGCATGATACAAACGATTGTTGGTTGTTGAAGAATAAAATTCAGGATATGATCGACGTTGGGGAAATTGAATTTGATCCTCCGGAGACTCCTAATGTCATCACTGCTCCTATGCCTAACCATGACAAGACTGTTAATTCTGTGGATGACAATTCTCACATTGCTAATGTAGCCGACTTAATGTCTCCTCTCCTGACCATCAAGAAGAATTTATTGCAAGCTGGTTTATTTCCAGGTTGCGCTGAAAGTTGTGATCTCTGTATACTTCGACCCGATGATTGCCCGAAGTTGAGAGATGGTATTCAACGGCTGATGGACGATCGTACAATTCTCTTCGAAAAGATTCCTAAGGTGGAAAACACTGTTGAAGAAATATCTGTGATTGCTAGGTCCAAAGTTCCAGTGAAGATTACCGCTACTAGAGTACCTGTGAAGATTACTGCTGAGCCCAAGGTAGCTCCCCTAATCATTACTGCACCTGGCCCAGTACCGTATTCCTCAAGCAAAGCCATTCCGTGGAATTATGGAGGTGATGTTTACATCCATGGCGTGAAGCAAGTTGGTAATTCTGCTAGTCCTAATGACATTGTTGGGACTAGTAAAGTTACTCGAAGTGGAAGGATCTTCTCTCCAGAAATCTCACCTCCCGCCCCTGAAACCCGAGGAAAGGAACCAGTTAACCCTTCTCAGTCAGGGACACCCGTCGAAGTTACTACTGAAGATGTTGCCAAACAAGAAATGGAAGAAATGCTGAAAATCATCCGCAAGAGTGATTTTGATGTGGTAGAACAGCTGGGGCATACTCCGTCTAAGATCTCGATGTTATCCTTGTTATTATCTTCTGAATCTCATGCCAAAGCATTGATAAAATTCTTGAAGACTGCTCGTGTACCTCAGGAGGCCTCCGTCGATCAGTTCGAAAATTATGTTGCTCATCTGGCTGTTGACAATGGCCTAGGCTTTTCTGACGCTGACCTGACACCAGCAGGAAAGAATCACAATAAAGCTCTGCATATCTCCATTGAGTGTAAGGGGATCACCTTGTCTCATGTGTTGATCGATAATGGCTCTTCTTTGAATGTGCTACCAAAAGCCGTGCTCGATAAACTTGACTGTAAAAGCATTGAACTGAAGCCTAGTGACATTGTGGTGTGTGCTTACGATGGTGCGAAGGGTGTTGTCCATGGTGAAGTGGTTCTCCCTGTCAAGATAGGACCTCAAGTCTTCAACACTACCTTTCACGTGATGAACATCCGTCCTGCCT